>NC_138656.1:97626488-98226488 GCF_964273445.1 Streptopelia decaocto | reverse complement strand
CTAAAAAGTTATGGGGTATTGTCATGACTGTTCAGTTTTTGTATAAGGTAAATCCACCCTCCTCAGACCTTCGTTTCATACTCTGCAGTGCACATGATGGTTTGCTGGCAGAATATTATGATGAGACACTGAAGTCTCCACTGCAAACTCCCAGTTTTGCTCTCTATTCATCTGAAAGTTCTCTGAAAAGTTATAAATGCCTCCTCCACCCCTCCCATCTTCACTCTAAGCAAAATGGTATAAATAAAAAAAAATACTTAGAATATTGTTAGTTTTATAAATTACAGTTCATCAAACAATGACAGGAATCTACCTTTCAAGTAGATCATCTAGTTCAAATTAATTTTCAAAAAAAAAGAAACCAATGGAGAAGAATGTCAGATAGAATTATCTTTTTAGAGGTAAGATATATGGAGTCACTGATGCACAGTTTTTTATTCCCGAATCTTATTTTTTCAAAAGGTTAAGTTTTATTATACATATAAATTAAATGTACTGATTAGCTAATACACTAGAACAAATCAGCTTTTGCAAATGTTTGTTCATTGAAAGAACATTTAATACAATCAACTAAAAAGTATCAGTATTTTTAAGAAATATTAACATGCTAAAATATTCATGAAAAACAGTTACAGTTGTTTCTATTTCTCTTTTATAGACACAATCTTAACAGTATTAGATGTTCATTATTTCAATCGTGCAATGGATTTTATACAAGTATATATCTGGGTCTAAAGAACATCCCATACAAATCCAATTTTTTCTTTCATAAAAATTATTTTGGAAGTAATATTTGCAGCTGGGGGGAGAAGATAACACTCTTTGACATGAAGAAATCTTATTTGCCATCTACTGATTGTTATTTAAAACACTGACAATTACACAGAGAAGAAAAATATCTGTTTTTATTTTTTATTTTTTTTCCTCTTGAAGTAGTAAAGTTACAAATTCTCCTGACTGAAACTATTCCCATTCTGTTTTATGGTGAATCCTATGAAATAATTCACTAAAGAAGTTACATTGAGCTTACATTATAACAGTATAGCTTATATTTCATAGTACCAACAATTATTTAAACTTAGTTTTATAACCTTATAAATGTTATACATAAATCAGATATGAACAGGTTACACAAATATGTGTTTATGCTGGGATTTAACTGACAGAACCAAATATCATTTTACTCACTGACTTTTTTGCTATCTCATAAAAGAGGGGAAAATGCAAAGTCCTAAAATCTGACTGCTTTTTGGAAGTTGTGAAAGATCTGGATATGGAAGACCCTGCCTCTGTGCTTGCTTAGAAGAACTCTGAAAATTCCTGTTTCTGGGGATTTGTATTTAAGAGTACCATCAAGAGAAAATGCTTTTTTCTTTTTACATTACATAAAAAAATGCATTTCATTCTTTGTAACTGCTTTTTCCATTCTTACCAGTTATTGTCAACTGAGTCCAATTCTTTCACTGGCAATACTACTACCACTGTAGAACAGAGACACCAGTGAAAGTTTCTAAAACATACAGAACATTGACATAAAGCCCTACCAAAATATTCAGCTAGAGCTAAATGAGCTCATGTGTCTGTACTCACAGTGCAATTTTTTGTCAGAGAAACTAGCACACCTCCCAGAAGCAATGCATGCTGCATCCCAATTAACCCTGTTTTTGAGGCAATTAGATAGAGTGTAGTGCTGTGTAGATGATGCTGTAAAGCTTCTGTTTTTGGAAACAGCCTGCATACTTACAAGTTGTTTTATACAAATATATCTTTATACTCAATCTCTCTACATATGTTTATGATTTCCTTAACATTTGAAGCTACATTTGTATCAATATGAAGTAAAGAATACCAGCACTTGTTCTCTGGCATGAGGCAAATAGACAATGTCCATGTCTATGCTGTTGTGCTCTGCTACCCTCCAGACTTGAATGGATTTCTCTGAAGTGCTCATGAAGAATGGACCTGCTGCCCATGCCCAAGCTGAACCATGCTTCAAACAATTCCTGTGGATGTGCTACTTGTTCCTAATGAAAAACTTTTTGAAGAAGCTTCTTAATTAGTAGAGGCAATTAAATTCCCATGCCTAGACACTGTATAGTTCAAACATGTAGATTTAATTTCAAATGCAGAAGAGAATATTTCACAATCTGTCTATTTATCTAAAATTACTATTATATGGTAACGCAGTTTTGTTCCCTAACTTCACAGTAACACATTATCAGTATTGTGACCCATTATATCACAAATTGATGTCCAAGGTTGTATGGAATATTTGTACTGGTGTAGCACTGAGCTTAGGTCTTCTGAGACTTATGTCTATGCTCTAATGAGTACCCCATTTTGTAATGAAACTGCATACTGAAAAGTAACTACAGCAAATTAACACTTTTCTACTCTACTGACATCTACCTATTTTAGCAGCCATTTTGATTACCAGGAATAATAGCTCTTTCATAAAATAAATTCTGTTCAGATAAAAAAGTATGGAAGTTAATTGTCTGCATGATTGTAAAAATCCTCTGCAATAAAACCCCAAAAGACTCTAATAGTTCAAAAATGAATTAATATGAATTTACAAATCATATTTAATACTTCCTTGTATTAGAAATCTTATCCTGGTGCAACTAGGACTCCTAGCTGTACTCATATAAATCCACAGTACAGGTGCCTGTTTAGTAGCCTCCATTTAATATTATCCACATTTGTTTTAACTCATTGGCTGAAATAAGAGCTTTGAAACAGAGGTCTGAATTTATGTGCTTTATTAGGATGATGAGTTCCATACTGTTCAGCTATATCAGATTATAATGAACACAAGAAAGAGCTCTGACTCAGCCTCACAAGACTGGAAGATCTCTGTTGTGCTTCCAATGTTTAGAAACACTAACTATTGCAAGAAAACATGTTTTACTGTACATGTCACAGAGGCACCCCAAGGTTAGTTTAAGGGACAACAGGGTCCAAAACAACTTTTATTAAACTGGTGAGAAACAGGGTTTTAGCACTCCAAAAGTGACTTAAAAATAGGTTCGGATATTAGTTGAGGAAAATTATTAAGGGGCAGCAATACAACCGGCGGTCTCCAGAGTGCATGCACATGGCTTCACCCAAAACAATGCTGGAGCCGTCCCTGAATCCCGGAGAAGTACACACTTGCCTAAACACGGTGTGGGATTATTTTAAAGAGATACACGTACTCGTAGTGAGTACGGAAAGTGCACACTCGTGATTGTGCGAGGGTAAATTTATAATACACTCGCAATCCTGCGAGGGTTAATTTACTTACATGTGCAAATGTGCACGGAATATTACACATGCTTATGTGGAAGCACGGGAGGAAAATACACTCATGATTGTGCAAGGAAATAATTTATACACATGCTTGTATTAAGCACGGAAAGTACGCGTGCAAATGTGCACGGAAAGTTACACGTGCAAATGTGCACGGAAGGAAAATACACCCACGATTATGCGAGGATTAATTTTACACGTGCTCATATTGAGCACGGAAGGTTACACGTGCATATGTGCACGGAAAGTATAAATATACTCACAATCCTGCGAGGAGAAGTTTTACTCACACCCGTGGCGGCAAGGCAAGTGGAGTCTCCATCCCACAGGGGAGCTCTTGGCGGCAGCATCTTGCTCGTGCTCCGAGAGACCCGCGACAATGGGCGGAGTCTCGACGAGAATCACGTTTTTATATTGGCTGATCAGAGCTGACTGTAGGCACTCTAGAAGCTTCTCTGCACCCCCACACTGGCTGTGGGTGCCCCTGAAGCTTCCAAACATCCCCCACACTGGCCGCAGGTGCCCAGCGGCTCACTGGTGCCTCGGCACTCCCTTCTCCTAATGGCCCTGGCCAGGGTGCTCTGGGGCCAAACAAAAGAAGCTGTTAGCCTCAAGTAGCAGAGAGAGAGGGAGATGTGCCTACTCCTTCCATACTGAAGGAGGGAGGGGGAGAGATGGGGGTTTGCATTCTGCCACAGTACAATTTCTTTATTTTCAATTATCATAAGCTGTTATATATTACCAGATATTTCAACTTTAAAAAAATATTGTATGTGTGGATTGAGCAGTGTACAGGTGTTGTTTTGGTGATCTACATTACTGTTTCAAGTCTGTCTGACTTCGTATTTACTGACACAGATACACATGTAACCTAATTCCCATTGAATGGAGGTTATCAATTTCCAATAACCTGAATTTAGAAGAGAGCCATAATGCTTCTTTTTGTCTTTTACTGCTCCTAGGATACAAAGCAACTTAAATGCACACCTTACTTTCAGCTCTGGCAACAGGGCATGGTAACATCATCATGCTTGCTCAATATGTTTGGATCAGAAGATTGCCTATAAATCTGAACTTTTCCCTAGTTTCACACTTTTGACTGTTGGATGGATTTACATTTATGAGAAAATACAAACCTTTTTTGTAAATTATCTCTGATATACAGAACCTTTCCATATATATTTTTTCCGTGTATATTTTTAATATTGAACAGCAACAGGATAAAACAGTCCTAGAAGCAGTTTCTAGAATCAGATCTGTTCACTGCAACTGAAGGCACTAAGGACTACGTTAAAGGCTTATATGTGCATTTACATCTTCTAACCATAAAAAAATCTCAGCTTCTGCTCTTCAAATCAAAAAATCATGAACAGGAGCAATAAAGAATATTCACCTCCAGAACACGGGACACTCTTTAAAAAAGGTAACATTGATGATCTTCAGGCTAATGAAAGCTTAGACTTTATGCTTATCACATCCTAAGTGAGAGATTGTCTGCCACTGCTCTTTTTCGAAGTCATTGCTTTGCTTTCTCAAGAGTCTACATTAAGACAGAATGAATGTCCTGCAACTGCTTTACTGTGAGGAGCACTGCTTGCTACATTCACACAGTGCCTCCAAGACAGGGCTGCTCTGGAGAGAAAAGTAATGCCTTGCCTGAAGTTCTGAGTGAGGGTCAGAAATGCGGCAGGTGCCCTTGTACTCTCTTTTGCTGGAACGGGGAGGATATTAGGCACAAACCTTTAAAACAAAAAGGCCTTCTGGAACAAAAATGCAGACAACTTGCCATGGCTTCATGGACTATCAGTCACATGGAAATCTGATTTGGGAGTTATGAGAACTCCAGAATATCAGAAAGTACTATTTCTTTAACAATAATATTGAATATTTATTTTATTTCTAGATCAAAGTGATAAAGTGTTTTATTTAAAAATAAACACTGAAGTACTGCAGAAATAAAAATACTGTTAGAGCAAAAAGTAGTAAAATAAACAGTGAAATGACATTTCAGAATTTGTTCAAAAGAAAGGAAATATATTATTTCAACTGCAGTTTAGTGAAAATCATTGTTATTGCACACTGGCTTAGTTGAAACAGAAGATTGGAACTATTTGGTCAAATTATTCTATTTTTAATTTTGAATATTCTATTGAAATAGAAGAAAAATCTGGATCATATTGCAAAATTCTCACATTTATTTAAGGTTTTGCACATTCATTAATACAATTATTTTCCAAAATTTTTCCCATTCTATGGATTACTCAAGTCTCTCCCTAGGTTTAATTTTTAACAGGCATTCAAAACAGCACTCCTTTTGTAAAATACAGTTATGATTTTGAAAATAAAACAAAATAAAATATACCTGCTTAAAACTGAATTTTTGATTTAATTAGTAAGAATGCCAAGTTAGCTTCTGAAAAGCCAGTCTTAGAAATTAAGAAAAAATAACTTTGTTTCATGAAGATATGCTGCCCTAAAGCTACCCAAAAGCAATTCTAACTGAATTATTTTTGAAATGCAATAGGGAGAATAGAAAAACTTAATTCTTCATGCAGACCTCTAATATGGAATGTTCAAGCAATATATCATAGTCCCAAAGTATCAATTTGTCTCTGTGATGCAGTGTTCTCATTCTTGTACCAGTAGTATCTGTTTAGCCAATTCAGTGATGAATACTGAATAGTCACTGAATGCATAATTTAAGCATGTGCTCTGTGCAACAAAATTATTGCATCACATATGAAGTCTTATCAAATAATTATGCATGAGATCCTTTAAGCTAAAAAGTTAACAAAATTATGCCTGTAGTGCCATTTAGCATCAGCTATAGATTTTTAAATATATGTATACACAAGTGTGCTGTTGCTAAGAAGGGTTGCAATAAGGAGCACTTCAGAAAAGAATTTGTCTTGGCCAGTATACAGAACTAAAGCAGTAGTTTCCCTGATTGCCTTTCACCCTGGAGACTCAGTTGTAAATCACGGCGAGAGCAGATGGAGATTGCTTTCTCTCAATGACAGCTGTCAGGGGTTACACGGGAAATGAATTTTGGCACTCTCAATTTAGTCTGTTGAGAAAAGAAGAAGAATACGTCAAGTCTGCCCTGATGACTTTGGAACTTCACACTGAGTAGATTCAAACCCTTGAGGACAAAGAAATGAAAAGACCGTGTCAGAGTCCTTTAGGCAGTTTTCTGTTAAAAAGTTGAATGATCATCAAAAAGTACATAATTCACAGTATTTCATTTTTTGTTCTCATGCTCTTTTTCTTTTTTCCTTGTCAGAAACAATGGTAAGCTTATTTTTCAAACTTTTGTATCAGATGAACAGTGTTTTAAAACTTTTATATTTGAAAAGTATTGCATTAGTGTTGGTATTTAGAACAAGTATAGTGACTGGAACTCAGAGTGAATAAGGGTAGAGAATATATTATGACTTTATCACAAGTTCTAATAAATGCTGTCTGTAAAAAAAGGGGACTGTTCATGAAAGCATAATTACAAAATGGGCAGTCTATGGAATTTTAGTAAAGTTTGGTTCAAAGTCAACAATAACAAGGAAATTTTCACTGTAATTAATGCAGTTAGAAATAGAACAAATTAACACTAAATAATATCTCAGTATGTACAAGACCTTAACTAAGGTTTTTTTCTTGGAAAATTTCTACTGAGTTCTCTGATTAACTAACTAACTCTATACTAAAATAAAAATGGAGTAAGAAGTATGGTAGAAGAAATTTCATGAGCTTGCAGTTATTTTTTTAAGCTTTAAACTGAGTTGGTCCAACTTTATGAAACAATACTTGCTTTGGAAAAGTATGAAATCTCTTCTTCCTATTCCATCACCAGCATAAACTTAGCCATTAACACCAGCAGATAGATGAGAAAGATGAAGTATTTTCCTGTCATTGTTCTCTATATGTATTGTCTGTACACAAACACATTTGTGGGCATCTGTGTACAAGTAGTATCAACACAATAACTTCATAATAGTACAAACTCCAGAGTCATGTCTTAAAGTCTTTTTCTTTAGTTTTTTCTTAATCAGAGCACTGTTTTTTTTTCACATGGGAGAGGAGATTTACTCAGTTGTCCCAAAAGATGATTCTGCTAACTTTTGAGATGTCTTTGCCTGATCTCCAGGTAGATGCCACTTCAGAGAAGCACATCCCTGCCAGTTTAAGGTAAATATCTCAGAACCTGTATGCCACCTCTTTATTTAGGAAACTTAGTCAAGCTCTAATTGTCCTTCTGAAGGATCAACATGCTATCATAAACAGGTTAGATATAATCTAACATTCAAAGTATACAAAGATCTCAACAAATATGTCTGACTTTGGAAAAAAAAAAATTCTCAGCTTATGTGACTCCATGATACCAACATAGATGGAAAAACATTTAAATTCAGAGTTATTTCAGATGAAATGGTCATCAGTCTCAATCTCTCTCACTCTTCTATCAGCTGTCATCAGAAAGGTCATTTTTCTTGTCAGTGAAGGAGTGGAACATATTACCACTGGTTCAAATGATACATCCACTAAAGAAAACATGACAAAATCAACATTTCCTTGTAGATATCAGATCCTTAATGAGACAAAAAGGTTTAATTGAGCTTTAAAAATCGATCAATAATGAAATAAATAAAGAAAAAACTTTCAAATTAAAAATTCAGTACAAAACCAGGATAAGTGAACAAAGACCTGAATTCTTTATGACTAACAAATAGCTTGGACTTACTGACACAGACTGGAGAACGTAAGCTATTAAGAGCTCAGCAACTTTGCCAAACATATCTTCCCAGTAAAAAAAAAAAAAAAAGGCAAAATCTCCTAAATCTTATTTATAAGACAATACAATGGATTCTGAAGGGAACAGGAGCAAAGGATGTACACTTTTTCTGACATAGATTATGCATCTGACACTGTGTTATGAACTGGCAGCAAGTGATAGGACAGTTTATCCAATGCCAAAGTAAAGAAAAAAGAGTCAGAAAATCTCCTTCTTGCAAATACTTGCTTTCTAGAAGATGTGGTTGTGATGTTTCATACAGCAGTTCTTACCCGAAGCATAATATATGGAAAAATGACCTGCATTGCATTCGGGAGTGCAGAGCCCTGATTAGACCATTTGATTCAGTTCTCATTTTTGTGGTGAAGACTTATTATGAAAAGAAGCAAGTGTAGAGATTGGTTTTCTGTACTTCCAAAGACAAAATGGAAAGGGAAAAAAGTCCATCCTGAACATGTTTGTTTTAGGATTAGATATTTTCATAGGTAGTTCTGAGGTAGGACACTCAGGCTGCACCAAGTCAGGTTTGCTGAAGAGAACAGACATTTGGCTATGGGAATTTTTCTGATGCCATTTGATTCCAGTTTGAATGCAAGTAAATAGACTTATTGACATGTTCTTTTTATCAAAGAAATACAGAGAGTCCATGTAGAGTTGAAAATGTCCTGTCCCACAAATTATGATTTTGAAATCTTAGTTCAGTGATCTCAAGATTCCAGAAAAGACTATTACAAATCTTAAAACATGTATATAGATGTTAAAATACAAATTTAAAATAAATATTATTGTTTCAATTAAAAAGTTGGGGGTTTTAAATCTCCTGAAGTATCACTAATTCACAACAAGCCATTTTTTTCACTTGTGACAGAGTGGGAGCATGAGTTTTTCCAAGTGTTTTAATGATTATGTTACCTCACAAGATAAATCTAAAATCCAATATTAAAAAATGTGTTCATTTTAAGGGATTAAAGATTTTACTTGGGGTGCCAAAACAGATTGCCAGAATAGATTAAGTCATTATTAAATTTTCAGAATAATGGCATTCTGGTGTAGGGGGAACATACCATTGCAAAGGAGTTCTGTGCTTTCAGTGCATTTAAGATATATAAACATATTGATATTTTGTTTCATACGAATTTTTACCATATTGCTCTAGAGCAGCACACTTGATCTTCTCTATGCCCTAATTTTGTCAGGAAAAACTTCATATAATTTCTTTGGTAAATTTTCTGCCAGTGACTTATTTGTTAACCTACTACTGACACAACAGATAAAAGCAATGTATCATTGAAGAAAGAGTGCCTGAGAACAGTCCAGCTTTGTTTTCCAAAAATATCAAGGTTTCCCATGCATACGCAGTATCTCAGTTGCAAAATGAAATTAAAATAAATAAAATAAATAAAAATAAAAAATCTTCTGCAATGTCTTCAAGTAGTAATCTATAGTTTGTAGTAACTGGATGTAGATTATCAGTGAAGTGAAGCCAAGTTTATTATTGATGCAAGTGAAGTCAACCAAGGTTTGAAAGAAAGATTATATGCAAAATCTCTGTTGAATCAATGACACAGGTTTGCCAGGAACATTAATCCCTTCACAGCAGTATATTTAAGGAGCTGGAATATTTACTTGATTTTTACACAAATTCATAATTCATCATAAAAAGTGATCTTTAATACAAATGTTTTTGACCCATTCGATAAAAGATTATTTTTAGAAGGAAAGATACATGCCAAATAATCGCTATTACTCACTTTAGTTAAGTTGCAATCATTTCATTAAAAGTAAATTTCATACAATCCATTTAGTTAGTAGAATTTAGATTTATTTTTTTTTTAATTGTGGATGCAAAATTAACATTTCAGCTTGATTTCATAATTGAAATGCACTTCATTATTTCTTAAATCTAACAAAAATACTTTTTGCTCTTCTTTCTTGTAAATAATATAAAGATTTGTTTTAAGCCTTTTTGACAAAAATAAACTCTAGTCATTTAAAAATAGGCAGATTTATCCTTTAATCCAAGCTGTATCAAATTAGAAATAAAAGCATAATTATCATAAAAATCTGTCAGAGCAAATTTTACAGCATATGGTGCAAAATACATGGTATTTACTGAAGTAAAAATATTAAATGGTATATCAAATTCTTCTCTCAGTGAGCTGATCTAAATGTAATTATGCTATGAAGTTACAGGGAGGCAGCTTAGAGTACAGAAGACTACTTTGACCAGATAGACAGGTAGAATTAAACTAGGTAGAGGCACCAGAGAAGGGTTCTGTGGGAACATGCCCAGCTGGTATGGAGGTTTGAACCAGACCACTCTGTATTTCTCTTTTCATTCTTTTGAAGGGATACCAAAAGTTTTTGTTTCACAGTGAATTCCTAAATACATTGTGAGTAGCAGTACGTAGCATGTTCTTTTCTAGAAAATTCCAATTATTCATTTTAAGACAGAATATTTGCACAGGAATATATGAAAAATTCTAGGCTAAGGGTTAACAGTGTAAAGTTCAGTATAAGCTTTGACGCTTGTAGGCTAGAAACAGCAGAGTTTCAGGACCTTAGGATTCAGATAATCTCTTACAATGTTTAGTTGATATATGGAATAAATTTTTGCACACTGAAGTTTCCTCTTGTTCTGCATTCATCTAGTTTGGGGAACATAGTTGTATCCTCTGTACTTATATGTATCTTCAAGTGTTTTTTTGAGTGCTGGAGTGTCACGCAGAGGGTTAAGAAGTTGCCTTAGTTGCCCATCCAGTTACTCTAGATCAGATGACCTAGGTTACTGTCTTATAATCTGTTTCCATGTTACTTTAGTCTGTCAGGCTGTGTTTTAATTTGAAAAACTTGCAATCTGCTTATTTTTGTTACTTCTGTGTTATGTAGTAGCATAAAAAAGTAGGATAAGCAGAAAAATAGGTCTGGAGATACCACATACCACCTCAGTAAGATTCTTGAGACATATATTGAAGTCTCTAGTTATATATCATACAGAATCACAGAACAATTGAACTTGAAAGGGACAGCTAAAGTAGTTTGCCCAGGGCTTTTTCAAGTCAGATAAGAATGGAGACTTCACAGCCTCTCTGTGCAATCTGTTTAGGTGTTTTATCATCTTCACAATGAAAAAGGCATTTCAGTTTGTTCCCCTTGCCTCTTGTCCTTTCAGTGGACACCACTGAGAAGTCTGACCATCTTTTTTTGCAACCTCTCTGAGATAAGCATTGATAAGATTTCCCTGAACCTTCTCTTCTTCAGGCTGAACAACCCCCACTCTCAGTTTCTCCTCCAATCACAGCTGAATTCATGAGGGAAGTTTGTCTTTCTGTGAAAATATATTTAGGAAAGGGCAGAAAACACCACAGAGATAGGAGGAGGTCATTAAAAAAAATAAATACTGAGAAACAACAGAGGGAATGCAGATGTTAGAGGAGAAGGTGGTGTCTGAGGGAGCAGATATTCTCTGCAGTCAATGGAGGACCCACACCAGAGGAGACAGAAATTCCTGAAGGAATTGCAGCCTGTGGAGAGCCCACACTAGAAAAGAGGAAAAAGGAAGGAAGGCAGGAAGCAAGGAAGGAAGGAAGGCAGGCAGGAAGGAAGGCAGGCAGGAAGGCAGGCAGGCAGGCAGGAAGATCAACCCACCACACTAACCAAATAAGAAACAATACAAATTACCAAGGCAATTAATACAATATTTTAATATTTAATATAACTGAAATAAGATCTTCAAAATGTATAGATCAGAGATTCATGTAATAGGTCAATGGCACAGAACTACTCTAATACTGATATTCTTAAACTGAACTGGATATTGACTATTCTCTTTGCACTACAACTAAATAACTTCTGGTGCACAAATATATTTACAACAGTTACTATTACTTCAGATAGTATGTTTCTCAACAGAACCCAAAAGTAGGATTTCTTAGAGAAACTGCAAACTTTATGAACTATCTGTTTTTCAAGCAGTTTAAACATCAGCATGGATTTTAAGGTTGATCACTTTGGATCTAGAGAAACTGTAAACTTTATGATGTATCTCTTTTTAAAACACTTTAAATGTCAACCTGGACTTCAAGGTTGATCAGGCCTCAAGACCTGTATTAGTCTGACCAAGTTTTTCTTTCTCCCTTTAATTGTGAATTTCTTATGTTCAGCCAAGGCCCTGAGAGTCAGCTTTGGTGGTTAACTTCTTCTACATTGTAATTTTTGTAATTCTCATATGAATAAAAGTGGTGACATTTGAATAAAACTTACAGTTTTCATTTTATTTTGAATAAAATTCTTGATGATATACATAGCAGAAAAGAATCAAGCTCCTTCTTCTAACCTGAAATTACATTTTCCCAAATCATACACTAACAAATATTTTAGTGTAGGAAAACAATTAATTATCCATTCCCTATACTGACCACTATTGCAAGCTGTAATTATAAAAATACTTACGTCACATTGATTTCAATAACAGTTAAATCTTTAATGGTTACAGTTCCTAAAGAACTCTATGCTTTGTAATACAGACCTACAGTGGGGCAACAGACAAGCAATAGGTGACAAGATTAGGTGGATCCTCACAGTTCATAATGGAAGAGATACAAGACAGTCACTGAAAAATACCTGTTTCTAGAGAGAAAGAAATACTAAATGAAGGAAAAAAATAAGTGAGGAAGCAGAGTGAAAGGTGAAAGTCCAACTTTACACCATCTTCGTAAGAACAGAGAAAATTGCAGATACACAACTGAGAGAACTCAGGGCCACTCCATTCTGATAGGAGTTTGCCATTCTTAAGTGAATGGATCTTTGTAGAGTTACATCTGTAATACTCACTACTTCCAGAAAACTAACCTCCCTAAACAAGATTTCAGATCATAAATTGGCCCGGATCAAACTCGAATTCATGTGACGAATTAAAAAAAGGAAAATGAAAGACAGGAGACACAATTGAAATAATGTTGGAGTAGCTGTAAGGCTTCTAATTCTTATGTTCTTATTTTTAAAATCTTCTCAGTCTTTGCATTATTTTTCACAATTTTTTCTTTTTCTTTTTTTTTTTTATTTCTTTCTCTTTCACTTGTGTTCCTTTTAGTAAGTGTACTTGAGTTCAATGTAAATAGCTAAGTAACTTTTAGCTGGAAAATGGGGTTGAACTTCAGTAAAACTATGCAAACTCTTCCTCTGACAGGTAGAGTAGATGTGGACTGCTTCTCTAGGATATGTGAAAAAGTGTATCCTTTCAACGAGTAAAATCTTACTTAAATGCCTCACAGATGAGATAGAGGAGTTTGTTTAATAAAGTCTAGCAAACAGTATAAAAGGAAAAAAATAAAAGTACATGAGCCTAAATAGGAACAGTTTGCTAATTCCTCTTTCTCCATTCCAATAATTATATTGCTGTGCTGGTTAACTCACTTGAATGAATTCTGAGGGTAGTGACTGAGGGAATAGGCCTCTCTGTATTGTTTTAATGAGAATGAGAGATCTAATTCCACACACACTGAGCTTGAAATTGCATCAGCTATTTCTGAAATAATATGATGAGCTAATCACCAAGGATAATTATTATTCTTGGGAACAACCATTGTAATACAATATGACTTCTAATAAACCAACAGGTGGAGATAATAAAGCTACCAATAGCTGAAGTTAAATCCTTATTACATCATTTTTAGTCCCAGTGTTCGCATCACTAACACAACTTCAATAACTGCAATTTCCTTTAGCATATTAAAGACAAGTTTCAATGCACGGAAAGCATAGTACTTACAATGATTTAACATTTAAGTGATCATTTTTCCAGTGAAAGAAATGCTCAAAAAGAGCCTACTAGACATTCTATTTGTGGGTAAACTATTTCATCTGTTTTAGTATTAACCCACTTTTCAACAAGCTGTCTAACTTGTCCCTGTCTAATCAGAAAGGAAAATAGAATTCCAGAGTTGTAATCTGGATAGTGGAAGATAAGATTATTTTAAAAATCATGCTTTTTAAATTGATAACGTAATCTTCAGTTTCTTAATTTTGTAGTCAGCATTCAGGCATGAGATAGACATTCAGGCATGAGATAGAATTCATGCAAAGAAAATCTGAAAGGTTTATCAGTTTAAAGGAAGATCCTAAGTGATTGTGTGATATGTGGAGGATTTTACCAAATTATATCACAGAACAAAAATCTTGCCAGCCTTGCCAATTCCAATTTAACACTCAAATATCTATCTTAAGTATAATATATGTGTGTATATATATTTTTTCTAGATATATGCATACATGTATAGATAGATCAATTAATAAGTCGATTGTTTGATCTTTGTGTTCTTTTCCTTTGTATGTTCCTTACCTGTCAAAATTATAAGGTTCTCTCCAGAGATTAAGCATTTTTAATTTGTTTTTGGTTTACACATTTAGAAATTATTACTGTTGTTAAAAGTTATAAATGGACCTAGACAATTCCAGCCTTGCAAAGGGGATATGACCAGAAACAACATTTTAAAATTAGATTTATTAAAATGCATTCCTTTCTGGAGCCTTCACAAAAGGGCTCTGAAGGATAGACAGTATCTCAAAAACTTTTTCCCAGGCTTTTGAGATATTTCAGTATATCTTACATGATTCACCTCATGTCCCGTCTTTCAGTTTTCTGACAATTTGCATCTATTTTACAGCCAGAAGATATTCAATCTGCGTCAGTGATTCAGAAGAAAGCATTTCACAATATCACATAAAAAATAGATCAATCAACAGACTTTAGTGGTCTGATAAAGATATTGAAGGACTAGACCAAAGATTTGGTATTATCCCTATATTCTGCAATAATAGCCAAAGATTGAGGAAAATAAACAAAAACAATGGGTGCAAATGAAATGAGTAACAATAGGGTAACTTCAGAGACTTGTTTCCATTTTAATCTTAATTACACTACTGGAATCTCAATAAATAAATGATAAGGGCAAAATTAAATCTGAGCATTTTGGATTGTGTTTTAAAATGGTGTCTTTTTGTCCTTCCCTAATACGCACATTTGATATACTGGTTTCTTCATAACAGAAGCCCTCACCTCATTCTCATCTCTCAAATATCTCCATCTTGCCCAGAGCACACTAGTAATCAACTTCAGATATGTACAACAACCTGACACCCAGAATTAAATGCTGCTTTATCACTTTTTTTCCGGGCAAAGGAAAGTCAGGTTTCATATGGACAAAAGTTATTAACACCTCTCTAGTATTGCTAGGAAATACAGAAGAATTAACAGTGTTTTGATGCATGAATATTCATCCACCTAACTGTTTAAATAGGAGTAATGGACCATTTATGGAAACAGTACTCTAGTGAACCTAATTCAGGCTAGATAGCCAACTGTAATTTACTAATGTAATATAACTTTTGTGATACAAAATACACTTTATATGTCTCTAAACTAAATGCTATGAATTGCAGTCTGAGAACTTTGAGGTAAAATACTGAAAAGCCTACGTTTTCCCAATACTCAGCCCTAACTCCATTTTCCAATATAGAAATGCAAAAACTCAAAGGCAGCAATAAGTTCCTAAAAATTAGGTTTCTGAATTCTATGCCAGTATTTTGAAGGCAAGAGAAAGGATCATGCCTGAAATAAGTCATTAGAGAGCAAAGAATGCATGAGAAAGTTTCTTACCTCGGCAGTTGGGTAAAGGGCTACTCCACTGCCCGTTGCTTCGGCACTGTGCTCGAGAAGCACCCTGAAGTAAATATCCAGTGTTGCAAGTAAAATTTACAACATCATTTAAATTGAATTCACTGCCATTAGTCATTCCATGAGCTGGATTCCCAGGATGTCCACACGTGATGGCTGTTAAAAGAAAAATAGGCAGGCTAGAATCTAACTGAAAGATACTGTTCCACGGAATCACTTGCAGGTTTGAGCTCTTTTTTTTTTTTTCTTTATCCTTCTGAATTTGTCTTTTGTATTTATACAAGAAATTTAATTTTAAAAATGCATATATTTATTCAGAATTCCTAACTGCCAAGAGAAAAATATTAATTTTTCCTTAAAGCTTTTAGAAACTACTTTTTACATGATGTTGAAAGCTGTAATATAAATAAGTATATTTATGTGCATTTTGACACTCACGTGATATGTATTAGACCTTAAAAAATGTAAAGAGTTCATTATATTTCCTAGTAATGCAAAGTAAAAAAAAATCTCTGCAAGCCTCAAAATGTAGTACAGCAAATCAAATTTAATTCGACGAACCGCTTCAGAGTATTCAGGAGCTTTGAAGCGCTCCTGTTCCAAAGTTCTTGATTTGCTTTTCTAAAGTAGTGATGTTTTTACTCAGATTTTCTTATGGCAATACAGAAATCATTGTTGGAAATAACTCTTTCCCATTATGTGTACTAAGTGTTTAATTATGCTTAAATGACACTTACAAAATACACTTATTATGGACAAGCTCTAGCTTTTCACATGGAAATACATTTAAAAAAATTAGAAAAAGTAGAAAAGCATAGATACTGACAATATAAATAAAAACAAACACATATACAGAAATTTTCATCATTGTGCTGGTGATGTTTATCATACTCAAATAAAATCTTATGCACAGGTTTATCTTTTGCTTTAATAATTGTAAAGACAAGTGAATATAATTTAAATGTGTTTCCTTTATTTTATCAGATAATTCACTTTTGAAACAGTATTTTCAACAGGTTATGATCCTGGGAATTAAATAAGACACCTTCCTGTAGACACCTTTATTTATTTATCCCTTAAATTTTGTAAATAAATCTATTTCAACTACTTGAATACTTTCTGCACCATCTCATTGGCAGCACTTGAAGATGAAACTCTAAACATAAGCACAAAATCTTAATACAGGTGCAAGATTGACTTTATTCTAGCCCAACTGTTGCAATTTTAAACTGTTATAGATGATCAAGTTTCAATAAATAAAGTGATTTCCAGGACCATACTAAATCTTTTAAGATAATTCTTATTTAAACTTATTAAATTAAAAAACCAAACATAACACACACACACAAAACCAACCAACAAACAAAAACCAAACAACCTTAAATTTTCTCCAGTTTCATGAACAAATTATATGCCATACATGTTCACACAGAATCACAGAATCGACTGGGTTGGAAAAGACCTCAGAGATCATCGAGTCCAACCCTTGGTCCAACTCTAGTCTGTTTACTAGATCAAGGCACTAAGTGCCATGTCCAATCTCAGTTTAAAAGCCTCCAGGGACGGTGAGTCCACCACCTCCCTGGACAGGCTATTCCAATGCCTGACCACTCTCTCTGTAAAGAATTTCTTTCTAATATCCAGCCTAAATTTCCCCTGGCAGAGTTTAAGCCCATGCCCCCTTGTCCTATTGCTAACTGCCTGGGAGAAGAGACCAATCCCCACCTGGCTATAACTTCCCTTCAGGTAGTTATAGAGAGTGATGAGGTCACCTCTAAGCCTCCTCTTCTCCAGACTAAACAACCCCAGCTCCCTCAGCCTGTCCCCATAGGTCTTATGTTCAAGTCCCTTCACCAGTCGTGTTGCTCTTCTCTGGACCCGCTCCAGCACTTCAATGTCTTTCCTGAACTGAGGGGCCCAGAACTGAACACAACACTCCAGGTGTGGCCTCACCAATGCAGAGTACAGGGGAAGGATCACTTCCCTTGTCCTGCTGACCACGCTATTTTTGATACAGGACAGGATACCGTTGGCCTTCTTGGCCACCTGGGCACACTGTTGGCTCATGTTGAGCTTCCTGTCAATTAGTACCCCCAGGTCCCTTTCTGTCTGACTGCTCTCCAGCCACTCTGTGCCCAGCCTGTAGCGCTGCAGGGGGTTGTTGTGACCGAAGTGCAGCACCCGTCACTTGGCCTTATTGAACTTCATCCCATTGGAATCAGCCCATTTTTCCAGTCTATCCAGATCCCTCTGCAGAGTCCTCCTGCCTTTCAGCAGGTCGACACTCCCTCCCAACTTGGTGTCATCAGCAAATTTGCTGATGATGGTCTCAATCCCCTCATCTAAATCATCAATAAAGATGTTAAACAGGACTGGACCCAACACTGACCCCTGGGGAACACCACTAGTGACTGGCCGCCAGCTAGATGCAGCCCCATTCACCAGCACTCTCTGGGCCCGGCCCTCCAGCCAGTTCTTAACCCAGCGTAGAATACACTTGTCCAAGCCATGGGCTACCAGCTTTTGCAGGAGTATATTATGGGAGACAGTGTCAAAGGCCTTGCTGAAGTCCAGATAGACCACATCCACAGCTTTCCCCTCATCCACCAGGTGAGTCACCTGATCATAAAAGGAGATCAGGTTGGTCAGACAGGACCTGCCCTCCCTCTCCACTTTTGAGGAAGGTGTAGACTGCAATGAAGTCCCCCCTCAGTCTCCTCCAGGCTGACCAAAACAAGTGACTTTAGCCACTCCTCATATGGCTTGCCCTCTAAACTCTTCACCAACTTCATGGCCCTCTGTACACTGATAGTACTTGGACAAGAAAAAAATCCAGTGTGAGTAACCAGCTATATAACTAAGCCTATGTTTCGGTCATCATTAACATAACATAACATAACATAACATAACATAACATAACATAACATAACATAACATAACATATAACATAACATAACATAACATAACATAACATAACATAACATAACATAACATAACATAACATAACATAACATAACATAACATAACATAAATTTTGGTAAAGAAAGTTCCTCTCCTGATTTTTGTTGTGCTGTTGCTGACAAGGAACTAATCAGACAACTCCACATTTTGTGTTAACTCTCAATAAACAGCAAGTGACTATATCTTTCAGAAAATATTTGGCTAAAGTGTGGCCCAACTGTTTATTCAGTAAAAAGATAGGAAAACACCTGTCTCAAAAACTGTGCAAGATGAAGGCTGACTTGCACATGAAACTAAGAAGCTAAAGTAGTCATGGGTGCAGTACTCTGTGTACTTCCTTAGATAATATTTTTTGAAGATTACAATGTTTACTACTTACAACTCTGACATTATTTTCAAAGCAAATAAATAAATATAAACCGATTTGTGATTTCTTTAAAAATCTCACAAAATATAGGCCAATACGTGGAATTGTCAGGGTCACAGCCCATGACTTCTTTATGGTACCGCTGCCATATTTCTAATTCTGATGCATACTGGTCAGTCAGAAGACCATTTCATTATCACATTGGTGAGCACATTTCTAGTATTAGTAAACAGTAGGTTTTCACTTTCCTTCATGGAGATAATAGAGCCATTTATTCAAGACTTTTAAATAAATAAATACATTCATAAGTAAATAAAAGTAGGAAAATCATCTGAAGTTTAAATGCTGACTCAAGGGCGCATAAAAAGAGATGAAATTAAACAGTTGCAGCCTGCTGTGCAACCCGCTTCAATGCCTGTTTTTTCCTGCTTCTGAAATAACAGAAATCAGAAATTACTGGATAAAGTTATTCAGTCTGTGCTAGGTTAGCAACTAGATTAGATTATCATAATGACCCTTGTAACTGAAAATAGGTCCAAAAAATATTTGATCTGAGCACCTCATTTAAACACGTTTGAACAACCAATCCACTGTTCAATGTTCAATTATGTTTAAAATAGTAATAATAATTCACTGAAAAAATTAATGATACTTACGGACACAAACAGGAGTTTGTCCAGACCACTTGTGATCCTGTAGGCAAATTCTGACAGATGTACCAACAAGTCGAAAGCCAGGATTACACTGGTAGACTACAGTATCACGATAACTGAAACCGTCTCCACTAATATGACCATTTACAATTGGATCTGGAGAACCACAGTGACCAGCTAAAATGTAAGAAAAACATGTCAAAAACATATATTTTTACAAAGCTTGCCAACATTTACAACAATGCTGATAGGAAAACAGAATTTTATCCTTACTTTTAGTGAACAATATATTAGAGTCAAATACTACACGGTACAGAACAAGTTCTGAGGTGTAAACACTACATTTGATATTCTTTTTACATTTTTAGGGTGAAGTGATATTGAAATAGTTTTGATTTTCATATGTATAGTTTCTGCAGATTCTGGTGCAGAAATGACATACTTGTTAGAAGAATGTCTGGAAAATGTAAATTGCAAATGTCTGAGGTTACAAATCATTAGTTTAATTGCTAGAAAACTGACAATTTTAACACGGATTTTTTCTTCCCCTTTGTCTTAGTAAGGTTGCCTTTTTCCTCAGAGAAGTGTGAATTAAAAGGTGTTTAACTCTCAAACCCATACTATTATTTCCTCACAGAGTTCTGATTTCTCTAATTCATGATTTGCTTGGACTTTGTAAGCAGATCTCTACTAACAAATCAAACATGGTTGGAACCATTCTCTGGCAAAGGCCAAGCAGAACAGAACAGTCTACATCCATAAAATGAAAATCTCTTGCCTTGCAGACCCACACAGTTGCTAGTAAACTGCCTACCAGGATCAGTACTGGTTAAAGTTAACTTGAACCGTTCTTGGAAATTCTTTTGGAGCAACTTAGCCAAAACCATGTCCAGGTGTTGTTCTAATGATTTAACAGGAGAGATTATCAAGTTTTGTGCTTGTTTGCATGTCCTGGTGTTGTTATTTTCTTACAACAAACACACAGCTCTTTTTATTACATGTATCCAAAAACTAACTCTTTTCTCACTAGCAGGTCTTCAGGTATCAGTAGACTGTAATTAAATGATAAACTCTTCTTTATCTTGCTTTCCAGTTTGGCCAATACACTTAGAAATATCCACCTTTTCCAGATGGATGAAGGTATGCAAAGGAAGAAACATCTAACATCACTGTTTCCTCTTTAGTTATATCAGATGCTGTTAAACAATGTAGAACAAATTACTTCAGGGTAGTAGCACTCTTGGCACTACAGAAGCCAAGTAATGATTTTATCCTCTCTGGATTCTTTATTCCATTTGAAAACAGCGTTGCTGAGTAGGAAGAGATTTCTTTTTACTGGTTAAAGAGGAGAAAAAAAAGTTCATTTTTTTGGTGACACTGTTTAATCACAACTCACAATAATTCCATCTCAAATTATGCTAAGTCTTCGTTTTGAGATGTGAGGACTGGGACCTAAGGCTCATGACCACTGCTATAATGAAGGTGTTGCGATGTTCTCTTTCTCACAGGCTGTATTCATCAACAGCAGGCTTTTTTGTAATTTAGCTTCTTTAGGATTAAAACTCCTTCCTACTAAAGCCCTTTATATAATGTTAGACAGTATATTTTACATTTAATGGCAATTCTAAAACACTAGAAAGGTAAAACACGTGCCACAATTACTTTTTTCGTACATATAGGATTCTTATAATAATCTGAATTGTGGGATTGCTAATGTCTTTAAGGAGACAATGTGATATTGTAAATTTGTGGAAGTATGAAATTAAGATTTTCACACTCAGCTTCTTATACAGTCACTCTTCCCCTGAGAGGGCATATGGCAACAGAGGGTAACAAGGGTGTTGAAAACACATTTTGCTCCTTGAAATGTCTGATGGAATAATTTATTGTTCTCAGTCCAATTAGTAATATTATCCCCTTTATCATTCTCTCTCTTCCAGCCTTGCTCAGCCTCTCCTTGTGTAACACATGCTCCAACTCCTAACTCCTTAATGGGCCCTTCACCCAGGCTTGCTTCAGTTTCCAATATCTCTCCTGTATGGTGGAAGACATAAAAACTAGACACAGTCTTCCACATGAGTGCTGAAGAGGAAATAATAACTGTGACCCACTGACTACACTGCTGGTTATACAATCCAGTCTGTCATCTTCTTTTCTGCAAGACCATACTTTTAACTCTCGTTCAGCCTCTTTACTAGATCACCTGGATTGCTTTCTTTAAAGCTGCCTTCTACCTAGTCAGTTCCAAGCTGGTACTCATGAATGACATTATTCTATGAAGAGTGCAGGATTCTGTATTTGTTGAACTTCATGAGGTCCCTGTTGGGCCATTCCTCCAAATAATCAAGGTGCCTCTGTCCAGCAGTAGTGCAGTACAGTATATGAGCTGTTCTCCCATCATGTGGTGTCATACTCAAACTTGCTGAGATGAGCCTGCACCTCAAAAGGTTATCCAAGTCAGTGACAGAGGCTGGATAATACTGATCTCAGTATTCATCCTCAGTACCCATTGGCTACTAGTCATACTTTGAATCATGAAACACTACCCCCAGAGTTTGTTGGTTCAATTAGTTTTCCACCCATTTTGTAGTCCCTCCACCCAGTCTCGTTCTTCTCAGTTTGGCTACAAGGGTACTATGGAAGACAGAAGTTTTGCTACAACACAAAGTGAAAGAAATCTACTGCTGAAATCTACTGAAACCTACATCCAATCAGACAGTAATTGGAAAAGGCAGTAAGATTATTTAGGTTTTATTTTGACTGTTCCATCCTGTCTGTTCCCAATTATCTTCTTTTTTCACTGTGCCTGGAAATGGACTTTGTAATATTTCCTCCCTATTTTTTTCCACGGGCGGAGGTGAAATAGGTAGTCTCTTGCCTTATTTGGAATTTTTTTTTTCCCCCACTATTCGTGGTTGTTCCCAACTTTCAAGAATGCTAGAAAGTGGTCTCACAAGACATATACCATCGCCTTAGACTTATCTAGTCAAATAATAGATATTAGTTCAGTTTATTTGAGTAGTTCCTTAATTGATTCCCTCCACTGCTATATCATCTCTACCCCCCAGCTGTATTCCTAGGAGCAACAAGTTCATGATCTGGCTAACCTATGGTCTAGATGAACCATGTATTGGAGTAGAGGTATATCTCAGTTTTAATCAGAATTTCTTCTCCTAAAGAAAACAATTCTGAAAATTGTCATTCAGGCAATTGGGGCAAACACAGATTTTGGGAAAGGAAGTACACGAAACAGATGTGAAATGGGAAAAGAGAAGCTGTATTTAAAAAAAAAAAAAAAAAAAAAAAGAATGGAATACATTTGATTTTTAAAATTTTCTAGAACCAAATAGTGAAAAACTGAAAAGCAGTGGATGCACTGAAGCCAAACACAGGGAGACAAATATTAAGGATGTGACAAACCCTTTCCCGAGATACAGAAATTAATGTACTCAGCTGTCCCGAAATCATGAATTGATTCTACACAGACCAGTGGGTAACAAAGTTATATCTATTCTCATGTAAAGCTCTCCTGAATTACATTCATGCAGGTACAGTGTAGGTAAAAAGCATCTCTGATTAATTATAATTCCTTTGAAATTGAAAGGCTCATTCAGATCTCCCTGGGTGTTTGCCTCCAGATTTTCATGGGCTTTAGGTAAGTGCTAAGGCACCTCTAAATTAAATCTTGTTCACACTGTCCTTGAAATTTAGGAATACACATCCAGTAACATTCACATCATCTAGCTTTAAAAGTTAAGAATTTACCTTTCCTGAATTGCTCTCTGGAGGAGTCTGCGTAGTTACATTGACCTTGTTGGGGATTTAGGATCTAAGATTGCCCTCTAAATTGCATCTAAATTTGGAGCCTAACGTACATGGTGTGAATAACCCTTATGTGAGAGAATGTAGAGAGGCAGGAAGAGGTTTAGTAGCAGAAATACAACCTTCTGCAGCATGCATGTGATAACTCAAATTTAGACCTTCACACTCAGAGCTGTG
Source organism: Streptopelia decaocto (assembly GCF_964273445.1). NCBI lineage: Eukaryota > Metazoa > Chordata > Aves > Columbiformes > Columbidae > Streptopelia > Streptopelia decaocto. The sequence goes on along the minus strand of NC_138656.1, from coordinate 98,202,756 downwards.
CAGTATTTTTAGCACTATAGAGTTTGTCTAATTTTGAAATGGTGAAGACTAAATAGTGATTAATAATCTTCTAGATCTAATTGTGATCATCTCTGTCTAGTGAGGTAGATCTATGCACTTAACAGTTTTAAGCATAAGGCTACATTCAACAATGCAATCAATCTGATACATCAAATACAAACCAAAGTCCATGAAATTTTTAGAAAAAGAGTTGGGGAATATTGCTAGGCAAGCATTGCTGTTACTGCAGTAATAGTTCCTGCAAGAGGTCTGGTGTTCATTACAAGTGGGAATAGCTCTGAACAAATGATTTAAAATATGGGGGGGGGGGGGAGAAGAAAAGAAAAAAAAAAGAAAAAGTGGTTATGACCAGGAGTATCAGATAACAATTTTAATGCAGATTTGTAAAAAACTGAAAGTCCAACAGCAAATCACTCCTGAAAAAAAGGACAAATTAATATAAAAGGTATTAAGGCTGTATATATAGACAGTCTTTCCCAACTATGAGATCTAGCAAACTTATTAGCTGTTTCCCAAATTGTTAAAAGCATTATTGCGTGTAGTTCTTAAACTGACTTTGAGAATAAACTAGTATTGTTCACTGTTTTTGGCTATTTTAAGTCCTGTACTGATCCGTTCTTCTCTATCTCTCCACTGTTTGAATCTAAGTTTATGGCTACTGTAGGCAATTAATCTTCTGTGATATTCAGTGTTAAAATATATTTCTTAGTAGTCAGAATAGCAGAAAAAAATATTTTCTAGCCTTCCAGGCATAAGAATAATTTATAATATAAACAGAATCCATTGAGATTTCTATATTATTTAGTTTGCATATGTTGACAGCCAAATTATCCTGTGTGTATAGCCTTTCAAAAAAGAAAAGCAGCACATAAGTACTAGATAGTACTATTATAGACCAGATGATGAAGTAGCATTTCAGGTTAGTTAAAATTAATGAATGCTAACATATATCTTCATGCTTGAAATTATTATATGCAGGTGTCAGGCACTACATTGGCAATGAATGCTATAACACACTGAAAAAAACCCTGAGGAATAACAACTCTGGTCTTAACAATATCGCTTGCATGTTTGTAACAGAAGAAAGGGTTAGGAAAAATAATCCTACGTATGCAAATTTGGGGCTGTTGGAACTTCACAGTTGCAGTTCCAGCATCTTGATAGTCATCCTCAGTCCAGGGATGACCTGACACCAGCAGGAAGCTGATGCATCTTCACATACAACCCTCTTATATAGTTCCACTCTGGAACTGATGAAGTTAAGTATGTGAAAAAGTAATCCTGAAGCATAGCATTCCCCTAACCAGTGGAATTCTTTTTCCTAGGTAGAAGAAGATTTATTTTACACCTTTACTGCTCTAAATATCAAAGGAAGTAGTAATTAAAGTATACAGCATTTATATAATTATTTCCTACATCAAGATTACATCATTCTTAAAACAGCATATATTAAATTAAAAAAAAAAAAAAAAGGCACGGAATTGAAAATATAACAAGTCAAAGGAGTGCTTTTCCTTTTCATGAAATTTGCCAGAAACAACTACATCTCACTGGGAACTGGATAATGATATCTTAGTTACTTTAGATTTTTTGTTTGTTTAAGTCAATTGCTTATTTCCCTTGTAAACCCATACAATTCTTGCATATGATAGGTGGTCAAACTGTTTTGTTTAAAATGTCCTAGGTAAGCATGAAATTCTATACATTCTGCTAAAAAGATGTGGCTAGGCAGCAGAGAAGAAAGCTGCTTTTTAAGTAAGTTGAACTCTGGAGAAGAAAGAAGATATTTCCCCTTTCCTGAGAGCAACTGAGTACATTCATCTGTGAGGTAATAAGAAAATCTTCAAAATGAGGGTAGACAAAGCAAATAAAAGATTCTAGAAATAAATTCCAGAAATACGCCTACTGCGAAGTCTCAAAGATGACTGAAAAAGAAAATAGTTTTCTTATCTCTGTATTAGGAGTGCAAACCAATATGAGTAGATCAGAAGAATGAAAAATTATGGGTGAGAACATAAGGCCCAAATTATATACACCTCGGGCTTTGGAAGGGTGTTGATTTTGTTTTGCTTTGGGTTGTCTCTTGTCTGCTTCCCTTGACTGAATGCTCAATATGTTGAAAGCTCATTTGTAGTAGGAATGAATCAGGAATACTCCAGAACTTGTGCTCATCTTGCAGCTTAGTTTCATCACAAACCCTGTGACTGCTCCACAAAGCAAACGAAAGTACTGTAAATATGGACAATCAATCGAGTCACTTTAAACCTCCCCCTCATCCAAAATGCATTCCAACAACATGAAATTTAATTTAATTTCTAATAAAAAGTTATATGCTAGTAGAGTAGTACAAACTCATATGCAGTACACAATATTTCTGTATTTATCTTTACTTTTCATTGATTTTAAAATGTTGTTGCTTGATAAGAACTGAATGTCAGTACTCGATACTGTGTTTGATTAAAACAAAATGAAACAAAACAAATAAAAACATAAGACAAATCGGAAATTAGATTTTTTACCTAGGCATTGGGTTTCAGTACCACTCCAGAGACCGTTTGCCAAGCATTCTCTCACGTGAGAACCAACTAATGTGTATCCTGTGTTACAGGTGAATATTGCAGTAGCTCCATACACTATCAAGGTTCCAATCTTATTTCCATTTGGTGGAGATGGAAGGCCACCACAGGAGATCACTAGAAAAAAATCCCAACAACAGAACAAACTGATATAGGAAAATCATGCTTGATTTGGCAACACATGTTCTAAATCTGAAAATACACTTAGATACCTTCACATCTTAACAGCAGCTTAAAAACAATCTGTATTTTCAGTTCTGAAAGAAGAGAATTACATGAATGTCTAGGAAGGTGGTGGTTATATTCCATATGTACATACTCCTGGCTACTTCTCAAAAAAATGTTCCCCAGCCATTTTAAGTGTTATGTCTGTTTAAAGACATTGTCTTTCTTTTTTTTTTTTAGCATGTAGTACTCTGAATTGTTATGAACTCTTTTTTTCTTATTCCCCACTGCTATTCATAACCATATAACATGGTAGTCTACTTGCTAAAAATAAAAATCTTCTGTTTTTTCTTAAGGCTAGATTTGACCCATTAACTTTCGTAGCATCAGTTGTAACCCACAGCCATTAAAGGCACCACATGAAAAATTATCTTTTAAGAATGTATCAAACTCTAATTTAATTAAAAACTGTTCTGTTTCTAGAAAAAACATATCAATGACATTGGAATTTAAGATGCAGATCAATGCCTTCAAGAACTTGAACTATATTATATGTTAGCATAAATCATGGGTTTACTTTTGAAAATTTACTTCGGATAAGAAGTGAACTTCTTATCTGAAACCTTCAGGCCACATTCTCTTGTATTTTAATAGGTTCACTACAGGAAACAGCATGGAATTTAGTTGAAATTGGATAAAATCAAGTACATACCGCTGTGCAGTTAACTTAGTCATAATCAGCATGTATGTGACGAAAGTTTCTTATGCACATAAGGTTTCCAGACGTGGATAAGACTCCTTTCGAGTACAATCAAGTATGTAATTTGTGGAGTAGTCTAACATCGTAATTTCTAATGCTGAACATTAATTACATTTATGCATATGTTAAACAAATCAAATTATTTTCCTAAAATGCAACAGAATTAATTCCTCTAAACGTACTACAAATGCTTTATTATTTTTAATTACAGTGTTTCCAGTTAGAAAATAACTAAACTACATGAATAATGAGCCACTTCATAATTTGTTAGGCCAGGTGTTCAGCATATTCTTAAACAAAGAAGTTTACTAGTTAGGTGTCTTTTAATCCAGAGCCCCTTCAATTTGATGTTTCATAATTCCTTTAGAGATACTGTTCACAAATAGATATTGATAAATATTATCTAAATGCCTTATCATCAATGTTCCAATTAGCTTTCTTACTGCTTCAGACATAGCAACAGCTAGAATCTATATTTACACAACCTATCCTTAACATGTGAATGACAGACAGAAAGTAAACAGTAGACTCCTCAAAATACTCTACAATGTATTGCAGGGTCTTGATGTCGTATATCCAATGGAACTACTACTGAACATCTCTTGGTGGATGAAATTTGCAATAATGAAGTTCTAATCAATCCTCTATTCAAGGGGAAAATAATATACCTGTCTTATAAATATACTAATAAATCTTCAATCAGCAACTCCTTGGGCTTCTGTATCTACCTAATACTTAGTTTTTGGTAAACTACATCCCATATGGGTCACTCCATTTTCTACTTGTATAAATATCCTGGAATTGTAGATGTTGGTCAGGAACTAGCTTTTAAAAGACTTCTCAGCAGCTGAACAATAGCTGCATATTAGACAGCAAATACAAAACTACTTTTTTAGTATGTGTGTAAAAAAGGAAAGGGGCACAATCGCATCTAGTAAAATTTTAACAAATCTAGTTTTAAATTTGAAAGAAAATTGATATACCTATTACTTGTTCATTTTGTCAATTAAATATTTTCAAAAGGAAATTTTCCTGAAACAAAACTAATGGAATAAAATAGAATCAATATGATTCTACAACCCATCATCATTTAGACTATTTCAAATACACTGCTTTCATGCATGTGTCATATTGATTGCTCTTACAGGTAGCTCTCTCAGCCTTGATCTAAAAGCACCCTGGATATTTTTTTCATTTCCTAGAAAATAGATATTGTTTTATATTATTTTTGGTTAAATGGTGTAGATCCTCCTTTTTTCTCTTTTCTTTGTTTTTCTTTTCCCATACTAACTTCATTCTCTAGTACTGCCTCTGTAAATCTATACCTTAGGTTTGTAGCCAAACACTCCCCAGTACTGGTGAGAGATTGTGTCAATTTAAACTTGAATCACCCTTGGGAGTGATTTTGTACCATCCAAGATGACTTCGGGTGTTCTCTCTAACCTCCAGCCACTGTTGAAAAAGGTTTAGAATCTCTCCTGAGTTCTCTTTACTAACTACCAGCTTAGATACTGTAATTTGTGTCACATGGCATTAGGAGGTTGTATGTAGGCAAATTAATTTTGTCTTCTGTTTATTACAATATGTACACCATACTGAAGGTTTCGCTCAATGATTTATTTGGAATACAAAAAGCTATCTGATATTTATGTTCATTCTGTTATCACTATCATCTGAAATACTTTTGGTACCATTTATCATAAGGTATTATTGATGTATCTGCAGAATTAACAGAGTTTGACAGAACAGAACGATTCTGTTACCATTGCTTAAAAATACCAAAGGTATAACTTAGTAAGCTATTCACCTGATTCCAAGAATTCTTTCCAACAGCACTGCAAATAAAAATCCTCCTATTGATTCAGCTTGTTTCAGAAGAGTCATCCTCAAATACCTTCTTACATTAGAAACTTCACCATGTACAGATATATAAAAAATATATTAAAAATATATAAAAAATAAAAGGGTCGCTCTCTAAAAAGAAAATAAAGCATCTCTTTCAGGATGAAATACTAAATCTGAATGTCTCACTGAAATGACTCCTCTGAAAACTGAATGCCTAAATTTTCTTTCTAGTTCTGCTCAGTATGCTAGGCCTGTCAGTTAGCCATTTTCCTACAGAAGCTGGGATCTTCTGTGTTGCCCTGTCATTGAAAGAGGGACTGTAAGTACTACCATAATGTAGAAAAATTTTCTGCTTTAAGGGTAGAAGAACTAGTTGATGTGCCAAATATCCTCTCCAACCAAAGCAAATAACACACTGGAAAAAGAATGAGGTTTTGGGAGGATTCATTAAGACTCTGATAATGTAATGCTTGACAACTGTATGATCCCACTGGAAATGTCAAGGTTCTTTAAATCTTTAAACATCCAAAGACAAGGCTGGTGTAATTTATGACATTTTTGTATGAATACATTATAAAATCTCATATATATGTTTCTCCAAACACTATGCACTAGTGCACTATGCACTATCTAGTTGAATAAATCAGTAGTCAGGCATAGATCACCATCCAGATGGATCTTCTGATGCTACTTCATTGACTTTTGTATGAAATATATTGTACCTTACATATAAAGAGTTTGAATCAATTAATTTCAACAAGTAAATGAAAATTTTGTATTTGCTTACTTATAGGAGATTTATAGAAAATATTTAAAAAAAACCCACTTTGTACTATTTATAACATAAAATACATGTATTAAAAAGCATAGGATATTCTCTAAGCAAGTTTTTTCCTTACCCTTACAAGTTGGTCTTTCATTGCCTACACTCCAGGTTCCATTACTCCTGCACTGTATGAGTCTTTGACCCAATAAATAATATCCAGGACTGCAGCTGAGCATGACTTGAGTTCCATACTCATTCAGTGACCCAGAAATCAATCTCCAGACAACATGCTCTGAGAGCAGAGTCTCTATGCTGGGGCAAGTTACAGCTGTGAAGAGAAGACCATTATTAGCTTTCTACCCCTAAGTTTCTTCACAGAATGTGTGTCTTGCCTTACTGGCAGAAATTTTGCAATGTAATATTGAGCATACAATAAGCATTTTTTAAATACAAGTACCAGGAAAAATAATGAACTTCATACAGTGAGTATTACATATTGAGAAGGAGATTGTACTACAGTTTCTTTTAGTGAGATGCAGTGGAACAATGACATAAAGTTATACTCTCTAATGCAATTTATTTAAAAATTTCAGAGACAAAACACATCTCAGACTACAGTGGATATAAAAGGGAAAGGAAATAATGCTATGTAATTTTTGCAAAGGCTAAAGTGGTGTTTTATTTTTCTATCCATGATATTCGCTTTTAAAAAGCTCTAGCAAGTTCTTAAAACAGGTTGTCATAAAGGCTTTTAATGCACATTGAAATGCTAATTAGTATAAAATGATATACTGTGGGTATTCAGGAAAATTATTACATTCTAGTTTAGAATACTTGACATAAAATTATAAAGATAACATTTAGAGAGTTTTTAGAGTGATTTCAGTTCATTGCTTTTAGTAATTTAGATTTCAGAAGAGAATGAAGTTACTGCCAGCAGACAAGAACTGTAGCTTATGTTTTTCATAAGGTTGCCAACCATATATAGCATTTTTAATTATTTTTCAGTTTCAAATTTATGCTCTGCAATTCACTATAAGTTACACAGAATATTTACAATATTCACATGAATTTTATCTTAATGTGCCTATGCTTCTGCAAAGATTAGGTAAGATTTATGAAAATATTTATGATAAATTTATTTTTAAATGGCTGTATTGTGTATCTTATACCATGTTGTTCAGAATTTCTGTGCTATAGAAAAAGTTTGAATGAATTAGTGACTTTTTATATCCCAAAGAATACTTTAGAAAAAACTGCTACCCCAGTAAGACTTGAGAAAAGCTGTGCTTTCCAAAGGGAAAATAAAAAAGCCTCAAAAATAAACAAAAAAGACAAACAAAACCAAAACCAAAAAAACAAACAAACGAACAAACAAACAAAAAAGTAATAAAAATTTATTTCCTCTCCTTTTTTTCTTATATGTTGCTAAAAAGGTGATAAATTTTCTATATATTTGGTATACTTAAGAATCACCTCTGATCTTTTGTACAATATACTCAAGTCACCACACTGTTTATTGTAAGACAAATGCATTAGGAGAAAGTGTATAAAAACCTCAAACTATACTGAAGAAATAACAATAAGAGTCTGATTCTCATTTATGCTGTAGTAAATTTACGATATTCTGCCAGGGAAAAGGCTCATAAAGCTGACAAAAAAATAATTACACATTCTGTAGACTTTACACTGTCTGAGAGGCATAAAGTGATTTTGTCACAAGTATGACTGTGTGACGAAAGAGACTAGTTCAGGTAATCACTGAAATACAGGGAAAGTGATAAAAGAAAAATTCCTGTAAAAATTTAGATTTCCACTACTTTTCAGAACACCTGTCATAATGCTAGAACTATACATTTACTTTTTCCAATAGTTTCCTCACCCACGGTAAATTCTAGTATCTAAGAAACACAGAGTTGGTACCATAGGTTATCTGTGAAGTTGCGTAAGAATCTATGAAGGGGAAATCATCTGAAGAACTTCCAAATGACAAGTTATAAGGTTGCATTGAGTTAAAATTGTAGAATATTTTCTTAGACTTTTTTTTTTTCAGTATATCTCAGGAAGGATAGCACGCATACAACAACCTTGAAAGTTAATAGTCCTTCACTTCGGCCTTTATAATTATTTTCTGACTAATTATGAACAGATTCCTAGGTTAAAGGAGGACTTCCTGCTTCCTAATGTAATTTAATTTGATATTGACACTAAACTGTGTTTCATAGCTAATAAAAAAATTAGAAATCATTAACCAAGAGTCAGTTTTTTTCTTATTTGTTTTTAAATACAATAGGTATATTAAAGCACTCCACTTAACAGCTTGGGTGAAAATCACATAGGTATGTAAAAAGAAAAAAATATTCTACATAGGTATTTCATGCCCCTCAAATTTAACATTTTTATTACTTTTCCTTTCAAGCACTAGTTTTATTGAGAAATATAGTTCTTTCAATGATGAAAGCAAGGTTCTTATTTAGACTAATAATAAAATTTTTAGTCTTAATCATAGTGGATATCTTAGGACACTTAGTGATTAGAGGCTCAGCTATTTCACAATATGTAAATAAGTCATGTAGATGTTTCCTCTCCATGCTAAAGTTACTATGTAATTTATTGTTTCTTTAACCATAGATATACTTAGGATCTTCTTGCAAATATACTTTACAAACAACTATCAGATTCTGATATATGGTTGTACAGTTTCTAATTGAAGATATCACTGAGTACAGAGTATATTTCTAGACCAAGTTGACATAACCAACCCAAACTGTTGCTTGAAAAACTTGATTTTACAGGGACTGATTTTGTTTTATTGTTTTCCTCATCCTTCAAGAAACAAAAAAAGACTATTAACAGATGCTTGATTTTGTGCATACAGTTTATGAATGTGTGCATCAATTTGCCTCTTATGCTTCCAAATTATGGGCTGGACACTATTTAAATTGTCATTTACATAGATGAAACTCCATAAGGGACCTCTTGGAAATGTGAAGATGTTCTCTCTTTTCCCTATGTATTTTTTACACAGAAATGTATGAATAATATTGTTTTACATAAAGTATAAGCCAGACAATGGAATTATCATTCAAAATTATGATTAAGATTATCCACTTTAATGACATGACAGTCTCCACATGCTGATAATTCTGAATAGACTCAAATGTCAAGAATTTGTAGTCAGATATACCTACCATAAAAAAGGTGAAAAAAATAAGTTGTTCTATAGGCCCAAATGTATTTTCTAATCAAGAAATAAGCAAGATGCTCACTAAGCAAAATGTTCACTATATGAACAGTGACAATTATAATTACAAAAAACCAAAAATAAATAACAACAAGAACAAACAAACAAACAAACAACCCAACCAATCAACCAAACTACCAAACAAAAAAACCCCAAAAAACCCACCACAAGTTCTTTGCAACTACAACAAATGAAATCTAACAAGAATTTGTGCATTAATGTGCTCAGCCTAATTTTTAATTCTTCACAATGAGTAATTCTTTGTAATTTTGTTATTCTTTTTACTTGCCCTTCTGGTCAACAAACATTGTGCTATCCGTATTTTCCTAGAATCTAAGTACCAGAAGACTGACTTTTCCTTTTTACTTAGTTGTTCTGTCTACAAATCTTTGCTTACTTTTTCTTATTGTTATGTAAGGAAAAAGAAGTACTTATCATGCTATTCCAGGAATATCTTGAGTATTGTGACTCTAATGTAATTATTGTTTCGAAGGAAAAAAATGACAAGTATAATGTATATGAGCTGAGGGCCTGGGTTTTGACCAAGTATAACCCACCACAGTGAAAAACTAATGGTTTTCAAATACATTTAAAAAAAGGAATGAAAGAAAAATACAATAAATTATATTTTCTCACTATGGATACAAAATGAAATAATGTCTTTACACTACAGAAAAAGAGGTTCAGGATATATTAGGAAAAACTTTGCAAGGGGAAAGTAAAATACTGAAACAGTGTGCTCAGGAAGGTGTTCAAGATCAGGTTAAATGATCATCTATAAGACATACTCAGAAGATCTCTGGAAGTAACTTTCAGCAATATTTCCTAAAAGTTGTTCACTGTCAGTTCACATAAATGAAAACCATTTCATTACGATGTATTACTTCATAATTCTTACATTCACATCATTTTACTCTTTCTTTAAAAATAACTTGAATTTTATTTGTTTGAAAAACTGAAGTGCTTTTCAAATTCAGATTCTGGAAAGCACATATCTAATCTGTTGATTAGTTCAAGATTCTAAATTAACTCTCAAAAATTTTAAGTATAATGTTATATCAATTAATAATTTTAGGATTATGTCCTAATCAGTATTTCAAGTCACATATTCAAAGTCAGGCTCAGTTAATTATTGCTTTGATCTGGTACAAAGACAGGCAGTGCTACCCCAATGCAAATGAGAGGCCATGTCACACGATAGGGGAGTCTGCATTTCACTGGCTAGTTCTGACAGAAGGCAAAAATGAAGATCAAAGAACTTTTATCCAGGTTAATTATCTACACTAGCAATATTTTAAGAAACAGTTTCTGCTTTTGTTATCGTGGAAGCTATATTAAAATAAATTACAATCAGTGTTTGTAACTTCATATTGTGAAAATGGAGAAAAGCACATTATTCATAAGAAAATATACATGAAACTGAATTATCAGAATTTTAACTGAGACATTTTTGAAAGAGATAAAGCCCTTTTTAATTAAACAAAGGTATAGGCCTCCTATACTTTACTAAATGCTAAATGATTATATGTCCCTAAATGGCCAGTTCAGGGGATGTGTATACATAAAAACATCACCAGTGAGGATTTTCCTGAGAAAGATTGAGGGGAATATGCTTGAGAAATACACGCCCACTTACATTTGCAAACAGGTGGTCTCCCTTTGTTGCTCCATAATCCATCTTCTTGACACACTGCTGTTGCTTGTTGACTAGATTCTAGCTTGAAGCCCTCATTACATTCGTATATCAATCTACTGCCCAAACTGAATTCATTACCTATAACTGAACCATTCCCAGGGGCTTCAGGAATACCACAAGATACAGCTGAAAATAAAGGAAAAAAAAAAGATAAAGAATTGGTATTTTCTCTCTTTTTTTTTTTTTTTTTTTTTTAATGTTGTTCTACCACTGGAATAAGAAACAGGACAGTAATTTTGACATAAACCATTCATAGTGCTAGAGTAAGGTTATGGTTGGACTTGATGATACAGAGGGTCTCTTCCAACTGAAATGATTCTATGATCCTGTTCTGTAACAACTGAAATTAATTTTCCATAGTATTTACAACATTCTGATAAATGTAACAGTAATTAAAACATGGATAAACACTTTGAAGTGCATCTAATATAGACAAACATTTTATAAATAATTATTTTGCTTAATCAAATCACTGTAGAGACAGTAATTTCAACATAGGCTAAGGGCAATTGTTTATTTACTAGGGAAAAAAATCAAGAAAGAATTCAATTTAACATTTATTGTTTGATGAGAAAAACATCTAAATATACAACTAGACAGGAAAGAATTTCAGTAAACTTAAGGGCAGTTATTAGATATTTAAACCCTTATTTACATACTCTACTAATTCCCTTCAGAATGTTAAGTGTTATCTGAATTCAGGCTGATTCATTTTCCATCTCATGAAGGAAATTACTTACTGAATTATTTTCATAGGTTTTTCAGAATTTCTCTCCAGATAAACAGTTAGTCTTTCAAGCACACAAAGTTTGATCTGCTGTCTACTTGGTGAAGTTTGGGTAACATCTAGGCTTTTTTGCTTATTTATTTATCTATTCTTACCAAAGCTCAGTGCAGTTCATTTAACAATATCTCATATACAATTTTAGGACTGAGTATAATTACAAAAATATCTATTTCAAGAAAGGTCTTCAGGGCAGGATTGCCTTCTGCTATCTGACTTCTCAGCTTCCTTGATTTTGATAATGAAAAGTAATGCAACTTTTCAGTATCCTTTTAAAAATTTCTTCTAATGTTGTGCTTTATTTTAAAATAGTTATTTATGCACATATATTAACTCTGGGTGCTTGAACAAGTCAGTAATGCTGATAAAGATTTTATATTTTCCCATGGCACTTCTGAAGGGAAAGTCATAGTATTATTTTCTCTGAAAGGATATTATTTTCTGCAAAACAGTAAATAGTAGAAGAAAATCTTTCACATTATTACAATGAATCTATTTAAAGATTTCATATAAACCAATGTATGTGTCTACAGAATCTCTGCCTGCTTTGAGTTTGGCATCCAGTTTATTGCTCTTCAGCAAATACACTGAATAAAACACACCTTTGAAACTTTAATTTCTAAGTATTTACCAATCAAGAGTGGAGTTTTGCATATGAAAATATCTTGTCCATATATACTGTTAATTGTAAAAAGCAATTCAAAGTTTTAACAGTTAAAAAGTCCTTTAGGTATTTGTTCCTTTCCTCTTGACTCAGTGAAGTTTTATTATTTTAATCAAGTCAATATATTTCAAAAGAAGAAATGGCAGTCTTTGTCTGAAATCTGTTAGAAATGAAAATAAGTATTTTCTTTAAAAAAAAAAATCTAATTTTTATTATCTTTTACCCAATTCAATATAAATGATTAATTTCACAATGTATCATCATGGTACCATAAACACAACTCTCAAATTTTTTCAGTATTCCCAAGTTGTCACATTTGATGCATTTAAATTAAATACAACACAGTACTCTTCATATTATTATAATGAGGAGAGGTAAGCATTATAAAATGATGAACGGTTAGTCCATTTCACTTGTTTGCTTCCATCTGAAAACAGTCATATTGCTAATAGAACTGCAGGAATGTTCCAAAATAAGCTGCTTCTTTTGTAAAATAACTTCTTGGCACAATTGCGCCTTAACCAGTGCTGCTCATCTTCTCAAAACTAAGTATTTCTCACTCAGTGGGTAAGGGCTGAGCCATCTGCTGCTAGAAGGAGCAGTAGTAGGACAGAGAAGGGAGAGAGTGGTGATAAGGAAGGGGTTCTGGAGACCCACGCTTGCTGCTCTTAATGGTATTAGAAAAAACAGAGAAGTGGAAGGATAGAAACAACTTTTACTTCTTCTGGGAGCAGGTCTTTGTATTAGGAGTCATTACCCACAAGGTGACCACAGCAGGAGTGATAGCTTTTCAGGGTTCTGATGTACTCAAAATAGGCAGCAGAGGTACATCTTGTTAAGTGCTCTACCTACTCCCTTAAGAACCAATGTAACCCTTTACCTACAGCTAGAACCAACTCTGATACTCTGTCATGTAGGTAGAATTTTACACTTGCAAGATGTTTCTTTGAATGCTGAATTGATAGTAAGTTAAACTGTTTTACTACATCATAAAAATGCCTATGCATTCTCCATTTCCAGTCGTACTTACTGAGTAGCTCTTATGTGTGAGTTAGTTTAAAGAATAAAAGATATATGAGTTAAAGGAATAAAATATATACAACATGCAGGTCACACCCAGGTGTGCCTATCAGTTATGTCAGGCTGATGCACTCTCCAGTGTACTAAAGCACCTCAAAAATCTATGTTTACGTGTTACACTTGACAACTTTTATTCTTAGTGTTGTATCTCAGTCCTCTACTGTCCCTCTTTTTTCCTCAACTGCTGCTGAACCTTGTACTGCTACATTGTGAGGTTATTCTCACTGCTGCTTTAGTTACTAATATAAAACAATTTTTACTTGCTGGCACTGTTCCTGTTACAGTCGATCTGTTTATTTGTTGTTCGCTTTTCCCCCAGAAACTGGGATTGGGAAGAAATATTCCTACTGCTACTAAATTATTGAGGCTGCTAATGGTTTCAGAACAGTAGTGTTGAAAGAAAACATATTAGCACAGCCAGTTTCACTAAATAGCAAATATGTTGATGTTTGCAGTAAAGATACTTGAAGTAAACTGACTGAAATGACATATCATCTTTGGACAGTGAAAACAATGTCACTACTGTCCCACATTCAAATATTTTGAAGTTCCCAGCTTCCCATATGAGTGTACAATGACAAAGAATGGCGTTAGGAAATCTGACTCGAAGAATTGTCAACATGTTTCTTAGGTCAATGATTAGATGAGACTGCCACATTCCAGCTGGGAGATGTGCATCTGGAGTGTGAAAAATACATAACTCAACCTTAATTTACTCTATTATGTTGCACAGCAGAAAAATATACTTCTTCCAAAGTACAAGTAATCAACACAAGGGGAAAAGCCTTTTATTCCCTAGAAAATGAGATGCAGTCTTAGTTGTTCTTTAATGTTCCACATGTGTTACTGGAATTTATTTCTTACCAAAACCAGTAAATTTAAAGTTTATGGCAATCTTTTAAAGGTCTATATACTTATATACCTTTAAAATACATATATGCAAATTCACTGCACACAGAAAATAAGCTGGAGACTGCATTACAGTCAGATACTGTAAAATCCCCAAATTTAATGCACAAGCATTTATCATTTAGCAACATTTCTGTCCTTGAACATATAACTGAGAAATGCCTTTAAATGCCTTAAAGGCAGCAATAGAGAATTCCCTAAAAATGGGATTCCTAACAAAAGAAAACACGCTGTGTGGCTTATATCTATGATATCCAATTAAAAACATTAGGGAGAGCCACACCACAGGAATCCCAATTCTGACTTGGACACATACAGAAATAAAAGAGAAACAGAAAACCAGGCTGTGAGGTCTAGAGCTGTAGGTGTGAAAAAAAAAAAAAGTTATTAATGGTAATATTGTCTATTCTTTGATCACAAGCCAACCCTATACTTGACCAAGGTTCATCTGGTTTTTCCTGAAAGACCTCCAATGATGAATATTCCACATTCTCCAAAGGCAATCTACTCTAGTGTTTCACTAACTCTTCTGAGAAAATAAGAACAAAGGAAATTTTAACTTAAGATCCTGTTAAAATAAACTTTTCTGTGATTCCTCTATGTAGAAAAGACATAAACAGTTATTTCATTCCTCTTTGGAGATACTTTTAGTATATTAGAAGATTGTTACTAGGTTTCCCCTCAAACTTCTGACTTTTTAGTCTGAAGTACTATACTTCTTCCACTGTTTTATATTTTGAAATATGACCATAGGTTTAGAATACATTTTAGGAGGAAACTGGGATTTTGGGGATTTGGAACTCATAAACTATGCTACCTACTTCACATTTTTATTTTAAGACTGTGTGCTAAAAGGGACATTTTTTACATAATAACATTTATCAAAAAGGTAAAAGGCCAGAGTTTAATTCCATGCTCAAACACAGAGAGCAGGTGATTTTATGAAGAAGTAGTTTGGTAGTTCCAAATTCATGGCTCTTGGGCAAACTGCAAAAGGATATTTTCAAGCCAGTTCCCTAAAAAAATTTAGTCTTCTACTCCAGGGTAGACCTGGAACCCAGTTATGGTCCTGGAATAACCTTCGCTCAGCACAGCAAAAAGTACAAGGATTCCTGGCTCAGCAATGAGGTTGCCTCTACTTCAGCAAGTACAGAAGAATCAATAGTTACAGCACCTTGAATGAGGATTTTAAGCAAGAAATCCTGGCATCAGCTATATTTTTGTCATGAGGCTGTCATAGGTTTTAAGCATTTTCAAGTCCCACAATCCAGATAAGATAACTTCTTCCTTAGAGTAGGTACCTTTAGTTTTCTTTTCTAAACCTACTAGGGAGTAACTCAAATGGTGAAGAGCAGTCAAGTGTTCTTTAGGACTTTAAAATTAATTTTAACTCTTTTAAGAATGAGTAGAAGAAAATTGGGAATAACAAAGTCAAAGGCTGAGTCCTGTATACAAAGAGCAGTTGGGATAAAGAGAGATATTGACTCATGCCTGTCACAGCCATCCTGTTACACTCCTGCTGCCATCATGTCTCAGCCCCAGATATCTGCAACCGAGCATTCCTGATCTATAATGACCCTGACAAGTTGTTTTCAGTTTTTTATTCTAACTGCTCTATTTGCTCACCTTTCTCTTATTTTCTCTAACATCTATTCATCCCTGAGCCTCAGCCTTCTTTTCCTCCTCTCCTCCAGCACAGTGATCTGTACATGAGCTAAGCAGCGGCTACAATAACATATGTGGTTGCCAGGATCGTTACTAAAGCCTGTACTATTTTCTTTCAGCAGCTATCTACTGCTATTGTGTAAGAATTGTTATTTTCTCTACTTATGAATACTATGAATGTAGCATGAGTCACGTTTCTCTTTCCCTTCATAACTGAAATAAAAGCAATAACAATAAGTTCTAATTTCTTAGAAAGGAGTGAATTTCTTTATATATCATCCAGGACATTATTACATGCATCTACACTTGATAAGACTGGAATTGAAAAATATCTTCTGACCCTATCAGATTAACCCATATTAGAGTTGTGTTCATATTAACAATGATATTGTTATATTAAATATGAAAAAAGAACTTGATAATACAATCAAATTTTATTTCAAACTTTAATTCTGACACAGTTATTAATTACACATGTAACCTTGAAGGACTGGTTTTACAGAAGTTTCAGACTTAATCAAAGGCATTTTTCTTTGGAGTCATCCTGCAAAGAAACCTAAGAGCTGGACCGAATGTGTAATTGTAATTAATTTTCAAAGAGAATGCATGTATTTTGATAGGAGATGCTTAATGAATTTGGAAACATACTTTCTTTTTCACATCTTATTGAAAACTATATGCTTCATCCAGACATACAAGTTGGAATAATTGTGCCAGTTGTGAATGTCACAAATTAAAATTCAGGAATCCTACATTAGTTGCAAATTTCTGGTAAAGATTAAAGTCACTCCCTAGCTCCCAAATATTTTTCCCTACTGCTAACAGAAATCTAGATACCCATAGCTACATGTGTAGCTAAAACTATAAATAAGGCTTAAAAGTAAAGAAAAAATGTATTTGTGAACATTCTGCACTGTTAAAACTTCACAGTTAATTCTTACACATAGTGATAAAATAACAAGTATAGACAGAGTCTGAAGCATTTTATGACTTTCCTGAGACTGCCTAATTTTTGTTCAGAATTTATTACTTTCTGGGACTCTTCTCATTATGCACAATCAGGTCCTGGGAACTCATGTCAAGTCCTGAACATATCTGCACATTTTTCCTCCCACTTTCTGTGAATTATTCCTTTCTGCCATTAAAATTAGGGAAAATTTTTCTTAAATTGTTAAAAAAACTGTTCTCCTTATTATTCAGATCTCTTCACACACCTCATTACACTTCAATATAGTTTTCAAAGCTAGAATGGCAGATTGGCAAGTCTTTTCTTGACATTGGTACTAAAATGTGAACATAAAATGCAAAAACTAGAAATGTAAAAGAAAACTACTTAAAAATAAAAGTATTCAAAAAAGGGGAGAAACTTAGGAAAAAAAAAATCACACTTTTTTTTTAAGAATTTCAAAGTGCGGGAACATCATATTTTCATCACACAGTGTTTGATTAACACTGGTAGTAATAGAAGATCACTGTCATCCCGATGGATAAGCAGTAGGAAGATATGGGGTAAATTTTCATATAATTCCTGACAGCTGAGGAATCATGATGTCTGAAATTCTGGAGAAAAATATGATGTAGGGGTATAAACTTTATGGTCCCAACTCCTCCAGTGTAACAAGCACACACAGAATATTGTCTCTGTCCTCACACACTCAGAGGTACCTGAGCTCTGGAGCAAGATGCCAAAATTTCAGTGCTTTTTAAAAAACGGCAACTACTAACCAGACAGCAGAACAGCTCCCAAAGTTTTACTGTATGGACTATATTCAACAGAGTTGAGGCAGATAGGGTTTGACTTCTTCTCCCATTGACTAGAGTGTACATGGACCTCCAAAACACCTGACAAGTCTAGTGAATAAAACATAGGCATTTCTGCCTTTCTGGACTGGTTGATGGAGGACAGGTAAAATACCTCAGAGCATTTCAAATTATACTAGACTTGTATGTTTAAGCAAAATAATCAAAGCTATAGCTCAAATACAGATGCTAAAATTTAGTCTTAATCTTGAACAAAATTGCATCATCCACTTTCCTGATCTTCTGGCCAAACTGTAGGCCTAGTCATGATTCCAGGTTCTTTAGTGCAAAACGTCTCTGAGATTTCAGTTCCTACACCAGCACCAGCTACCACACCTACAATGCATTTCAAGTAAGCCCAAAAGCAGCACTTGTCCCTAAACTTACCTCATGCCCAGCCCACACACAGATTCTCCCATGATTTGGTGACCTTCAGGAAGGTCAAACAGCACCACATGCCATAACACATTATGACATCTTGGAGTCCGGAAGCACAGATACACAGATCCTGTTTGTGGTACACTGGCAGACTGAGCTGCTCCCTGGACTGATAGGGATGTAGCCACATGACCCACCTGGGCATGAAAATGCTCATCCTGAAGAAATATTTAGCTACCTAATCACACTGTATAAGAGATGTGAACAGTAGTTCTTCAGGTTCTTCAAATGCAGCCAAATTTCTGCAGCTTTATACTTTTCTGTAAAATAATATACCCTCAACAGAAGAGTATGCATCATGCCAAATTTCAGTTGATTTTTTTCTTCTTTTTCCTTTTTTTTTTTTTTTTTTTTTAAGGTACAAAGTAGTACTTCCATTTTATTTTGTTTTCAGAAATATCTGAATCATCATTGATGGAACCTTAAGCAAAGTATTTGTCTTGAAGAAGACATGAAGCACTGCTGTTACTGTCTTTCAAGGTCAGGAACAATGAAACACAGGTTTTAATCAAAGAATTTCCAACAAGTCTTAGATATGAATGTTACTGCCATTTCTTCCCATAAACAAAGCAGACTAGAGGCAGACACGAAAACATGTTAGAATAGGCCATATATGATATGAATAGAATTTGCAGTCTTTCTTCTCTTCCCCACATTCCTGATATTATCCAATATAAAATACCTTAATCTCCACTGTTTACTGAATAATGTGTGAAAAAGCATTTTCAACTAAAAGCAACCATGTTTAACTGCTTTGTACTACTTTGTTACTTCTCTGTAGTTTGTGTGTGGCTTTTCAAAAATTATAAACATTTGGCAAATAGTAACTACTCTTAACAGAAATCTGGAACAAGCTAAAGTAGATCCTGGATAACTTCAGGATGAACAAAAATGCAGGTTACAAATTATGTCTTTAAATTATTGTTTATAAAGTGATTTTCTGAAACAATCAAATTTTGTTTCAGAGTTACTACCGAATTTTTATAAAATGTTCTTTAATACAATACTATGAGCTCTGGACTGTTTAGAGATATATATTCTACTAAATAAAAAAGGACCAAAACAATTTTTTTAATTTAGTCTGCATTTGACTGCATTAACCTTACTTCTTAATGCTTCATATCTGCACACAGTAAGTACACAAGTCAGTATATATTTGGGTAAATTTGTTGTGTCAATGTGCAATACTGCATACAGCAGTATTGACAATGCTGGATTTTTGTTCTGTAAAATATTATTTGTAATGTAATCATAGAACCATACCCAAAGCAATATCTTACCCTGGCAGACAGGCACAGGAGAATCCCATTGATACATGCCATTTTGGTGACGTCTACATGTTGCATTATTGTGACCAATCATTCTATACCCAGGTTTGCAGTAATAGCGAACCTTACTTCCAACAGGACCACCTGTTTTATTTACAATTCCACCATTCCTCAAGGTAGGGTTCAAGCTGCAATAGGGAGCTAAATTTAAAACAAACAAACAAACAAACAAAAAGGACATTATTGAAAACAGCAATGCCTCAGACTTCTTATGTAGAACTATCATGAAGTTAAAAATCATAGCTTATAAACACAAACCAGCTTACGCTGGTGTACATAAGGAAGCTGCAATCAGGAAACATACAGACTGCTTGACAAGCTCACTCTTAGTAAACAGTCTACTTCAAATCTGACAAATTTATAAAACTGTTCCTTGAGCTACACAATATACAAAATTCACTATGAACAGTTTTATTTTAAAAATCCAGTGCAAATAGACATCTAAGTAAAAATGTAAACATTTTGCCTAATATGTTAACAATTTGCATGCCAAAGTACAATAGATTTATACATCAGGTGCATTTTTCTCATTACAATTAATGTAATTTTATGTACATATTCCCCCAAAGATTTTACATTACCATTGTATTAATTTTTTAGCAAAAGGATGTAACTTAGGTGAGTGTAGCTTCTTAAATGTTGAATTTACAGTGCATCTGAAGTAATACAAAATGCACTTTTTTAACGTAAGTTTTGAAATTAAAGTAAACCTCGCTAAATCTTAATCACTACTACTATGAATACTTTCCCCAGACAGGTTTTCCTGACCAGTATGTTCCTCAAGAACTTGTGACACATGCTGAGGAACTAAAAAAAGTACAAAATTTATAATTGTGTCAACAAATGAGTAACAAAGACCATACTTTTGAAAAGCAAGGTTGCAATACCTATCCATAAGGATGGAATATGATTAGCCAGACTGGATCTAGGTCAAGCAAAACTACAGGATATTTTGACATATATGTGGAGCCTCACACAAGTCTCTTTGCTCCATGCAATCACTTATCACTGGATAAAAGCAATGCAAAAAAGTTACCTTGACTCCATATTAATGTACAAGTCACTACATATTTGCGGAAGTGCACCATGTCCAGCTTACAGAGATTAATATATTTTCAGATAAAAACATACTAGGACCACAGCCTGCAGAAAATAAACCTGGCTGAACATCCACCACTGAAATAAGTGTATGAATATTCTTCACAGCGAAGACAGGGCTGAATTCCACTGATAAATAAATGTCAGTAGTAAAGACTGTGAGACTGGTACTGCTGCTACAATACTAACTCTCTACATCATGTTGAAATGCTATGATGTTCGTATTATTTTCTATTGACCATTATCCCGTAGAAGTTGTGATTGCATTTCACAGCTGCGTAATTACAGAATTTGGTTTACATCTACAAATATTTTGCATATTATTTGTTTCTTTCACACATGTCTGATTTCCTTCTTTCAGCTTTCAATCCCTATTTCTCTTTTTTTTTTTTTTTTAATATATATTTCGTCACCTTAAGATGTACCTATGACATCAATTATCACCTAAAGATGGATGCTTCTATCCACTGCCTGTGGAGACATCAAAGAATTGATTAGACTCCTGAGATGCTTCATGTAAATGTGTAGCTTTAGATGCAGTGTATCAAAGTCAATGTTTCTAAGAAATTTCACCCAACAGAAGCAGTAAAACTAAGGTATACATTAAATACGCTGAAAATGTACGTATCTATTGACATTATATTAAAGAATTATAGTTCTCAATTAAGCAATATTATTTCTCGTTGTAGTGCCTTTTTTGTTACATTCTTTCACTTGGGGGATTATTTGAATAAGCTAAATTAAAAAAATTTAAAAAAAGGGGATGACAATCAATAATCTAGGATTGTCCCATAAAACAATTGTTTGGGGGCACTTTCTATATCCCTTATAAGCACACTGGCATTCAGTTACATGCCAAACTAAATGAATTAAATTACTGAAATACTCTTTAAATTTGAAAGAGGTTTTGACTTTAAAAAAACACAATAAACATGGTTTCAATTTACTTTTCAACCTATTGAAGAAAGAGTGGTATTGTTATTGCAACACAAGATGGTTAAGACCAAAAGACCAGTGGTTAAGACCACTGAAGTCATCTCATAAATATCCTAGGAGACCTTAAGAACAGCAGGTGAGTCCTAAATGTAATATACCATTCACACAAAATTCCAAATTTATCTCCTCAGTACTGCAATTCTAAACAGAAAACATTCGCTATATTATGAGTAACCCTGTAGCCCAGTAATATAGTATTGCCTTTGCTAGTAACAGGTCACAGACTTTGTACTGAGTTTGCACACCCTCAAGGTCAAGGTTTGTCAGGCTTGTGTTGTCTCAACTTTTTTTTGACCTGCCTGCAAATTTGTTTTTACTTTGTGGTTGTTTTGTTTTGTTTTGTTTTGTTTTTATTTCTGATCAGGTGGTATGCCTAATTTGCCTTACTTTTGTAATTTTTTATTGTTTTTATGGTACAGTAATAGCTCTCTATATAGATATTTGTAACAAGTAATTATTCTGTTTAGAATAAGATATTTAGGACCCTAGCACAGTGACTTGTAGACAAATACAGGTCTGGTAAAATAGCAGAGGCCTTGAGAGTTGGGGACATAAGATACAGTGTGGAGGAGTATGAGTATGGTACAATAAGAAGGTGACAATCTATGTGTCATCTAAAGCTATACACAAGTCACCAGTGGTCAGTTAAAAAAGTGCTTTTTCAGGCTTCAGTAAAAGACCAAAGAAACACATATATAATGGACTATATATGTAACACGTAACTTGAACTTGAACTTGACCAATGTGTTAGCAAACAAAAATGACCCTAAGTGAATCCTGGAGTGAGGAAGAGATCATCAATATCACACTGTCTCTTGAAAGACTCCAGCTTCTGGTGACCTGTGATATGTCCTCCGGCACACAAACACCAAACTGTGTTTGCAGCAAACTGCAAAGGCAGCACAATATGAATAGAAAAAGCTGATACTCAACAATGTATTATGTCTAAGCTATATATAGCATGAAAAGGAGAGCGTTTGAAGCAAATTATTTTAAATTCTGAAGATTAATTTATATTTTACAACTCTGAAAAATCTTCTTGAAGACTCTACCAGTTGTTGAGACAATGAAGGAATATTTATAAGACTCCATACAATTACCTTCTTAATCTACAGTTTAGTAATTTTTAATCTGTTCTTTAAACTGACCTCCATAGTTCAGGATGAAGCATACATATCTCCTAGGATCAGGAACTGACATATTAATGGAAGAATCACACACAAGGCAATAAATAAAAAATGTCTGAAGATCTGGAGAGTAAGCAAAGGCTTGAAGTATGTCAGACTGAAAACTACAGCTACTGTCAGCTGAGTGAAAATTCTCGGTTTGAGCAGGAATTTCTACAGAGTGCTCATAAAATATTGCAGCCTTGTATCAAGGACCACTGGATAAAATGCTGATTTTCTCCCAGCCCGTTTCTGAGGTGCAGTCTTTCCTGGAACTTCAGGAGTCTTAGCTGTTAAAAGTGCAATGACACAGGAGTGCCCCATCCAGAAATTACAATGTTTTACCACAAAATGTGATAAACTTCTATAAAGCCATTCCAGTGACCTGAAGTAGCCTTACATTTAGAGATTTAATTTATTTTTCCATCTACATTCTTTCAAGGCCTCCTAAACATAATTTTTTTTTGCAAGTCAACATACTGACCGTTTTCATTTCACTTATAATCACAATGTCTGTTTGTCACTTGCAACTGAAGACCAACGGGGTAATAACTTCACTAGTCAACTGAACAGCAGGACAAATAAACACTGATTCTGCATTTCCAGGACCATATTCTTCCTTTCACTAAGCATATTTTCTTCAGAGCTGGAACATTTAAACATGTATGCTGAGACTTTCAAAATCTGTTTGAGGCACTCTGTTTAAGGGAAGCTCAATTAAATTATTAGTATTTCAAAATTACAATTCTTTGAAATTGTGTGTCCAGACCCCCCAGAAGATTTTTTTAAATCTCAGTCTTAGAGTGAATAATATGCTGTTTTCTCTAAGAACTTATTTTAGCAAATGACTTTATTTCCCAGCAGTATCTTTGATCAATAGTCCAAAAACTTATATGAAAAAGATATTTATAGCTATTAACTGAAACACTGTCCTATATTTGAAATTATAAATAAACAAAAAGCCTCTGTTCAAATCCCATGTTTCCTTTGTTTAGTTTATATGCTAGATTTTTTGTTGAAATATGAAGTCACAGCTTAGTCCACTGCTTCCTTCTAACATTCCCTTTTGGATATTTATTTGTTGTCACCACCATATTACCAGGGAACCTCATGTCATTTGTGCTGCTGTTCTTGAATTATCCAGTGAGGCAGAGGTTTACTGTCATTCTCAATGTAGACATTCTCACTTTATAGATAAGAAGTCAAACACTGGCTTCAGTGATTAGGTAAGGTCACACAAGAAAACTAAAGTAAACATACCTCTTCTGATTACTAAAACAGTTCCTGAATTAATGGAACATCCATTCCGTATGTTATTTTTCACTTTAAAATGTACAGAATCAAAAAGAACAGTACTCAGCCAAGCAACAAATAAGGATTGGGCTGCCATTCTTCTTCTTTCGCAATGTATCTATAAATATAATATGTAAACAGCACAAAAACTGCAAGGTAAAGTTGCAAAGGTCTCTTTTCTCTTTAGTAATATAGCTGTGATTGTCTGCCTCTTCAAATATCTGAGTAAATAACCTGCTATTTATAGTGCAGATGTTCTTATTGCTGGTTCAACATTTATAAATTATCCTGTTTATATTTCTCATTTGAAAGTACAGTATAAGCCTCCATTTTGTGGCTTTCCTGCTGTATTTACTACAGCAAATCACCACCTCAAAGTTTAGGAACCGCAGAAGAAACTGTTATAAAGAGTCTGATTAACTTCTTCACACAATTCCCTTGTCACCTCTAACCAGTTACTGGAAAATGTAAAGACAAAACCAAACCAATCAATCAAAGTTTTAACTTGAAATAGTAAGGAAATAGGAACGACTGTTTCACAGGTCAAAAGCTTAAAAATAAGATTAAATGAATAGTGAAGAATTAAGTTTCTTTCAATGACAGATGAGAATAGCAGAATAAAGGTAAAATATAGATCTACGGTTTGGTTTTTAATACATATATATAAATATATCCAGTTCTACTGGCAGCCTATTACAAATTAGCCAAGTAACCACTTGCCTTATATTAACCAAAAGTTAAGCAAAAACCTATAAATGTTACAGATGCAATGTGAACTTGCAAAAAAACAAGATAAGTACCCCTTTGTTTCCAAACCACCATGTCTCCAGCGGATGTGCCAAGTACTGTAGTGAACTTTCCTTCCTTCCACCATACTTAAAAAAAATCATGCACCTCTTCTTTCTTATGCTTTTATGCTAGCACGCTTCGATAGGAATATACATACAGCACTATAAATTATTGAGGGAAAACGAAGCAAAGAAACAGGTTCTGCAGATATCTTTCAAAGAAATTTTAAGGTTTCATCTCTTACAGAGTGAGCCTGGGCTCAGCAAGTTCCATTTTCTCCACTCACAGATCTTCCCTATTTGTAATAAACTGCATAGTTTTGGTAGAACCCAGCTGCAACAGAAAGTCAAGTTCAAACACCACAAAACCAGCATGCATTAAAAAAAAAAAAAACCACCACCACCAAAAAACAGCATGCAATGCCTTTTCCTTATGTTTTTGGCATCCATTTTAGTGATTTTACCATACCACGTATTTTTCAAAGAAAAAAAAAATTATTACTTCAATAGAATTGCAAGAAATCTTCAGTGATGCATCCCCTCCTAGTTTCACTATACTATACAGATACTCACTAAAGGAAGAGATCATTTAGTATCTAGCTGTTAGTGCAGTTAGGAAATGTATTATTTAGATTAAAATTATGCTAATGCCTCCGTAATATTCAAAGTCCTTAAAAGAATACCCCTCTGCTGTAATGTTACAGCTGTTTTCTAATGAATTTAGCAAAAGGCCTTAAACCACAAGATAGAAAACATAAAAGTAACATCAGACAAATAGCTTACATAAGTAAGCTTGTATGCTAAAGGCAATACCAAGCATTTCACTGAAAGCTTCTAGTACTTTTCAAACTGAATAAAATTTGTATCTACAAATGAAATCTACCAGTGATGAAACTATATTCTGTAAAATTTTGTGCACAGGCATAGCTGGAGAAGGGGAGGGTTGCATGAAGGCTGTTATTCATTTAAATCGGGTCTTCATTATCAGGAAGCCTGCTGGCTCAGTCACAGCTGCCATGGTATCAATAGCCCTTTTTGAAATCTTGTATTTTTCCTACTTTCATGACACCGCTTTTCTTCATTAAGATTCAAATCCAATTGTTTATGCTGCCGCTCACTGTTACTCTTCTTTCATGTTGATTATTTCCATTGAATCTCATGTAAAATTTTACAGAATTTTAGATAAAAAAGGAGGCACTGGCTGTTAGTGAAGCAGAAAGAACAAACAAGTTGTTTGTTCCTAAAATAATAGCCATAAGGATCACATATCTCTCTCCAGTTCCCCATTTTTATTATTAGTTGTGGCGAGTGCCATAATAATTGTTTCATTGAGGCTAGCGATTAGACAGACGGCTTCTTCACTACTGCAAAAAATGTTTTGTGTACATGCAAAGGTGTACAATAATTTCTCATTCCTCAAAAATCACTCTTCTTAATAATTTCATACTTACAAAATAAATCCTTGACATGAAAATGAATCCTTGACATGAGCTCTATTCTTTTAACCCTAATATTACATCCTCGCTTGAGAATCATGACAGAAGGGCCCACTCCCCTCACTGCCACACGCACACAGATTCTCTTTGTTCCTTCTGCCACATCCTCAATTTATCTATTTTTGTCTGTAGTAATACTTTAAAGACTGCTTGCAAGGTGAAGATAATGCTTTTACTGTTGGTTTGTTTGGCTGTTGTTTGTGTGAAGTTTGTTTGGTTTGTTTTTCCTTTTTTTTTTTTTTTTCCTGACTGCTTATAGTTCTGCTCTTCATTCTTAAGCCTCCAAAACAATGATTATTATTATGCTCTGAGCCCTGATCTTCTGTTTCAGTAAGAAGAGAAACTTTCCAGAGGTGAGACGGTGCATGGATGGTACAGGAAAGGAGTGAGCTCTGTGGAAATTATTTCCCTAAATGTCATTAAGCATGACTAAATGGGAGATATGTGGTGCCTGAGAAAATGCTCTTCTATAACATCATCAGTATTCCTTTCTCTGCTTAATTTATATTGACAATTACTAGCCACCAAAATTAACACACACAGCCTTTACATTGCTTATCAAGACCAAGCAGAGAAAAAGCAAGTGTCAACAACAGACTGTAATTATCACCTGTCTCTCTCACTGTTTACGTCACATAAATGGTCCCTAAGCCAAGTCTTTTAGGAGCAATGTGTCTGAAGATGTACATGTGAAAACATCATAAATAGGCTGCAAACCAAGTAAGAGTCAAACTGGTAATCATTTTTTTTCTTAATAAGGGACATAATTTTTAGCACCGTTTTGATACACTGTTTCATATCACCACAACACCAGATTCATGTGTAGCCTGATGAAGAAGTGAGGGATTCTTTCACCCCTATTTTTTCATTGATTTGAACATGAAGAAAACTGTAGTAATAAGAGCTGTGAACTGCAACTCAAGGAAATTGTAAACCTAGTAATTGTGTACTGAATGACAGTTGGAGTACCACACAATATTTAAGGATGAAAAATTATTGCTCTCAACTACTTCTGTGTAAATATAGAAGCTATCCTTCCCACTATCTTCAAAGTCCTTGCTCCAAGTGTGGTAAGACAAGAGGAGAGGTTGCAGAGAGATGTATTAATTGGAGAAGAACTAATTTGGAGATCTTTGGCAAACTGGGAAAAAAAAGAGAGTCCGAGTCCTGTGTTTACCTTGAACTTGCAATAGAATGATTACACATCCTCAAAATGTTTGTTACAATAAATTATTGTTTTCAGAGAAACAGATATTCTATAACAAGTCTCAATTTGATGTGTAATAGTACATAGAATCATAGAATATCTCAAGTTGGAAAGGACCCATAAGGATCAAGTCCAATGCTCTTCTCCTCACAGGACTACCTAAAACTAAAGCATATGACTAAGAGGATCCTCCAGACACTCCTTGAACTCTGACAGGCTTGGTGCTGTGACCACTTCTTCAGGAGCCTGTTCCAGTAACCAACCACCCTCTTGTAGTATTTATCAACTAAAAGAATGAATCCTGTCAGCAATTACTAACCTAAGTATATGCAAGCAGCGGACCAGTACTGGGTCAGTCTACTCTTTAAACAAAGAGTGATTTGAGGGTCCCCTTATTGGGAGCTGCTGTTATGGCAGTTTGAACATCCTGGAAATCGTGTTGAGTTTGTTTAACATATATCTTAATATTGTCAGATATAGTGTCCTTTAGATGAACTTTGCTCATTATAAGCTCATTACAAAACTAAAAATAATGCCTACAGGTGTGAAAACCCCCTCCAAGAGAACACCCTAACCCATGAGCATGCATAGTACAAGAAAATGATTCTGTAGCCATCTGTAAATTGCTAACCGATCCTGAAAAAGGCATGGAAATGTGTACTAACAAAAATCAAAAGTATAAATAATGTAAAGACTGCGAAGAAGGTGTGCTAGCTTTGTGATTTTATCACCTATCACCCAACATCATGCAACTGTATAATGAAACAATATTTTTATGCTCTGTGTATATTTTATATTGAGGCACCCAAAACCGTACACAGTGTTTGAGGTTGGGCTGCACTGGAGCAGTGTAGAGCGCAACAAGCACCTCCCTCAACTGGCTAGCTATGCTGTACATAATCAGTGTTGACTCGTATTCAACTTGCCATCAACCCAAATCCCCAGATCTATTTCACAGGGCTGTTCTGCAGCCTGCCATACCCAATTGGTACATATAACCAGAATTTCCTCCTCCCAACTGGAGAATCTGTCACTTGCTCTTGTTAAATTTCCTATAGTTCGTGATTGCCCAGTTCTCCAGCCTATTCAGATCTCTCTGTAAGGCCTCTCTGCCCTCAATAGAGTCCACAGCTCCTCCTAGTTTGGTATCATTGACAAACTTAATATACATTCTATTCCTGTATCCAGATCATTTATAAAAATATTAAGGAGCACTGCTTCTAAAATTGAGCCCTCGGGAACCCCATTGCTGACTGGCCACCAGCCTGATCTAACACCATTTACTGCAGCTTCTCGAGCCTGTCCCATCAGCCAGTTGCTCACTCAATGTATTACGGACTTGTCTAACTGTGTGCTAGACAGTTTATGAAGAAGGATACTGTAAGAGACAGTATCAAAAGCTTGCTAAAGTAAAAAAAAAAAACAAAAACAAACAAAACAACACATCTACTGGCTTCCCTTGATGAACTAGATGGTTGACTTCGTCATAAAACTAAATTAAGTTGGTTAAGCAGGACTTTTCCCTCATGAACCCATGCTCTTTATGACAAATGACTGCATCGTTTCTCAAATGTTCTTCAATAACTTCCAGAATAACCTTCTCTGTAATTTTATCAGGCACTGAAGTTAGATTGAGAGCCTTGTAATTATCAGGGTCTTTCTTCATGCCCTTCTTGAAAACTGGGACAATATTTGCCAGCTTCCAGTCAACTGGGACTTTTCCAGACTCCTAAGACCATTAAAAAATAATGGAGACAGGTCTTGTGATGACATCACCCAACTCTTTGAGTACCATGGGATGAATCCCATTAAGCCCTATAGATTCATGCACATTCAGCTGGAGCAGCAAGTCTTGAACAAGTTCAGGGGCAGCTGGGAGTTTATCATCTACCCAGTCATGGCTGTCCAACACAGGGCTCCTGAGGTCCCATGTCCCATCATCAGTGTTGAAGACAGAGGCAAGGAAGGCATTACATTTCTCCGACTTGCCTACATCCCTATTTGTGAGGTAATCAACTTCATCAAGCAATTGACCAATGTTATCTCAGATCCTCCTTTTGATGTTAATATACTTTAAAATACCTTTTGGTTGTCCTTCGCAGTCCTGACCAGCTTGAACTCTAATTGAGCTTTGGCCACACAAATTTTCTCCCTAGAATGGCAAACAGCATTTCTGTAGTTGTCCTGTGTTTTCTGTCTTTGCTTCTAATGTCCGTACACTTTCCTTTTCCTAAGTTCTAGGAGAAGATCTCTGCTCTGCAAAGCTGGTGTGTTCTGCCCTACTTGTTTGACTTCTGACACTTTAGAATTGCCTGCTCCTGCATTCTTCTAGAGATGGCTCTTAAAAAGTGACTAGCCTTCACAGACCTCAATACTTTCAACACCATATTCCCAGGCGACCCTAGTCTACTCTGCCCATATTCAGGGCTAAAGTTTTGCTGCCAGTTTTTCTCCTATTGACAACCTTTGTGGTCACTTTGACCAAGACAAGCACCAATCATTATTTTGCCCCTGAGTCCCTCTCTGTTACACAAGTAACAAATGTAGGAGGGTACCTTTGCTAGTCAGCTGTCTTAGTACTTGCACCAAGAAGTTATCTTCAACATGCTTCTTCAACATGCTTCAGAAAGATCCTAGGCCTGTTTGTGTCCACCGTATGATATTTCCTGTTGTTGTCTGGGAACTTAAAATCACCCACAAAGACAAGGGCAGATGATCTAGAGATAACCTTTAATTTCTTGTAGAATAATTCATCAGTGGTGTTGTCTTGGCTAGGTGGCTGATAGTAGACTTCCACAATAACATCTTTTATATTTGCATTCTGCTTTGTCCTTCCACAGGGGCTCTTAACCATGTTGTCAGCAACTGTAACCACCATACAATTCAACCCCTTCCTTGCACACAGCACCAACCCCCTGCCTCAGCTGCCCTGCCTATCCCTCCTAAAGAGCCTCATAGCTCTGGGACTAGCTCGAAGCTTCTAGCTTTTCTCACTTATTTCTCATGCTGTTCACAATAGCATGAAGACATTTCCAATGTTCTCCAGTGTACTTGGCACACAGTGGAACAGACTGAAGGACCCCACTAGCACACTGTTCCTCAAATATTGGCATGCTGTCCCTAAGGCTCATCTCTAGCTAGCCCGATTTTAGCTCCTTCCCCCTTCAAATCTGGCTTAAAGCTCTTCCAATGAACCCTGCTAACTCCTGCACAAAGATCCTTTTCTGTCTTTGGGACAGGTGTACCCTGTCTGTCACCAGCAGGCCTGTTGTTGTGTAGACCAACCCATGATTAAAAAACCCAAAATTTTGCTGGTGACACCAGTCTTATAGCCACAAACTATATGTAAGCACAAAGTATAATTTAATGGAAATCATTAATAGTTACCTGAGTAACGGATCTTGAATCCTTTCTTGCTAGTTGCATGATCAGTTGACCAGCGAAGATACAGCAGATTCATTCTGCTTGTAAAGTTCAGTTGTCCAGTATGATTTCCACTTAAAGCAACCAGTAGAGGGCTTTGCCCAGAAGAACCTTCAGAGATTAATAAAGAAACTGTTGGAGTATTAAAGTACTACCAGTTTAAGTAATCACTCAGCTGTGAATGTGAATGTGCAAGGAAAGATTAGGAAATAATGTGATACGTTGTCACCAGTGAAATAGTGAACAGATCTTGATTTAAACTATCCATTTTTAGGTTTTTATTTCCAATATTTATTTAAACTTTTGTCCAACTAGTGAGTGGCAGAAAACTTATGCATTCTTTGACATTGTGCAGCTAGTGTCATTTTAAATACTACCGTATTACGTAGTGAACATATCTAAAAAAATGCCTGGTCACATATAAGATCATCACAGTTTCACTATGGAAAATATATAAGTACAAGTGCTATGACTTTACAATACATACTTCATTAGAACTCAATTCTGCTAAAAGACAGTGTTTGTTACAGTATATTTCAATGTAAAAAAAGATATACTTGTAGTAAATACAGGATGCTGAAAAAAATATGTCCTGGCACTAGACAAATATCTTCATAACAATAAAATCCAATAAAACCCTGAAAGCAAAAATAATGATTTGGGGGCTAACTACATAACAAAGCAACGAAGATGCAAGAGAAAAAAAAAATAAATCAATGTATCAGACCAATCTCTAACTGAAAGCTTTCTGAAACACAAAATGGCATCTTCTTCCTCCATATGAAGGTTATGTTCTTCCAGCTGAACTCCTCCCTTTCATATGCCTTTTTGCTCCACATTATTCCGTTTTAGGAAAGGCACATTCAACCAACATTGTCTTGGCCACAGCAGCTATTTCTAATAGAGGCTGTTTCATTCATTTTTGCTGACTTTGAGCAGCTGCAGCCTGAGCAGCTCTTCTTATGTTGCATGAAAACACAAAAATAAAACTGATTCAAAGGACACCTAAACATTGAATACAACTCTTGTCAGCCATTCCCCATCCAGTTCAATGAAAAATAAGTATAATTTATGATTGGGACATTGCAGGTACAAAAAGGATGTTATAAAAGCCACAGCAAACCATGAAGATTAAAACAACCTCCCAGTCCTTAGGAGCTGTAGTTCAATCACCATAATGACAACACTACAAGTAAATAAGTATTACTAAATAAAATCTAAATAATAAATACATACATGAAATAAGAACAAATAGCATAGCTTTAGGTACAGCTTGCCCAGAATGCCCTCATCAAAATGCTTTGCAGATTGTTTTTCCTA
The DNA here is from genome assembly GCF_964273445.1 of Streptopelia decaocto. Classification (NCBI taxonomy): domain Eukaryota; kingdom Metazoa; phylum Chordata; class Aves; order Columbiformes; family Columbidae; genus Streptopelia; species Streptopelia decaocto. The sequence continues at coordinate 98,170,228 of NC_138656.1, read as the reverse complement.
CTAAGGAGTTAGTGTTTGGTGATTACAGTGTAGGATAAATGATGAGGAATGCTGAAGTCAGTTCTTATTCTTGAAAAAATTATTTAAAACATGACAATTCATTTCTCCATGCTTCACCCTGGCTTTTGTAAAACCTATTTAATACACTTTTTGTTGTTGTTGTTACAATTTAGAACGTATGTTTTCTTTCATTCTCAAATAAAGGAACTAAATGAGTACAATTATAAATAAAGATCCAGTGCATACAAAAAGGTGAGAATCTTTCCCTATTAGTGATCATGAAACTAGTTCACAGCACCACATGCCACACTGCATTTTTTAGCCATCAAGATATCAGAGGAATGATTTAACATCTGTTACTTTGCTTCGTTTTTCCTGGAGTTTCAGTTTCCATACCTTACCTAGCAGGCAGCTCTTCAGCTGATGTTCAGGAAAGTCAGCAGTATGACTTAGATGTTATTGAGTTTGATTTTTATTATTTTAGAGTTTGTCTATATAAGGAAATACATACAAAACTTCTGGTGTACTGACCTGTCATAGGATGCTTTCCTGAATACTAGGTAAAAGTTGACATATCCATCTAATTTCAATGAAAGACTTTTTCTGGTTTATTTTGGAGTGGGAGGGGGAGATATTAAAGAATATTTGCTGTATTAAATTACTGGTAATATAATTATAAGTAGTCTGCATACAGTGTTTTAAAGTTCAAAATCCTTTATATTCATGGTACCTTTATAGCTTCTCTTGTTTACAATACAGATGGGATTTCCTAAGGGTCTGACTGAGAAGTGGTAATGGCTAATGGGCTTATTACTCCCAGCTGACCAGACCTTATTGACTGGATGCCTATACTGAAAATCATGCAGCTGATGAAGCACCATATATTAGAATGTGCTTGGTTAGGTGTAGTCCCTATTTTTGGTTTGCATTCTAAAGCTGCCTTTTAAAGTAATCAGAGACCTGTGCCTTAGCAAATACTATTTCTCTAAAAGTTGTCTTGCCAGACTTTATATAGTTTCTGCATAAACTTTGGTGACATATCTTTACATGATATAGATAGACTTGTGAAGTTCTACTAACATAAATGAAGGTAGGTTGTTTTGGACTACACAAGGTCCCAAGCTATGATATATATTTATTGCAAACTGCAGTAATACAGAGAAATACCTAAGCTAGCTCTGAACAAGCTAATCTAAAACATATCCATCACCAGAAACAGTACAACCACGTCAGCATTGCCTTCTGCCCCAACAAACTCATCATGCTGAGATGGAGAACCAATTAGCCTAGCAAAGAACATTGTTAATATGGCCATAAGGACACAAACAAGTATCTCTGCAAGGCACTGCAGTATGCCATATTTAAATATCAACTTGTTGAGAGCTAGCTCAGGAATCTCTACATGCCATTGTACTGAGAGTTTATAAATATGCCGTTATCTTTCTCATTTAAGTTTGCTGGTAGGTGGTAGAAAAAATGATTCCAGTAGAGCCGCACAAGAGATGAATTTGTAAGAATGTGATTTCATGTCATGAAATAACAACGCTTAAAATGTAGTAACTATGATAATTCTGCTCTCAGATCTATTATTAATAATCTGGTATCATTAAATTTCAATATATAAGAAAGAAAACAAAAACCTTCATCAGGAACATTAAGCAGTTTCAACAGAATTTTTCAAAAGAAAACAAAGCAATCAGACCACTAGAAAAATTCCAGGAATTGTCCTGCTGTTAAATACAAGATAGAGTGGAGGAAAAGACAGTCTTAACAGATATTTTCAGTCTACTTTCTCCACTAAACTGACAGGGATCAACACAAACATTATAAAGATTAAAAAATGCTAATGAACAGACATTTTTAATATAATGAAAAATATTGTGGCTTTTTTTTCAGAATGCTGTTATCAAAAATTGATTTTTAAAAATAATTTTAGACAATAAAAATCTACTACTTAAGGAAAATACTTAGAGAAAGATATCTCAGAACATATGACCTTTTAATATTTTTCATTTTATGAAGCTCCCATAGTGAGTATTAATCAGTTCTATCATAGTTATCATATATTCTTGGTTAATGAGGGAAGATAGGATAATGGTCTCCAAAGGAATAAAAAAAAAAATATTAAAGAACTATCAGGGACTAGTTATTCTCATCAATCAATGAGAACAGAACAAGTGGTTAATAACCTCAGAATTCAGTAAAAAAAAAAAAAAAAAAAAAAAAGTCTGTTAATTAAATAGGGCCATTTGAGATGTTGCTTGCATCAGTTTTCATAATTTCTCTGCTATTTGTCTCAAAACAGATGGTCAAAATTTTTAACAAGGGTATGTTCAAACAAGGTACAGCATTGATTCTACTATGGTATGGAGAAAAGAGACTAGATATTTGGACTCAAATTTGAGTATTTAGTCTCAGATAATTTTATTAAATTAGACAAATAAATTATGAAACCAACAATTGGAAGTCAAGCCCCATTTGACCTATTTTTTTCTTTTGTGGTTATATAGAATGTAAATCTTTCTTACCATCAAATACCTCAAGCTCATCAAACTGCTTTTCACTTTGAAACATTTCTACAAAGATGGAGATGTTATATCCTGGCTCAACCTTTATAGTCCAAGAACAGGTCTGGGAGTTGGGATAAGTGCCTGGGTAACCTGGACTGAGTATCACTCCTGATGATTCTGTACGGATTTCATTCGCTGGACATTGTGCTAAAAATGACACAACAGGAACAACAAGAAAAATAGCAATGAAATAAAGTGTTTATTTTCCATGAAAAAAATATAGTATTATTTTTCAGAGATATGTATGTTTTGGATTCAGTTTCCAAATGAAAACACATTAAAATCATATTGTAGATGGAAGGAACAATGAAGTTCCCTTTAGCACAAACGGAAACAGGACCACCTTTATACACATGGCATTTAGGAAGCAGGATACTAATTACAGTAAAACATTAATCCAGAAATCTGTAACAACCTGAAGTATTTACAGTTAAGGGATTCATATTGGCTAGTGTGAACATTCACATAGGTGATGTACAAGTCCTGGTAAAACTTTTTGTTTGGAAACCTAGTGGCTGTCTTCTATTTGAACTCTTTAAAAAAACCTGCCCACCTTTAAGAATGAAGTCTGTTACATGAACATGAAAACATATTGGAGCCTCAAGGCACACCAGATAATTTGAAAACATACAGGCTTTTTACAGACAAAGGGTTTATTTTAGATACATATAATTGTAATTAATCTGAGTAAGACCGTCTCGGCAACCTCTTCCTCAGTTATTTAAACTCTGAACTCATAACATTTTATTAACAGTTCCACCTTGTATTTATAGGAGTATATGATCTCTGCATATGACAATGAGTATACTATATTAAAATGATTTAAATTTTATATCATAAATACTGGTTTTGATTAAGAAATTCTTTTGTTGGTCACTGTTTTTCTTTAAAAATTTGCTACTCATGCAGGACTGATTTTTTCATGTCTGTTTGCTGCTGAAGTCTGATACATTTTGTCCACAGTTTCATAATATATGTGCATATTAACAATGTTATTTATGTAAGATTCACAAATAAAACTTGACAGAAATGCATTTCTGGAAACTGTTCAGCACAGTGCCCAAGTACTTGCATAAATTAAAGGCTATAGGAAATCTGGAAAACATAACAACAGGAGAAAAACAGATCAAAAAATATGTTATAAAAAAAAAAAAAAAAAGCTGCATAACCAGCAGAAGCAAACATTAAAAACTGCACTATTTTCCATAGTTAGCCTTTTATTAACATGAAGGTGAAATTTAGGTTCAGTTGCAGCCAAGAAGAATTTTGCTGTAAACTTATGGAAAACAGTACACTCTCAAAGAAATTAAACATATTGGTAGAGAAGGAATTTATACTATACTTTATGAAAGATGTCTAGCCTTTACCTTCTGATCCATACACTGGGGACAAATCTGAACCCTCAAACAGAAGCAAACAAAGTAGGAATTTTATCAAATAATTCACATATAAATTAACCATCACTTTCCTACATAGTGGATAGACCTTTACCTTTGAGAATCTGGCTTATTCCTGTCCTTTCTTTATCCTAGATACAGTTTTTCAGACTTGAGTGTGGAAGGTAAGAGAAAGTGTACATGCCTGAGCTGGTTAACACAACATTCCATTGAGAGTCACAGAATCTTTGTAGTATTTTAAATAATGATACATTAAATGAGAAAGAGGTTCAAACTTCACTTACAAACTCATTTTCTGAGGAATACCAATTCCTTAATGGTACCAAGGTTTAGAAAATAAATAAAACAAACATCAAAACAGTTATTTTCTGACTGTTCCAAGAGTTCCCTAGATCTGACTTATAGGTTGAGCCTTCAGCACAAATTCAGGGTGATTTTTCTTCAGTTGTGATTATTTTATACTATAGCATAAATTATAAATCACTTATCTAAAAGCCACTCTGATTATTTAGGTATACAAGAAGCAGAGTGGGGAGTGTGAAAGACTACTTATTATTCATTTTTGTCATAATCTTTTCTTCTTTAGCCCACTGTGCTAGACTGGAGAATATGTAGCATTATCATGCCAGCAAATGCAGGAATAAATATTGAATTTTTGAAACCTTCTCTTCCTCTCCTCCCCCTCATCTTGTTTGGCTAAAAAATTTCTTCTGTCAGAGCTAAAATTGTCAGCCTGTGAAGAGGAGGGATGTAATATGCAAGTGAGAACATACTGTCAAGCAGGGAGAACAAGGTGTGGGCTGGGGAAAAATGGCAAACAAATATTTTTTCCTTGGCATATGTCCCTTTCTGCTCTCATTTGACAGCACTGGCTTTAACAGACAATATCTCTACAATGTAAATCTATTTGTCATAGAAGACATCTAATAGAGGGAAAGTCTATAGGGCAATGCTATATGAAGTGGTAAGAATCCTCCTGTCAATTTTAATTCAGGAAGTGTTTCTTGAGATAGAAACGTATGTAGCCAAATTACACTCAGAAATTTCATACAAGCTTCTGTGTAACAATACAGTATTGCACATATTTAAAGACAGTAGCTTCTCTTTCTCATTATCATAAAAGACACTGTTATTTGACTTCCTATATTCTTCAGAATAATAGAAGAGTAACTTGAGAAAATACAGTCAACAAGTGCTCTGACTCATCAATCTGCAGCAAGTACAAATAAAACAGCAAAGTATCATAGAACAACACTGGGCAGAAACATATTGTCAGATAAATAATGATATCTATTTTCCCTTATTTAAATACATGAGAGTTATTCCTAGACAGAAGTTTGGCTAGCCGTGTGGCATTTCTTGTCAGAGATGCAGTAAAAGTTCTCATCAGTTATGAAGAGTAGCTGACATGACACAGTTCCACAACCTGCTTTGCCCCGTAGTATTATTTGTTTATGCTACAAGACTATTTTTTAAAAAAGAAGATGGCTTTTACTCATCCAGTATTGGTTTCATTGCACTGTTTGTTATAAAGTCTACTACAGCAACTTGAGGGTAAAGAGCTGGTCTTCAGAGTTGTAAACATCAAGAAGTGTTGAGAAATTCTTCACTAACTCAAGAAACCCACTGAAAGTATATGAAAGAAATGGAGCCAGGGAAGGAAATGCAGTGAAAAAAATACAGAAAAGTCACCAATCCAGAGAAGTGAAAATTGCTACTTTCCTCTGGGAAAAACAAATGTCAGAATAGGAAGAAAGACAATCACACCCAGGAAAGCACAGACACCTTGACTGTGAGTGTCTCAGAAACCTCTGAAAATACTTCATATGAGAACTGACCACTGTAAGAATGGTCTGCAAAGAGAAAAACAGACAGGACAAGGAAATTGCAGGGAGAAAAAAACCAAACAAACTCACAGAAATTACTTCTGCCATTTTCTTTCACCTGCTTTGCACTGAGATCATCTGCTTTTTCTTGTAAAGGACAGAGACAAAAAGAGAGGCAGAAAAAAAGGCAAGGAGACAGCTTGTTTTCTAGGTTTGAAAAAATAACAATAACAAAAATAATTTTTTTCAAAAGCAGGTAAAACTTATCATTAACAGAGAAACTCTGCTACTAGCTTTCTCATTCCTCATAGTTGATTCTTAATAAGGGACCTGAAAATTATTTTTTTACCACAGGGAAAATGTGTCTTTTGCAGATGTTTCCTCATGCCCTTCTCTCATAATTGAGGAAAACTATGATGTTGCTTTGTAATTAAGAACACCTATTTTGTGGGCGAATATTAAAAATCAACAGCTTAAAGGTCAGACAATGTACTTGAAAAAAATTCTTTCCTCTATATATTCTATTGCATTTACTTGGAAGACTTCAAAACTATACTAAAATAACAACTTCCAAAAGGAAGAAGTATTGTTTGTATGAAAACAATGCACCTCTTTACTACAAATCAGCACAAATAGTATGCAAAGTGTGAAAGAGGATATGGAATATTCTTCTGTGGTACGGAGTCAAAAATAGTGTCTTGTGAGGCCTCCCTCAGTGTATCCTTAGGGGAGCAAATTCAAGTAAAAATAAAACTCTTATGTTGTTCTAAGCTGTAAATAGCTCAGTACCTTTCTTGTGCTAGAGCAGAAGTGGCCACATCTCTTTACACAGCAAGGTATAGCTCTAACTCTTCCTATGGCCAAGATGTACTTCCTATGGCTAAGTCATTAGACAAGAGGTCCCTTCCAACCTCAGCCATTCACAGGAGACATATGACAAGGAATCATGAGAGGAACAGTTCTGTAGTAGTTCAAGAACACTGGATGGCAGACACTGTATTGCTCCTTTAAAGTGTGGGAGTCTGGCTGCATCATAGCAAATTGGTAGACTTTGCTGGTTCTCTTTCTCCGCCATAATTCACCAACTTTCTCCCCAGTGTAGCTTAGCTGTTTATTGCATGATTGGACCTCTAAGGTGGAAGCTAGATTGAAACATTTTACCAGATGCATATGGTTATAGAAATAAACTTGAGATACTGAGTCATTGAGACTGCTTTACCTTGCTCTATAAAACAAAAGTCACATCCATTTTCCAATACAATTAATAACTCATATTTATCAATTAAATAAAAATAAACTCCATAGTGCCATTTTCTTGGTATCATACACACAACAGGTGAAAACAGAAATCTGCAATTTGGACCCTTTTGTTCTTGAAAATTAGCTATCATCTTTAGCATGGTGTTTCAAACCAAAATACTCCTAAATGCAAAGTCACATAAATTGCTTCAGTTGAAGCATAGATATTGCACTGTTAATACTGTTTTATTTGTCAATCAATTAACACATTAACATGACATTCTTCAGTATTATATTGATACCTTCTGGACTCTCTTCTGTTAGCTAAGTTACAGGGTAATTCAGCTCCCTAAACATTTAGCAGTTTAGAAACTGATGTGAAGTTTACCAGTAAAGAAAAATCTGAGGTGCAAAACACAGAATTAAACACTTGAGACACAGAAAATATTTAATTATCATTTATTTATAAGTATATCCCATGAGTTTAAAAGCAGATATTGTAAAATGTTTTGGAATGATAACTGGAATAAATATTTAAAAGAAAGAAAAAAAAAAACTGCTTTGGGCATATTGGAGGATATAGGCAATCTATTTTATATTCAGTTTTAATCACAATTCACATGTAAACTCTGAGTATTGTTATTTGTTAGTTTGCGTAAACTCATATGTACAGGCAATGCTTACAGACAAACAACAGAGAATAAAAAAAAATATCTTTATGCTACAGAGTTGCATGTAATTGAGTGCAGTTGGGCAGTGTCGGAAGAGAAGCAACTCTGCACGGCAGCATAACACTCTAACCATATCCCAGTTTTGTGAAACAGATTACCTAATCTGGCTTTTGAAGAAAGTTGATTCAATTGTTTTGGGGAAGGCCTGACTAAACTTTTTTATTAACTTCTACTTCTGATGTCTCCATCTTTGATTTCTCTTTTTATTCGTAAATATCATCACCACACTAGGTGTTCAAGTTTTGCCTGGGATAGAGTTGATTTTCTTTCTCGTAGCTGGTATAGTACTGTGTTTTGGATTTTGTATGAGAAGAATGTTAATAACATACTTGGGTTTTAGTTGTTGCTGGGTAGTCAAGGACTTTTCAGCTTCCCCTGCTCTACCAGGTGCACAAGAAGCTGAGGGGACACAGCCAGGACAGGTGACCCAATCTGGACAAAGGGCTATTCCTCACCATATGACATTGTGCTCAGTTTCTAAACTGGAGTTGGCCAGGAGGCAACTGCTGCTCGGGAACAAACAGCAGTGAGCAATTGCATTGTGCATCACTTGTTTTGTATATCATTATTATTTTTGTTATTATTATTATTTTGTTCCTTTGCTGTGCTTCAACCTATGAGGTTTTTTTGGTTTTTTGTTGTTTTTTTTTTTTTCCTTTCATTTCTTTTCACTTGGGGGTGGGGGAATGAGAAAGCAGCTGCACGGTCCTAGTTGCCAGGTGGGATTAAACCACCACACTACAACAATATTATCACATTACCTCTCTAACTTAAGTATTTTGAGCAGTATGTCAATCTTCGTGCCTAATACATTGCTGTTTCAATGCTCCTCATGCTTTAATTTGTACCTCTGTTTCCCAAACAAGAATTAAAAAGGGAAATAATACATTTATAACAAGAGGATATAAGGATAGGATTGAGAGCAGAGGCTCCAAATGTAAAAACGCAAATCACAAATGGTAAGCTACTGATAAACATAAATTCATGCACCGTAAGAGCATCTTCTACAGGGTGCTAAGGGCTCTGCACTTGTACTGAGCATTATGAGAAAGTCTGTCCTCAGACGAATAAGACAGGAAGGGAAAGGGAGCTATAAGAAAATTATGGTGTGATGGCATTAGAACTGCTCTGGAAGTCATTCATTCAGAATGATGTAGAAGTGGTGACTGAAACTGATTTTTCTTGCCTGTCAGATATGTCATCAGACTTGTATACAGTATCCTAGAAGCTGGTCTTCTATCATATAAATGTATTTCTTGCCTACTACAACACAGCGGCATAGCTTAGGAAAATGAAAAATTTTCTGGCATCTTTAAAAAATGTGAAGCCAATCCAAATAAGGACAATATAAAGAATTGTAATCTATGGGTGGAATGCAGAAATATAAGGAAGCAGTCCATAAGTTAGTTTGAAATACAATATGCAAATTACATGGCAATATTTTTTCTAGTCTACTAGGATCAGACAGTATTGTATAAATGCTGTTCTATATTGCATCCCCTCAAAAGAAAGAGTAGAATTGGAAAAGGTATTGAGAAGGACGACAAGGATGATGAGAGGTATGAAATATCTTCTGATCTATAAAACCATGCCATAAATATGCTGAACAGAGAACAACTCATTACTGTTTCTTCACCCATGAGAACTAGAGGACATGACATGAAAACAGCAGGTGCCAAGTTCAAAGAGGAGAAACGGAAAACCATCTTCATATATTACATAAATAAATTGTGCAACTTCTTCCACAAAACTTTCAGATTTAAAACACTTACATGGGCTCAAAATGGGACTGAATACATCCATCGAAGAAATAGCCCTACAAGTTTCAAAATACAAAGAACATTGCTAGCTTAAGAGTGGCTTAGCTACAGCTGCGTGGAGGTCTTAATTATCTGCCTGCTTGCAATGATCTTATGTTCTTCACTAGAAAGTCTTTATTGGTCAGTGGCAGAGATGGAAAATAGATGATATGGTCTTGTATATGGGATTTATAGTCTGATCCAGAGATATGCTTTTCTCTCCTTCAGACACTTGAGTTTTCAGAGCATAACATGAGCACTTTCATATATTTATCTAAGAGTAAATACCATAAAGATGGTAATTAAAAGCACAACTTTTAAATTATATACCAACATTCCATATGATCTAGAAGAAATATCAATAAATATAAGCTAGAATGTTATCATAACATAGGAATTCAAGTCAACATTTATCTCCGTAGCAATAACCCATGTAGACAGACAGAGGTATTAGAGAAGTTGGGATGAAAATAGAAACAAGTAATTCCATTTTCCAGATAGCAATAAATTAAATTTATGTAAAGATACAACTTGTCTGAAGAAAGGAAATCAGTTGTATTCCAAGTTACCTAAAGAAACTGCTCTTCTATGTCTGTCCAAAATACCTGTGCCAGAATCTTTACTTTAATGACTCCAGTTCAATTGTCTTCTGTCTCTGAATCACTCCAATAGCTTTTAGTTGTCGATGTTATCAGGTTATTTCATTTTATGTGCTCTCTACAATAAAGTTCTGCTGTATTCATATTTAAAGAATATAAGACTGAAAGACATTAACAGGTGGTAATCTACTCCTTGACTGCAACTGTGTTATTTAATCCTTTCCATGTAAAAAATGTGTAGCAAAGATGTTGCTAATTGATTGTTAGGAATAACTTATAAAATTCTAGTAACTTTAGGGTAGTTTTGAAAAACAATAAATAGCAAATAAGAGAAACAGAAGAAAATCCCAAAATCTACAAAATCTATGAGGGAAGTGCAGAGCTGCTACTTTTGTCTACAATGTCTCAAAGGACTACAAAGAAACAAGCATTGCTACCATCAGAGAAAGTGCCTAGTTTCCAAAGAATCTGCAGGAATTGGTGGAAATAAACTACTCCCCTGTGCTGAACAGGTGACTAATCATTATCAGAAGCTTCTAATATCTCTGTAGTTTTTACAATAATTTTTTAGTTTATTTTAGGCTTTCATTTTTTATTTACATGAAAATTTACACAGTCAAGAACTAAGTTGCTGCTGTTACTGTTAACTTAAAATTCAAAGCTGGATTTTGCAGCACAATTATCTTATCAAAATACAGTGATTGGAAAAAAAAAACAAAAACAAAAACAAAAAAAAACCCCAAACATCAATAACTATTGATTTGTCTGATCAGTAAGTATACAGAAATACACAATTTTCTGATTGATTTTGCATATTTTATGGCAGGGACACTAAAATGAAGACTGAATCTTTTCCACCTAAAACTGGGACATGACATTTCCATCTCTCAATCTATGACAGGTCCCAGATTATTGTATGCACACATAAAGAAAGGTGAGTGAAAACTGTACTCAGGAATGGATTACTTATAGAAGCTCCATCCATAATTACATATTACAGATCAGAGTTAATCCTTGTTAATGTATTATGAACATGAGAACTTCTGATCACTTTTTGACATCCTTAAAATTTCAGTGATGGCGTCTCATCAGTGACTTTTTTTTTCTCCCAAGAATATGAGGTACTTCTGGACAAAATTCTACAGATGCTTTCTCGATCAGTTTTTCAACATTCCAAAATCTTTTTGCTGCTCACTAGTTAACAAGCTAAACCAAACTGAACTAAACATAACCAACAGCATCTGATGAAAAACCTAATTTGGAGGACTGAGTATAAACCTCCAAGATCTACTTGTTTTCCATGAAGGTGAACAAATTGTGTATGAATGCACACCTAAACATTATTAATTTTAAATTTTTTAATTCCTTGTTTAATGTACTGTGATTGTAAACAGGTAGCTGAAAGATTGTTAGTGCTTCCATTAATTTAAGGTTCCTACATATTATTTTAGAAACTATTTGTCATACAATGTCACGATATTTGTGAAAACAGAGACAATGTTTTCTTCATTTATTTGGAAAGCTTAATTTAAATACATATTTTCAAAACTCTTCAGAGGTGAAAATAAATACTTGGTTTGATATGAAACAATGTTAAATAATTTAAATGACTTTCATAAATCAGTGTTTCATTAATGATGTAGTTAAATTGATGAAGTCACTTGTATTCTATTCTAAAGAATTGCATATCTGTGCAAAAATTTTAGAGGCCAATTTGAAAATGTTTTCACTTCTTAGATATTGAAGAAATGAATGGAAACTTTTCTTTTAAACATTAATAATAATACAGTGTCCAAAAAATTGATGCTTAATGTATAAGAAGATTTAAAAGAACGCATACTAATGATGTATAGACCACGCAAACATATATTTACCTTCACAAAATGGAGAGGAACCTTCAAACTGCAACTGTGTGTTTAGCTTGCAAGTCAATATATCTTGTCCAACAAGGGTGAAACCAGGATGGCACTTGTACTTCACAAAATCTCCTGAAAAAGTTATGACGAAAAAGTTAAACCCTCCCAAAACACTCAAATGGAATTATACCAAAATCTCACGTGGAAGATGAAATACATTAATAGTTTTGTTTAATTAGAATTGAAGTGGAAACATAAGATAGAAAATGTGATACTATTTTTTCACCTATTTCAAAGTCATCATCTTCTGTAAGCAAATCTGCATGTGGAACTGTGGGTGGAGGCTGGCACTTCTTCAGCTGGTAAGCTGCAAATTTAAGTGGAAAAAAAAATAAATACCGGTGTATTAAGAATTATTTTACAGAAAATTAATTTCCTATTTACACTTCCAAAATTACCAAAACTGAACCGAACCTCATGGTCTCAGTTATGCAAATGCATACCTTCAGGTCCTCTCCTTCTGTGGCATTTCCTCCTCTCCTTGTGAATTAATTCACCCTATCTTTTTGAATTACAGTCCAGAAGACTAACAATTTTCCATTTAATATACATAATTTGTGTGTATTAGCTAGAACTAGAATTATAGAATGCTTAATTTGCATGTCCTGTAGCCCTGACTGTAACTTGGAACAAAATATTTTGCTGCTTATCAGACTTAAAGTTGTTGTTCGACCCTCCCACACCATCCCATCAGCCTTTCTGATCATGAGCCCTAGGATTAGCCAGCTGGTGAAGAATTTTATTACAGAACATTAAAAGTAAATTTAACTAATAAACTGGCCAGAAGAATTCAAAAAGTAAAAGCTCAGTATTAGATACCAACATTAAAGAGAAAATGTAGTTTATGCAAAGACACATATGAATGTTCTTAAGAATATTTTAATGCATTATTTTAAAAGCTAATATCTACCTTTTTTTTTTTTTTTTTTTTTTTTAAAGCAGCAACCCATGAATCATGGTAAATTTATTTAAGATCATTCACTACATCCCAAAGTTCAGAAACATTTTTAAAATTCACTAATTGATAGTGGTAATATTAAAGAGACAAAGCAAACTGACCATGAAAATTGAGGACAAAGAATCCTCCTGTTGAAAAATCACTGTGAAATTTGAGGAGGACTTGATTAGTTGAACTGTAAGCGGTTTCCAGAGCTGTGTTTCCACTGAAAACTCCCAGCTGAGGTGAATTGTGGTCAGGACCATCCCTAAGAAAGGAAACATAAAAAATCAGCTGATGAAATAATGTACTTTTGTTCAGATTAACAATTTCTTCTATCTGGAGAACAGGTGAATTTTTTATAAAAAAAAATTCAAAATGAGTTTGTCTTCTTTTTAATTCTAGCAACACAGAATACTCTTTCTAACTTTAAAGCCTAATATTTTTTGAGAGACCAGGAATATTTTACAATAGCTTTTATATTTCCACAGGCAAGAAATTTATTATCTGGCTGAAATTCTGTCTATTCATGCCAAAATTTCTGTTACACATAAAATGAAAAAAAAACCAAAAAACCTCTTGTTATCTTATTGTATTTCTAACATTTTTTCACCCAGATCCTAGAAGTCCTTACTCATGACTAACAAATACAGAGGTTTAGAATTTGCAAATTACCCCTGCTATTTAAATTAATTCCAAAAATTCAAAAGTATGCCCTAAGAAAAAAAAAAAAAAAAAAAAAAAAAAAAAAGAAAAGAAAAAAAAGAGATATCTGTGTTTCTGAACAGTAGAATAGACATCCAAAGAGAAATATACTCCAGTAACTTCACTCTCCATTCATTTTCAGTATTATTTTTGAAAACATTCAGGCCTGAATGTGTGGAATAAATAAATTTTTAAAAACCCTGCTTTTATCACTGAAAGATTTTTTTTATCTTTGCAACACTCATTTCTCATCTTTTTGCATATTACAGGTAATGAATCTAATCTGAATTAAAAGTTTTTGTGAAATGTATTTTAGAAGGTTAGAGATTATCTAGAAGTTCTCTAAAAGCTGTTAACTTTTGACTTTTCACTGTCTTTAAATCAGAGGGATATGTGTTCACCTCAGTTGTATTGTTAAAAAAACAAGCATTAACTAATATTTGTCTGTCTGAAAATAATCAAGATAATCTGTTCACAAAAACAAAAATCCAGCATATGGACAAACTCTGCTTCAAGTTTTAAAAGAATGTATGTCATAGATATAAATTGTACATAAAACTTGTATTTTTAAAACTTAATTTTAATTAATTATTTTTCTCTTGTTCACTTTCCCAAGATTATTCAGACTTCCAATTTATACACTGGTATTAGTGATTACAACAAGAAAATATGGGTGTCTTGGCATAAAAATGTATTTTCTTCTTCCTGCTGTCTCAAAAACAAGAGTGAAAGTAATGAATATCGAATAGGAACTTGATAGTTTGCTTCAGTTTTCATTTTAAATGTCTGGTTCCCAGGGGGAAAAAATAAAAGGAAATTTTTTTTAAAAAGCGCGATACTAGGATTTGACTTTTCATACAGAAGTGAATGGTATATGCATGAATGACTTTAACAAAATTACACTAAACAGCCTCCTCACAGCAAATTCAGGAGCTATCCATTGCTGATACCTCAGAAAATAACTCTAAAGAAAGCATGCTTGTAGTTCATGGGCAGTTGGGAACTGAAAGAAGTAAGTTGTAAAATAGTTGTTGTAAAATCTTTATTGAAAAACATAACAATTCAGGAATTCAGCACATGCTTCATCGAAACATATTCAAAAAGTTGACAATTTTAGGACCTAACTGCTTGGACGAAAGTAGAAGTCATTAATACAGTTAGACCTTTATTAATTATGGCTTTTTCTTTACTATTTAACATGCAAGGCAGGACAACCCTTGATGTGTTTTAGACTTGGATTTAGAGGTAATGCAAATACCAGAGGTAGCCAAACAGCAGTTCATTAACAGTTATGCATCTCTATAAAATGGCTGAATTTTCCCTATATTATATGGACTTCAGTATTGCTGTCTGGAAAAACTCACCCCAGACAGCAATATGTACATGAACAGTGGTTTATCTGGGAGATGGGAGCAGCTGACTCACACAGAAGTCACATCTTATATTCTCTGCAAACTGTTCTTTTGACGAACTGCCTGTAGCATATGTGAGAGAGAAGTCCGTTTGCACATCATGTGTGGTAAGGACCAGATTTAGTCATGATGAGAAAGTATGTAACAACTTCAGCATCATCTATGCCGAAGTGCAGGAAATCCTTATGCAAGAATTTAAGCAGCCCTGAGATCTCTTCCTCCAGCTGAGAAGGCAAATTCAAGATGGGCTTAGGGTGTAAGAAATACATGTTCAGAGAAGAGGAACATGCAATACAAAGCTTAAAGACAAGGTATGAGCTTAAAGAGGTTACAAGGGCTGAAATCCTGGATTTAGAAATATAGAGAGTATGTCCATAAGCCATATTACGATATTAAGAAAATTTAAGAAAATCTTAATTAATGCTTGAATTACTTAATGCCTGAAGATGTCAAAAAGTTTTGCCACAACTAACATATATTGCCTCATATGTTCATGGAACACATAATTCAACATAATGCAGATTATTACATCACTTTGACCACATATGGTCTCACTTAGAAAACATAAAGCTCAAACAAGATCTGATTGATAACTGAGTTTGAGTTTCAAAGTAGTTTTGTAACAATATTCTTAAAAAGTTCAGGCAGTGATATATGATATTATTATTTTTTTTAATAAAATTGTGGAAATTGTTTATTCTGTTCTTCAGCACATATGACAACCTAAAGAGCAATACTAAGGAAAAGTTGTATCTTGGGACAGTGAGATGGGATAGATCAATCAGGAAAAAAAAATATCAATTTTCTTTTGAAAAAAATGCATACCAAACTGCAATGTAGTCATTCACAGGTTCGGTTTGGAGTAGGGTAAAGTTGATATAAATCCCATGGCCTGGAGGTACAATGATTAACCAAGTACAGTCCTTGGAATTTGGGTATTCATCTGGAAATCCTGGGGAATAAACTGTACCATTCTGAGCAGTTACATTATAGCCACAAGGAGCTGAAAGGAAAACAAATGAAAAATTAGGACGAGAAATGTACTTTTTGATGTTACAAATGGAATATCAAAATGCTCTCAAATCCTAAAAGCTCCACAGGACAAGACAATCTAGATCTTCAAGGCAGCATTTTTCCTTGGTTGGTTGCTTCTCAGAGACAGAAAGTATTGATATTTCTAGGAAATTGTCCTGATGTCTTTCAGATATTATTTCTTAAAATCCATCAAAAGCTACTGGGAATATTGCTTTTATACAGAATTATTAAAACTAAGTTAGCACGCGTTTTAAAAGGGGCACATTTTGCTTGCAAATAAGCAAACAAACCCTGCGTATTTTCTAATAACTGAAATGGAACACAATTCTGAAAAAAAAAAAAAAAAAAAAAAAAAAGTTTGATTGTTCTTTCACTACACCAAATACCATTCTACTAAATTTCTGACAGTTTTTAGCCATGTTTGATGTTATTTCAGTTGCAGTTAGGATACTGAAAGTGCTTATGCCAAGTAAAATGAAGACAGAGACACAAATCAGCATACATCTGCTAAATGAAATCTGTAGGCAAATCAATACCACGAAAAGGTGGTTGATTTAATTCATGGGTAGCAAATATGTAATGATGTGCTCTCTTTTGAGTCTCAGTTTTTCGGATTTGAGTGATTATGGATTCAAGCTTGGATCTGAGTAGACATATGGCCATTAATAAAAAGTAGTGTTACTCTTAGAGTGAGACCTTAATCTCATCTGTGGGCACTCAGTCTACCTCCAGAACTTTTCTCATTAGCTCTTACCATAAAGGTTATATTATTGTCAGGGTTCCTATGACTCTCCCTCAGACCCTCTTTTGTTCTTTTAAACCTTTTAACAAGTGATGGAAAAGGAAAAAGGAAAAAGAAAGAAAAGCAAAAAAGGAGGAAAAAAAAGAAAAAAAACAAAAGGAAAAAAGCAAAAATGGAAAAGGGAAAAAAGAAAAAAAGGAAGAAAGAAGAAGGACTGAGAAAAGCAGAAGGATGTCACATTTCCCTTATGGTTTAAAGCTGGTACACCATTGGGATAAAAGGATCATCTGGCTAGTTGACAAGTAACGATTTTTGCAGGAAATCTTTTAACAATCACTGGATTTATAGGACAGGTTAAGGAGGCTTTAATCACTTCCTTTTCTTCATCCATGCAAGTACTAGCTAATATGATGCATTTAGCACACCATCCCATCTTAGAACAGATTGGCATTTGCTCCTGAACTACAAACGTCTAGTGCCTAACAAAGGTAATGAGCTAAGGAAAATGAAGGATTGGTACTATCTGTCTGATACCTGTTTGCATGTACAGCCCATGGGCAGCTGACAATTTCTATCAGCTCTGATGGTTCTGTGATGAAAATGTGACTTGAGCCCATTTTTTACTGTTCTCAATCGCCTACATGTACACCACTCTCAGATTGCCTGGTTTTAGAAATCTAGCCTATTCTCTCCATAATAGTCTGTGTTTACAGCTGAAAAACTGCTTTGACAAGTATGCTTACTACATTGAAATACACTTCCTGACACTAACATAGTGAAAAGTGGAAAATCCCTTAACTATTCTATTTAAGATATAGGATTTTTCTGATAAAGTTTCAGGAAAAAAAAAGTCACAGATAACAAAAGTCTAATAGAATAAGCAATACACCCAGCTGACACTGGGCTTTTTCCAAAGATTCTTAAAAATCACAGGACACAGAAAATTAAACAGAAATAACAGGTTATATTTCATACAAGACAAAAATAACTTTAGTTTGAATTAACAAATCACTCTAAGTGAATGAAGTTATTATATTGCACTTTGTGTCATAGGTATGAAAAAACATACTCTTTGAAATGGAAAAGCATATAACCAAGTCTTTTAAACTTTCAAATGCCAACAGTAGAACACATGCTGATTTACAAATGCATGAATGCCATACTATGCTCTCCCATGCCCACCCATACCTAATTCTAGATACAACATTATGCATGGAAGGACAGTAAATATTTTTAAAGATCTACCCAAATGTGCTGAACCTAGTTAGTCATTTATTGACAGCTACATACGTTATGCAAAAGCAGCTATGGTATCTCATTAGGACAACCTGATTACATGGGAGTGAAGTCTTACAGTATGAATATGTGACAAGTTTGACTATGATCTTGTGAGCAGAAATTAATTTAATTTTCTCTTATATACAGATTAAGCTCTTAAATGTATCTCACATCACCAGCTACATGGTGGAGAATATGAATGAGAATGGAGATGGCTTCCAAAAACATGGATATTTTCATCCTGCTCAGACAGTCCTCCAGTGCCAGGCTACAGCTTTGAACCTGCATTCTGCTCCTCTATTCTCCATTCAACATGCCTATACTAGAATCTGGTTGATAACTGTTTAACCCCTTTGTTGCATGAATTTGCACAACTGTTGATGGTATATACATACCAAGCTCTGCTTGGTATAACTGTTTGCCTTAGAGAAGAAGGGATGTTGACTTCAAGTAACATGATCTAGAATAAAGCAGCAGAAATCTATGTTGGGGTGACAATAACTTGAAAAAAAAATGTGAGTATTAGGGAGGACTACATGGTGAAGAGAAGCTCATATTGTGAAAGTTCATATAAACTGATCTACCTCAAGGACAACAATGCCAGTTATGAACTTGAGGATGCCCATCTTCCACCCCATGAGACAGCAAGTTTATTCATGTCATCCTTTCATCACAGAGCACAAAACCAACAAATCTGTCTTCTGAATGGGAATAAAATTCTGTAGATCCAAGGCTTGGTTTACTAGCTTAAGATGGACATCTGAATGTCCTAAACGGTGCTAGACAGCCATATACCACAGATCTCAGATGACTCAGGGTAAGAATCTAGAAGAAAAGACCTAAGGTTCTAGCCATAGTGCTCTAGGTGACAAACAACAGCCTTATAATTATAGCAAAAAATTGCCCATGAAGTCTCAGAAAGCTTCAAATTTTTAACATTTAGTATAAAAAAAATTCTTTTAAAGACATATTTTCTTTAGCAGACAACTTTCATTCAAAGTCTAACATTGACATAAAACTGCTGTGGAAGAAAACAAAATCAGGCTAAGGCGCCTGACTCGAAAAAAAAGCTTAACTTAGGATAAGAAAGGAAGGAAGAAAGGAAGAAAGGAAGAAAGGAAGAAGAGTTGTATGATCTGGAAAAAAAAAAAAGTTGAATTTTTAAATTAGGGGTTTCTAAAGGATTCTAAAAGTACTTAGTGTTAAAGATTCTGCTTGGCAGTGTCTGAACATGAATTTTACAGGCTTTGGAAAGGTCCTACTGAAGTGTTAATGATGAAGTGCTGTAATGCTACCTAGCAAAGACACTTTCGGTAGCTTCTTCTGTTGCTTTGACTTAAGAAATTAATTTATCCGAATGTTCCAAGATGAGAGATACCCTACACAGCATTTTTTTTGATTAGGAAGCAGCTTATTAAGCATGAAGGAAAGCTTTTATTTTAATTATGTAAAAAATAGAGAGCTTTATTATGGGCCAGGATAATGAAACAGAATAACGTGATATTGATTCCATTTCTTAACCAGTGAGGAGGCTAGAAGATTATTTCTCAAAGGTGAATGACACAACAGTTACTTTTCTTATCTATCCTCTCATTTTAACTTTAATTCTTCTAATTTCTTAATCTTATTCTTCTAATTTCTGTTTTACCACTACAAAAAGGATCCCCAAAATAGGTGCTGTAAAAGACCAATGTTTTAAGTTAGTCTCCCATGTTTATGTTGTTAAGATATCAGTAGGACTACCCCAAATGCCAAAAGTTTAATAATAAAAAATATTAATAAAAAAGAATGAGATATAGCTAGAAAAATCTCATACTAAAACTACAACAATAGTCAATGAACTACTAGAAAATACAATGAATTTGAAAACAATTTTCAAAGAGAACAGATTATGACTTGTATAGAAATCTAAGAATCTAGATATGGAAAACAATGGGTTTTCCCACTGATAAACATTTCAAATTGCATCTCAGAAATTAATGTTTACAAAAATTCATTTTAATTAGTAAAATAAAATGATATAGGGACAATACGGATTTGGTATCTGCAACGCCTAGGAGTGCAAAGAGTGTATGTCGACCTTAAAGGGAAGAGGGAAGAAAACATATATTCTCTGATCTTTTTAAGTCCTTCAAAGTACTTTCTTTCTCTATTTTTATGCAAGATAAGGCACATTGTAGCTAACCAGCAGAAGATATCGTAATGAGTTTTAAAAACCTATATCATCAGGCTGCAAGATTTAGAAGGACAAAATACATTAAGATTATCATTTAGTTGAGGAATTCATATTCATATCTGTTATATAAAGACAGAAGTTATATTATCAAGTAATTATTTCATATCCTCCATATGCTCTTCAGATGTTTTTTTCCCCACATTTTTTGAAATTGGCATCATTATTTCGGGACAAGATAGTCCCTATGCTTACTTCATATTCTCCTTGCAACTCTAACTGTTCTTTTCACCCTGACATTGTATTGTATATGGAACATATATTAATAATATTTTGTCATCATCCTTTACACTTTTATGTCACTCTTTAAAAGATATTGTAAAACTTTACCGTATGTTTAATGTGAGGAAAATATTTCGTATTTGTTTATAGTGGAGTTTTATCATGAATAGCCATGTATTTTCTTTCAAAGTATTTTCTTTCAAAACACTGATAAAGTTGAAACCCTAACCCAAACTCCTTTAACTAAAAATATCTTCTTTAAATAGTCCTTCCTCATATTTGATTCTTTTTCTTAGATCTCAAAATTAAAAACTTATTAATTCACATAATACATAGAAAAATATTTTGTGAAGTGCTTTGATTTTTACTTTAAAAGCTACAGGGAGCTACAGATCACAATCATTGTCAGGTCTTATATATCTATAATAGGACTTGTGAAATATTTAAGTGTAAACTTGAAATCTCAAATCCTCCCATTCATTCGACTTATAATTCAGGAGGCGCTTAAAGACAGCACCCTTGGGAATAAAAGCACATAACTGGAGTAATTAAGCATCACGTCAGCCCTATACAAAGACTTCCCAGATTTATTATAACACCCTATATGGGACTTTGTTAAAGCCTCCGAAGATTTAAAAGAATATCAGAATTTTTCTTCTGTACTTGTATTTTTTAGATGAAAGTCCAAGCATAAACTTTGCAATGGAAAATTTTGTTACATTGTACACTGCCTCCCTTGCCCTCAAATCAGAAAAAAAAAAAAAAAAAAAAAAAAAAAAAGGAAAAAAAATAAATCGCGAAAAGTTTAAGATAATTTCTGGCAGTTGCATGAGTTCTCATAATCAATACAATGGAAAGATATCAATAGGAACAATAAATCACTGCTAATCAATGTGATTCTTAAAATATTGATTATTTATAAAAACACATACTATTCTGACTAAAGTTGTTTAAATTACACATTAGGATAGAGGTGCAGCTCTTGACCAAATAATACATTACCTACATGCACACAAACAAGTAAACAAAAATCAGAAAGTATTGTGCGTTCTGAAGCAAAGGTACTACCAGAAAGTTACCTTCACATCTGGGGAAATGATAGTTCCAGTTCCTGTTGATTCCGTGTTGGCACGTGAGAACAGGCTGACCCCTCAAAACATATCCAGGATAGCATTCAAATGATACTGACTGACCCACACTGTAGTCTGAGTTGACTATATATCCATTCAAAAAAGGAGGAGGATCAGGGCAGTTCTGTAACTCATAAGCTGGAAGAGAATAGAAGTACTTTTTATTGCTTAGTCAGCTCTCAACGCAGGATGTAAACAACAATATAAATTCTGTAATACGTTCTATTCTGTAATACATTACATAATAGGAAATACTGGACTGCCAAACTTTAGTAATAGAGTGATTAGCATGTAACAAGAAATATAACATCCATTTGGACCATCTAGATCTTGATAAATGAATGAAAAAATTAGTTTTAGAGACAAGGCATAGGAAAGATCAAAATCTGGAACAGAATGAATTACTACCTACATCAGGAATTTAAAGAGGAAAATAAAGAAACATTTGGTGCAGGGCATGAAGATGGAATATTGTTTTAGTAGTTCACATTTAATCTTCAGATTTGAATATTATATAAATTACATCTTTATTTTTAAATAAATTTCTATACTAAGTCTGGAAGTAATAGCTTTATAACAGCATTTTTTTTTTTTTAAACATGATACATGGAATTAATTTATTTAATAAATAAGATGGATATACTCAGTGGGTATGTCACTAAGTGACATAATTTTATGAGTATGTCTAGCATTTTCATAAACTCTATTTATGCTCTGTTTAATATGTTAAGTCTGAATTTTTTTTTTAAATTTGCTCTGAATGTAGCAACATTGAATCCAAAAGCTGCTCACAGTAATATTAATAATTTAATTGAACAAATTTAATAGATGACTGAAGATTAAAACTTATCACAGAAGTTTTCAAATAACTTTTTCCTATCCCAATATATAAGAAAAAATTTAATTCATTCCAAGTAAGAAATAGTAAAATTATTTAGGAAAATAAATTTGTCCACGATGCCTGAAATTAAAGTATATTAATTAAAAATGCATATCTATTGAATGAACATGTTCACAGTGCAATTTCCCAAATTTAAAAACACTATTTTAAAATGAATATGCAAGTATACTTATACAATTAATGGTGGTATAAGAACTTGAGACTTTTTTTCTGATAACATTCATATATGTTTATAACGTTCTATGTGTCATCTACTAGGAATGGATGCAACTGCAGCACAAGAAAATGTGGATTTTTGCAGCCCTATGAGCACTGTGAAGCAAACCAAACATTTCGAATTGAGGATAAGCATATCTATTACTACAATGTCTTATATTTATTTAAATAGCAATATTCCAGTTTGTTCATTACCTGCATCAATAAAATTGTACAATAATTTTAACAACAAATTGGCACACAATCACAATAATTGTTTAAATGTGTTTTGACATTTAAACCCTATAGGAAGTATTCTAGTAAGATACAGCAAAGTTGTGCATTCATTAAAATGTTATGAAATACAAGATTTCACAACCCATTTTTTAATAAATATTAAAACTATGCAAAATTAATCACCTAATCAAAAACATAGGAAAGAATTAGTGAAAGACTATAAAGCGACTATAAAGCCACAGAACATCAGAAAGATCTCAAAAAATTACAGAAGTCTACTAGGGAAAAAGTTTGTACTAGATATATCTCCACACAAAAGGAATAATTAATAATTTATCACATTTAATGTTATTTTTTATGTTTTAAAAGACATCAGAATAGTATTTTATTAAAGATATTTAATTCATAACATGATGAAAATTCAGAGGGAGCTTTCTTTATTAACATTTACTACGATATAACAATAATATAAAATAAATAAAATAAAAATATTATGTATAATAATTCACAAACAACTTCACAGTGATATCAAGTAACTGCTATTTAAGAAATAATTATTGAGAAAATGAATGACCGGCTTTCTCTGAGCCTTCCATTTACAGTTATGAAATACTTCTGTCAGAGGGTAAGAAAGTTCAAATAAGAGCAGGAACACGAGTCTGCTTTATACTAACACATACCATTAAGTCCAAGCTCTCAAAATACAGTAAGAGAGATGAAGAACATATTCTAGAACAAAGTATTTTGTTATTTTTTCAAAGCTAATCCTTACAGTATGGACATGTCCATCCTAGAAGTCTATACTTACTATTACCAATTAGATTACTTAAGCCATTTCAGCAAGATTAAGCTAAACATATAACTTAGGTGTGCTTAAGTAGTCACTTAAAGTTAAGTTTGTACTTAATTTCTTCACTAAAGTACAGCTAATGTCATGAGTTTTTCAGTCATTGCTGACTACAGTCATGCTATGGAATAAACAGTTTTATTTTGAGAAAGTTTTATTTTTTCCCTAATTCATTCAGTGAATCCAGAATCCAGTGACAGTAACATTACAAAACTGGGAGAGATGTAGAGGTACCATAAATATTCTGAAACCTGCTAATAATTCAGACTCCTCTTCCACCAAATAACAAAGAATTAAGAAAAGAAAATGAAGAGTTAATAATCAGAATTAATTGCTACTGGAAAGGAAATTTAAAAAAGCTTTATTCTAGCTTAATTATGGTTCATTAAAATTTTGTGTTAAATCTAGTAATGGCTGATTAATTTTTAATGCTATTATTACCCTGCTATCATTATTCATATAGTACTACTACAGATAATATAATTATTATCAACATATTTATACAAAATGGAGTACTAGAAAGATTATTTAAGAGTCCAGGACATATTAAGACTACTACATCAAATTATATAAAAACCTACTTAGTGAAGTTATATTAAAACACAATAGATTATTCTGGACGGTCAGAGGATCTCCCAGATTTATTCTACAAGGTGCAGCACTACCTTGCCCAATAGTTACAATGACAGTGTTTTGGACAGAGTATTGGAATTTTTAAACTTTGATTGTACAACCTTTTGTGGAGACGAATATGCATGAAAAATCTCCTTCCTTTTTGGTTAATTTGTTGCAATTCAGTATTCATATGTTACATTTTAAATGCATTATAATATGGTCTTCACATTAGTCTTAAAAATTCATTTCAGAAAAAAATTTATCTCACTGATATACATGCGAAGAAAACACAGGAACAACTCAGGTGAAAGAGGAAATCCTGAAAGAACATGAACTTCTCTCTGTCCCCATTATCTGCACAACATCCCTTAAAGTCACTTGGATTGTTAATAGAAAATAATGAATCCTAACTTCTAGCCTAAATTCTAGTTAGTGTTTATTCAGAGATGCACATGCTTTTCTCCTATTGTAAATAAGGTAAACAAAACACCTACAGAAACTTTTGGGGTTTTTCCAATATTTGTTTTAGTAATAATAGAATCTCTGCCTAAAGCAGAAAAAAAAAGAAAAAAAAAAAAGAAAAAAAAAAGAAAAAAAGAAAAAAATTGAAACATGAAGATACCCTGCATGTGATTTGTGGTTTAAAACCTATGGGTGACTCATAAATTACTGGAGTAACTATAAGTCAGGTGATCCATCTGACTATGATATCATGATTTATAGGCCACTCAGGGTATATGTTTTATAGTTTTAATGAAAATACGAATTATATTCTTCTCTGCTCTTTTGATATATGCAACTATACCTGATTTAACAGAGCAATTCATTATTCAGTCATCACCATCAAATATTACCCACAAATATTACCCACAAATCCTGATGTCACACTTCACAAAATAAAGCTTTTTTTATTAGTGTCATGGCCGAAGACTTGTTTGGTGTTGAGCTTTAAAAAATATATATACCACTTCACAGCAGAAAAAACTCTAGTGAGAGACTGAAATGAAGCACAACGTAGAGGAAATCTGAGAAAAATATTTAATTCCAACACTGGTAACAGTCAAATACTTGAATTTAAAATTATCTTGTCTTGACATTTGGCATTTATTTGTGCAATATATTTGCTATTCTAAAGATAAGAGTGTAAATCACAAAATAAACATGATCAATCTTCTGCTCCCTTGTTTTTATGATTTAAATTTATTTTCCTTCTTACATTAACACTAGGGTGACTTATTGCCTTCGCAAGTGCCACATGCATCTATAGAACTTCAACATGGAAATAATTACTTTACAGAAAAACTGTATTAGCAGAGAGTAGAGCATGCAAACACTCAAATGTTAGGAAAGCTCACAATTAAGGCTACTTAATACTTTCATTACTTATTGTACATTCCTCTACTATCATGCTGCGTATAACTACAGACTCAAGAACAAAATCCATTTCTCAGACTAGACTAGACTAGACCAGCATGGTTAGCATTGGTAGGGACCTTTAAAGATCATCTAGTTCAAACTCCCTGTCATGGTGTCATGGTTTAACCCGAGCTAGCAATACAACCACCATAGCCACTTACTCAGCCCCCTTCCCATCCTCCAAAGAGGGAAGAGAATCAAAAGGGAAGGGAGAAACCTGGATTGAGACAAACACAGTTTAGTAAAATAACACAATGCTATACACTACTAGCAAATACATATATATAATAAAAATAGAATATAAAATAAAAGACACTCAGTGCAATTCCTCATAAACTCCATCCACACTGAGCAGCCAGTCCCAGGAAACAGCACCTGGTCACAACAGTCAGTCCTGGAGAGAGAAAAGAAGAAAAAGGCAGAAAGGCCCAGAGGCCTCTGCAAATGGCAGGATGGCAAAAGCCAATCTAAAGAAAGTTCTGAACAGAATTCCACTGGCTCCAACAAAGAGAGTAAAGCAAATGAAGAAGTAAGAGACAGCGACCAGAAGATTCTGAGACTCCTTAAATATGAATCATGACATTAATGGAATGGAATACTCCTATTGGTCAGTCTGGATGTCAGTCAAGCTCTGCCCCATCCATGCCCCTCTTCCTCGATGCCTCACACCTGTGGGCAGAGCACTCAAAATGTCCTTGGCTCTCAAACCAGAGCAACAAATAACATTAACTCTGTCCTGGGGTACTATCTCTTGTTCTCAAACTAAGTCCAAATAATGATCATGCTAGCTATGAAGAAGAAAGTTTTCTAACTGCATGAAGAAAATTAATTCATTTTCAGTCAAACTAACAAACATGGGCATGGACATATTTCACTAGAACAGGTTGCTCAAAGTCCTGTCCAACCTGACTTTGAACACTTCCACAGATGGCACAGGCACAACTTTGTTGGATAACCTGTTCCACTGTTTCACCTCCCTCATCTTAAAATATTTCTTCCTTGTGTCCAATCTAAACCTACCCTCCCTCAGTTTAAAAGTGTTGCCCCTTGTCTCATCACTAAAGGCATTGATAAAAAGTCTCTCTTTCCCACAATCCTCCTTCAAGACTTGAAAGGCCAGAATAAAGTCTACCTGGAACCTTCTCTTCTCCAGACTGAACAATCCCAACTCTCTCAGCCTTTCTTCATCAGAGAGGTGTTCCAGCCCTCTGATTATTTTTGTAGCCCTCCTTTGGATCCACTCTACCAGGTCCACATATTTCTTGTGCTGGGAGCACCAGAGCTGGATGCAGTACTCCAGATGTGTTGTCATGAGAGAGACTTCCTGGCCACACTTATTTTTATGTAATCCCAGGATACAATTTGCTGCTGCCTGCGATAGGACCGGCATGCTGGAATCTCACTTTAAAGTCTTAGGCATCAAAGAATATAATTTTTCCAGATTCACTGACTCATGAGTAGAGTCAAAAAACATAGCTTAATTTTTTCATAATTAAGAAAATAATTTGCTATGACCCCCAGAAAAGGATTTAGTTTATTTACATTAGTATTCCCATTTTAGGACATAATCTGAAACCATTTTAGAAATATAGTGTTTTTTTCAACAATCCCTTTTTCCTTCCAGGACTCCTGCAACCTAGAAACTCCATCATAATTGTCTTTTTGCTAGATAAAGGCCATCAGATTAAGCATGTTCAAATCATGTTGTGTATGTGTTTTCTGCTCTCCCAGAACAAGGTGATATTCTTACCTCATATTCAGCTTTATGCAACATGGAAACTCAGAACAGATCAAAAATGCTCTTAGACTTCCAGTAGTAGGAACTATGATTCCCCTCATAAAAATAACACACACAAAAAAGGAATTTATCTGCTTCCCTTAAAGAAGCTATAGTCCTAAAGGGAAAGCTATGTGGAAAAAAGATGCTTCAGAAATATTAAAAGGCTGAGGTAATTGTCATAATGTAGCCAGGGATTAAAAACCACAAATACTTCTTAAGAACTTTTAGACTAATCATATTCTTCTGTGTACTAAATTCTGTTATAAATCTCTCAGATGGCATGAAAGCCATTTATTTCTTTTAACTTAGCATATATCTTGAGACATTCCAGCTACATGTATTACATGAATTTGGCTTGTCAAACAAATTTCTTTGGCAGTTCTTCTTCCCCTCAGAACTAGTGTGCACAGGCTGTTTACCTCTCAAATACTAAAATCTGACATATATGAGAGTTTCAGAAACTCAAGATTGCCAGTCAAATGCAATTTAGAAATGTTCTTCTAAGTATTTCTGGTTGCTTCCTGTCTTTGCTGCTTTTCGTAGGTGGCAAAACCACAACAGTGAAAACAAAGAGAGACTTTTTACAACATTTCTGGGGTTTTTTTTAATTAAACAGAACAATATTTATTTCAACAACAGAAGTGTAATTAAACTTAAATGCTGTGATTTTAAGAATCAGGGACTTCTAAAGTCCTCTCATTATCTTACAAATAAATAAAAATAATATCTAATAAAATTTATCTTAACTGCTTCAGATAGTTCAACAGGTCATCTGTATGAGCTTCCTTCTTGCTGCAACTGGAACCAAATTCAGCAATTCAGTCCTGAACATAATGGATTACCTACCACTCCCTGCATAATGCAACTGCAAAGCTGAAGTGGTAACAAAACCTGAAATCATCAGAGCATAAACCAACAAGAAGCTGACCAGCAATGGTACTCAGAGCTGTGACTTCCCTAGGGTTCTGCTAAGGAGACAAAGCTTTTTACAGCATTCGGAAATACATGGTACCTAAGTGATTCAGGTTATATATTCAAATCCTGTGCTGTGAGAATTTACAGGCTAGTGCACATGAAGCAGCACTAGCTTCTTGCAAGCATAGGTAGCAAATATTTTACTGTTCTCAGTGTGCATACACTTTTCTTCCTCCCCAAAATAATGTGCTCAGAAAACAATTCCAGACTATACTAAGTTTAAATCTTGTAAGGATTTTCCCATCTTCAGAAAGTCAGTAGAAATAGCATGATTAATCTATAATTCATTATACAATATCCATATTCTTTGCTTTCCCCTGAGAGGAGTGGTCATCAAAAAGCCTTATCCTTCATAAAATGCTAAGATATGTAGAAAACTTCATTTTTTATTACATGGAAGTTTGCTTGAATAAGCATGTCCATTAACAATATCCCTTAAAATTATTTTTTAAAAAATATTCAGTATAATTTTTTTTCTCACTAATTCTTTGCAAAATTTCATTTGTATGGGATACAGCTGCTTGCACTGCTACACAATCTAATTTTACATACAACCTTTACTTAGTCCTGACAACTAAACAATGTTTTTAATCTTGGCTCCCAAGTTTTCTTGCTTTTATTGTTCCTTTCCTCTTCCCCTCATCCCACTAGGGGTAAGAGGGAAGTGAGTGAGCAGCTGTGTGGTGCTTAGCTGCCCACTGGGATTAAGCCCCAACACATACATGTTTATCCAAACATCTGGGTGTATATACATATATATGAAAACCCAAACAAGTAATTTAAATTAAAAGCCTAGAATAAGGTGGCATGAATGATCTTCACTGAAGTTAGATGAGAATTCGAGCAGCCTATCCATTTTGTTAAACTGTTCAGATCCTGCAATGGGGCTCAACAGTTTTTGGTAAGACTATTTTAACATTTTAGAAATATGCATCAATTAATGAGGTGTTATTGCCACTAATAGGGGAAAAATGAGAAAAACAAAACAACAATAACAGAAACACAAACAACCAAACAAACCACAAACAATGAAGATGAAGAAAAGCCAATAGCAGAAGACCACAAAAAGTTCACATGTTCAAATGCCCAATATATATATATTTGAAAATACAGATACAGAATATGTGTTATCTGGAATTTTCTTTTACTGTTAATTTTCACATAAGTCTAGGCTAAAAAAGTATAACAAAATAATTACAGAAATCTTCACCTGAATACTTAAAATAGCTCATACTATATTTTGAAATTCTCATTAATTACATTAAATACAACAAGATTATATACATTGGAAAATAAGACAGTGAATATTAACAGTATTGTCCAGTAACACTACACCGTAATGGGATGGAAAAGGGTATCAGCTATGTGACCTTTGACAAATGACATTACCTTGACTTCAGGCTTTTACATCATTAAAATAAATATTCCAATACAATACAATTTCAGTTGTAGAAAAGATCAGCCTATTGATTTAAACAATCTAGAGATTTTAAAATGCTATGTAGTACACGCCTAAAATATTTTTTTTAAATTAAAAAAATATTTGTTTTTTTATTTTTAAACATAAAGTTCATGCTGCAAGTTCCTACTTACCTTGGTATATCAACTTAAATCCTTGTCTGTTTTCTGAGTGATCACTGTAAAAATGGACAAGAGTTTCATGAGTAGTACTTAGCAATGGTGATGGGAGTTCCATTCCACTAAACTGGCCAATCATAGTGCTGGTGTGGTAAGGTCCATTCTGAATTTCAAGGAAATCATGATTTGCTTCAGTAGAAAAATTCAGAAACTGAATGTGTGCACCTGCATCATCAAGAAAGAAAGAAAAATTTTAAATAGAATTTGTATAACTCGTGTTGCTTAATACTACAACATGCTAAAAACAACAACAACAAAAACACACGACCTCAATAATTTTTATAGACACAATATTTATATTTTAGTCACCATTCAAGGTATGATGTTTAAATTAAGGAAACAGTCACTAAGTATTTCAAGATTGGATCTTCTAATTTTTTGGTCCCCAATAAATATTGTAACCGTGCATCAAGGTACGAATGAAACAAAGTCATGAAGTCAACAACAAAATATTTGTCAGGTTCCTAAATCAGCCAACAGAAACACTCAAGGGAGGGGGATGTCACAAATAGTTCCAGCTATTCACTCTACCTTATTTTCCGTGACCCAAGTAACCTACATATGCCTCCTCTTCCCTGCAGCTTCAGCCAGTGAGTCTTTAGAGCCATTATGCTCTGTATGCAGCACTACAAGATGCACTGAATTCCAGGTTGGTGACAGGTACTTAATCAGGATCATTTACCACAAACCCTCTCTGGAAGTCTGGTGGATGAACCAAGACTTTCCCACAAAATGAAAGGGAGAGAGACAACTCCCAAAATGCTGAGCACTTGGAAGTATAATATAAGCATAATCTCATGGGAAGAGCTGTTTTTAAGTTCTGGCACTGCTTTATGAGGACTAAGGACTTGAAATTCAGGCTTCTCAAACTATATGTATATATAATACCAAAAGAGGAATGGGGGATGAACCCCTGGTTAGAAAGGCAAGTCATACCAAGTAACTTGCAACCACACTGCTTGGGCCTAATCTTGCTCTGTTAGACTATGTAGAACTAGCTGGAATGGAATAAAACAGAATTACAGAATGATACAACACAGTAATGTGAAATATACAATGCCTTAACTCTCTGCTTGACATTCTTAAATAGCAGTGGAGACATATTCTTCATTCCAGGAGAGTACCTTATAGATCAATCGCCAGGGTAAGTAATTCACTCAGTTTTGCTTTATAGTTCCTTTCTTTGCATCTGTGGTTTGATATTCAATTATTTGTATAAAAGTGGTTTTTTATTTTGCTACAGGAGAAACTAAGAAAATTACCAAATAAACTGATTGTTATCGAGCACTCATAAGAATATAGGTTATTTAGCTCTAGTACCTTCTTTGACCTATGCAGAGTGAAAGATATTAAAAACAAGTGTTTCAGCTACTGAATACAAAAACTTGTTATAATGCTGTCAATGGAGAGTTGCATACAGAACATCAAAGTCTCAATATCAGCCATGTCTTGTATAGTATCTGATACAGTTAGTCTGACTTGAGTAAAGTCACTAATTTTACGATGTTCTCAGGGTTTAAGATGAGGTAGGACACCAAACAGCTCTGAAAAATCTTCAGTATTCAAGCGATTCCTACCAGAGACTGGATGTCATACTTTGGGACATGTTTCGTTCCCAAAATCTTATTGTTGGACTTTGCTTAAGGACACCTTAAGAATATAATGGGCTTCATTCAGTTACAAGTTTGAATAAATAGATGGGAATAAAGGAATACTTACTGAGAGATGAAGTCACTATCAGGTTAGTTATTTCAGTGGAATTTGACCATGTTCATGAGTGTCCTTTGGATCAATTTTTGTGCACAGTGCTAAACTCTAACTCAATCAGTACTACATTAAAATCCTTCAAAGAAAAAAATCCTGGACTATTTTTCAAGTTTGGATTTTTTTTCTATGTTTCACTGATTTCATATATTTATTTTGGGACAACAGAATGAACGTAGAAAAACAACTCTTAGGTAGAGAAATTTATACTTGTAACTAAAATAGTATCCAAGATTTTGTAGTGGAAGTTCTCTGTGAAATATCACATCAATCACAATGTTTAAACCTGGTATAAAGATATTATCTGTGGATTATGTGATGCAGACTTTGGCAAAAAGATCCATGTAGCAACTTAATGGTAAAAAATGTACTCTTCCAGTACTTTTGAAAGCGATGATAGATCAATGCTATTAATACCCTGTATCTGTTAAATCCCTTGCCAAGTAAAATAATGATCTTTTCTATTTATAGGATTACCACTATCGGAGACTTTCTGAGAAGTGAGAAGGATAATAACAGGATACAAGACAGTCGTGTTTAATTAATACATGGAACGTTGTCTACATGGAAAGGCTTAAAGAAAAAGAGCAAGTCTGAGAAATATGAAGGACTGGTTTCAAAAGGCAGTGTTTTAGTAGCCTAATTAGGATGACATCACTACAGAACAATTGCTTACCAGTTGTATTTTCTGCAAATATAGCTTTAGAATGCCAAAATTAGCCAAGGATGTCCTGTCTATGGTCATCCTAAGGCTGTAAGAATATCCAAGGCTACTAAAGCTACCCATAACTATGATGAATCAGTTTTACCAAGTACACACTGATAAGGGGCACTACTCTAAATGGTAGCACAGTATTTCTACAAATTTACTTAGTACAATACACTTTATGTAAGTAGTATACCTTACTACAGAAATCCAACCTATTAATGCAATGGAAAACAGAGAAAATAAATTAATTTCCAGAGATGAGTATAGTGAATTTAATAATAAGCTTTTAAAATTAATTTTCTTATTTAAGCACTAGCACTGAATTCACAATACGGGGCATAATGTTTCACAGCAAGAAAAGATATTCCTCTTTTACTTGTCATAATGATAGAAGATTGTGTCTTATACATGCACTTATAGAGCTCTCATTAACCATGACTACCTTCTCTATCTAATTATTATTTATTTGTGAAAATATTTTCTATATGACAATAGATTTAATGCAAACCTAGAAAGTTTCTAAGTTGGCAACTGTTGACTGGCATGTGGAATATAGTTTTTAAATGTTTTTAATCAAACTCATAATGCTGGAAATAAGATTCTGTCCATTTTCATAGAACATAAAAAATACTGCTAAAAACTCACTTGCGAGACAACGGAAGGACATTAAACAGAAGACCACTAATTAATTTAGAAGTTAAATTATCTATTTCATCTGACATATCTTCATGTAGCAGATTTCCTTTGCTCTGAAATCAGTTTCCAGACTTCCAAATTTACAAATAACAAGTTGCTTTGACAAAGGTATCTTTTAAACTGCCAACCATTTTCAAATCAAAAGATAGCACATAATTATATAAGGGGTTCACAATAAATTCACTGAATAAAATCTATTTCATGCCGGAAAATAGAATATTCTTATCTATATTAAAATCTGATTATTACAAATAATTGCTCTTCAAATGTAAGTTTACTTACCATATCCAATAGGCAATAAAATTTTCCATGTACAGTCTAAGTTGCTAGGGTAATTTCCAGGAAAACCAGGGCTCAGGATCACACCACCCATGTTTGTCAGTGTTCCACCACATTTAGCTTTTAAAAATATAAAGAAAGTCACTGTATCTTTTAATTGTGTTATTTCATAATAATTAATAATTTTATCCTCATGACACAGAAGCAGTGAAAATTATCACAGTCAGAACATTCCCCATGAAGTAGGAAAAAAAAAAAGTTAGGACAAAATGTTTACTTAATGCCATATGTTAAATGCTATTTTGCTAGAAATGTATAGTTGCACATATAAACTGGGTAACCCACTGTCTTAACTTGCCAATTACAGTTAAAATTGTCTGCTACTATGCTGAGATAGGTTTCATAATCAGAGGAACAAATTTAGAATCTAATTGAATTATGACACCGATGCATGATTCAGTTGCAGGTGTGCTAGTTAATATAGCTAAATACACACTTGAATTTAAAAACAATCAAACAAAAATAAACCCACCACAGTTATTTTTTTATTTCAGGAAGAGGACAGACTATTCGCATAACAGAATTATTCTTTGCTTACTATCTGTATGCTATTCTTCAGCAAATTAATGTGTTTGGAGATTGAAAAGCCATTTGCATCATTTAGGATGACATAAAGCTGAACTACAAATACGTGAAGCAACTTGTGAAGAAGTGCCTGAATTTACACCTTCACTAGGACCATAGTATGAAGGAAGAGTAATTTCAAGATATTAAATAAAAGTCTTGTAGTTTTTATTTATTATTTGAGGAATCACTACTTTAATGCCTATGAATCATCATGCCATGTGTTACACTAACATATGATCTGGTAACAGAATTGTGATACTATGAGTTGTGATAATTGTACTGAAAAAAATGCAAATAATCTAGTGATTAGATGACACAAGAAATGGAATCAAAATAGGACAAGCTCCACTAAAAAGCTGAGAAATAAGTCTTAAACTTCTCAAATATCTCTACCTCTCTGCAATGTTAAATACATTATTTAGTGAAAAGTACAGATTTTGGTCTGGATTTCTAGAAAAATCAATATTTTAAAGCTTGGAGTTGGGGCAGGGGTGTGAGTTTGTGTCATGTTTAAGGCTTTCTTTGTTTTCCGGGGAGTATTTTGGCTTCTAGGACAACAATATTTCATGAGCTAAAGGAAAAAAAAAAAAAAAACAATGAGCATGTTGCTTGCAGATAGCAGCTATATTTAATATACAAGGTGATAAATAAGATTAGCACAAAAAGTCCCCACCCAAACCCCAAAATACACCTTCCTGAATAAATTTTCCATTTCTGAAATTTATTTGAAGAGAGTGCACTGCTTTCATATTAATCAGAAGTGACTGCTTCTGTTGAAGTTGACAATAGAAAATAATATATAGACTCAACTTGACAAGGAATATTTAAAACCATTTCACGTTAATATTGCTAGAGATCATCCCAACCTTTTAAATTCCTCATACATATGAAGCTAAAAGGAATAGCTTTTGCTGACTAAATATTAAAGTTAAAAGCATTCACTGAAGAATGTATTTTGAAGATGAAGTGACAAAATGACATGATGGAGCTATGCTTCTCTCTTTCCATTCCAGCTTTTCCTTGAAATTAGCATGCCAGAAGACACTGGTGTCTTGACTCAAACTTTGTGTAATCAAGAAACAATACAGTAGAACAGGATTATTATCTACACAGTGAAAACTCAGATCTGTTGGTAAGGTTTTAGTGTGTTTAAAAGGGAAATTCTTTTTAGCTTTACTTTTTAACTCAGCTTTGTTTAATGGCTTTCTCAGATGAAAAGAGCCAGCCTTTTCTGCATTCCTAAAATTCTTTTTTCATTCCACCACCCCTGAAGGGTTGCCTTCGGAGCTGCTCTCCACTGAAGACAGACTGCCTGCTTCTTTGAGAAGTTTTTTTAGCTTCCTGTGTGACCTCCCTTTTTTTTGAGAAGGTTCTCCCAGCTGAGCATGCTGCAAAAGGAATGTGTTAAATTTCCCTCATTCAGCCTGATTCAAAGTAGAGTATTCAGGACAAGCTAAACAATGGTTAACATCTAGGTTTCCTCCTTTGCCCACTCTCACAAATTTTTTTTAAATAACATGTACACTACGTATAGAGAAATTTTTTTTTGTAATTTTTCCATATTTCATATATAGAAATGGAAACTCAAAAAAAGTTTTGAATGAAACAGAATTAAGTGAAGGAACAATAGGCATGACAAAGCCAGGAGTTTCTTCTGACTGATGTTCAGAACACACTGAAATAAATAGGTATCCATACCAATGCAGAGAGGTGATGGATAGTTCCAGCGTCGAACAGTTCCTGGCATACAAGAAATATGAGAACGACCCTGTTTGGAAAGGATGAAATATTAGATTACAGATACTCATTATGCGACTAATCAGAAAGACAGAGCTACAGAGGACCTCCTGGATCATTTTATCTGTGTCTTTTCTTATATCAACCAATCGCATCATAACTACTTTTATGAATCCGTTGAACTCTATTTTCAAACATTTCAGGTTGTATGTTTTTATTTTTTTACCGAATAAATGCTCTAAAACACTCTTTCTTTGATAACTTGAAAACCTCTTCATATTTTTGAGTAAGTATAAGGCTGGTTACAACAGAGGAGCAGCTGACTGCATGCATTCATATGGTCAAATTGGTTCACCCCCTGTTTCAATTCTAGGGTTCTCATCTGCAGCATAAGCATACTAGTTCATTTTCAGGCTGCAACCTGGAGTGAATCAGCCATTGCTCTGAGTGAGTAGCACAGACCCAGAGAGGAATTTGTTCCATATCTGCTTGCAACAGATGGTATGGATGTGGACTAAGCCAAGACAGTCATCCACAATTACCAGCGGGCCTTGAACTCTCACATGGCCTCACAACATGACCCACTGCATACATGCAACATCATGGCAGACAGCTATAAAAGTACAAGTGCCCCTTTATTCAGCTGTCATGTTTAATTTACTCTGCCTGTTTTTATGAAACATCACAAGAACCAAACAAAATCATGTGGTAGCTGGAAGTGACCTGCAAAACCTTTTTCCATATACTTCAGGGTGGCTGCCCAGGATCAACTGTAAAATGCTGACAGCTTTGCTTGCACTGGTAGTAGTTCAAGCTGAAAACTTAAAAGTATCACAAATGAAAGGGGTTTGTTTGTTTGTTTGCTTGTTTTTGTTTGCTGTTGATATTTTTTTTTTTTTTAATTCTGTCCTCTGAGGAACTCAAGTTATGCACTCTGCTGTTGGAATGTGAAAACTGGAAGGAGTGTAAAAGTCTGATATAAAGATTAAGCCAATTCATAACAATTCAATAAAATAGTTTTACAGCAAACTTTTTATTCTAAAAGAAAAATGTGCATGCACTTATTGTATGATCTTACTCACTTGCAAAATGGATACGGTTTTGAATAATTTGCTTAGTGCAATATTTCCTATTTTATTTTATTCTCTTTTCCTAGTATTCTAAGATTGCATGTCTCTGATGTGAGTTGGGGGAAAGCCATAATTTAAGTAGCACAGTCAGGAAAAAAAGTAAAATGGCCTATAAAAGATCTTTTGAAAAATAAAATGAAATGATTCCTCTGGCTTCAAGCCTCTTCCCAACAAGAGCACACTCTGATTTCAGCCTTTTAAAGTCCCCTCCTGGGTGGAGACACTTAATCCTACAGCTAGCAATTACCTTTCTTATGCATCTCCAGGTAGTAGTTTGAGCTCTATGACTTTTCTGGTAAGTTGCAATTATAAACTAATCCACACCTGATTGTTATTGCTAGCTGTGAATATGTTCTGTAAAGACTAAGGGTAAATTCACAGAGTGAAAAAAAAAAAAAGGATTTGAAAAGTTATGCTGATCTATACTTGTTGAATAGAAAACATACTGTGCTTCGTAGAACCTTATTTTCATTACTATTTCTTTTTCATTTAAAGCCATTTTTACTTGTCCTGTCTTCAGGACTTCATGTCTATGCAGTCCATAGAAATCCACATTAATATTTTGAAAACTGAATTTGGATATGGAAGGTCTTCTGTTT
This sequence comes from Streptopelia decaocto, assembly GCF_964273445.1. Lineage (NCBI taxonomy): Eukaryota > Metazoa > Chordata > Aves > Columbiformes > Columbidae > Streptopelia > Streptopelia decaocto. Next base: position 98,132,312 of record NC_138656.1, on the reverse strand, counting down.
TACAATTTAGCAAAGATCATTAAACTGTTTTTTATATAAGTCAGACTTCACAGTTAGGATTAAATTTATATAAGTATGGAAACAGAGGTAAGAGGTACAGCTAAAGAACAATATGCTATGAAATTTTAAGAAAGTATTTCTTGATAGAATCCCTGGAAATATAAAAACAAAAATGTAGTTAATCATATTCATGGACTGCAGAAAAGACCTGCACACAGACAAAAGCCATTGTGTGGTTTTGTGCTAGTGATATACACATTGGATTAAAGTTTAGCATTAACACAGATCAATTGTTTTTGAGCAGGTCTCTTCCTCACAAATACATTATTGTTTTATGCTAGCATTGTATTTATGAACTCACAATTCTGACTTTTTTTCTAAGTAAAAATAGATCAAAAACATCAGTTGAGGGTTAACAATGTGTATCTTCAAAAGATTACCTATACTCATTCCAACTACTTCCAAAGTGTTCATATTCTATTGTTATCTCTCCAGTGTTTCAGCAGTACTACTTTAAGTAGGCACAGAAAATTTAGTGATGTTGTATCTTGAGGCTTTATCAATTTCTAATCCATGTCATAAAAATGAATTCATCCCCTTTTTTCATATGCAAAATTCAGATGTTCCATAGTTGAAAAAGTAGGGAGAGTGTGAAATATGATCGGCAATACAAGTAGGAGTCACCACACTAAAGCTAAGAAGTTTAAAATTAGATACCCATGTTAACTTTTTGATATCCTAATCAGTGAAGAAAAATGGCACTTTCAGAGTAAGGTGCCTCTCGTAACACAAAATCTTATTATGAATCAGCCCTTGGAGGTGTGTGGCTCTTTATCTCTGGTGTCACAATGAGAGTCTAAACAGATGATTCAGATTAGATAGCTGCTTTTAGATGGAATAAATTGGATTAGATGCTATTCAGTCTCCAGAGGAAATAGTATAGGGTAAGTTTTTCACTTTTTCATATTGCACTACTGCTATAGGCCTACCCAACAATCAGATGTTTGCCTATATATATTTCAGTCTCAACAGCTCAGGAGCAGTGGCCTAGATCACAGCAATAAGGTGTTAAGCACCTATTGGCAATTATATGAACAGCAATTATATGACAGCCCTACCAGCATCAACATCAGATCCCGATCCTTCCATCATAGGTTGGAACTGAATTACAATATATAAAAAATTGCAGACAGTTTTCCTACAAATATTAAAAATAAGGATCTTTCTAAAAGAAGAAAAAAAAATAATTATTTAAGCTAACAACTCTTAAAATACTATTATATTTTCTGTGGTGTAATCAAGTTTAATACAGGCTGAATTCCAGACAGATTCTGCATTGAAACAGAATGTTCTGAGAGAAGGATCTGGAAGTTCGAGTGGACAAAAGGTTGACCATGAGTCAGCCATGTGGCCTTGTGGCCAAGAAGGCCAACAGTATCCTAGGCTGCATTAGGAAGTGTGTGGCCAGCAGGTCGAGGGAGGTTCTCCTCCCGCTCTACTCTGCCCTGGTGAGGCCACATCTGGAATACTGTGTCCAGTTCTGGGCTCCCAGTTTAAAAGGGGCAAGGAATTACTGAAAATAGTCCAGCAGCGGGCTACAAAGGGGTCTGGAGCATCTTCCTTTTGAGGAAAGACTGAGAGAACTGGGACTGTTCAACCTGGAGAATGTTGACAGGGGACTTTATTTATGCTTATAAATATCTGAAGGGTGTGTGTCAAGAGGATGGGACCAGGCTCAGTGGGAGACGGGACCAGTGCCCAGTGATAGGATGAGGGCAACTGACACAGACTGAAGCACAGGAGGTTCCATCTGAATATGAGAATGCCATAACCTCTCTGGGCAGCCTATTCCAGTGCTCTGGCACCCTCAAAGACAAGACTACCCAGAGAGGTTGTGGAGTTCTCTGGAGACATTCAAAATCCTCCTGGATGCATTCCTGCGAGACATGTTGTAGGTGAACCTGCCTTAGCAGGAGGGTTGGACTAGATGATCTCCAGAGGTCCCTTCCAACCCCAACTGTTCTGTGATTCTGTGAGTCTAGGGTTAATAATAATGATAAATTTAGCTCATTGCATACAAAGAAAGGACTGTAAGAACATATAAGCTACATCTGTACTAGTGGAAGTGCTTGGACTTGTTTTCTAGCCTTGAGGTCAAAGTACATTCTTTCGTGTATGTGCCTCCTAAACTTTTTTTCTTTCAAATTCACCTCCAAAACAAAGTGTCATGATGCAAATTGACTATCAGGAATAGTCTCTGGCATGTGATAATTACTGAACCGTAACACTTCACCTAGTCTAAAATCACACCATCATCCCATTCTAACTAATTAATAGCACTGAAGGTCAGATTTCAGTTCTTATTCCTTTGCCTTGGCTATAGCAATACAGAAATATTTGAGCAATATAGAAATATCTGTAGAGTATGGCATTTCATCATATACTTTGTTTAATGCCACTTTGAAATAGACAAAGCTTAATGATTCATTAGCAGTTTTTAAAAGGAAGTCAGCATTTATTTGGGAGTCAAGCTTCAATGGAAGTCAGACCTTTTGAAGGGAATGTATAGTAAAAATGTTATATTAGATCTTATATGTCTCTCATCTTCTTACTGACACTACTCCTGCCTACAAAGGATATTATAAGGGAAAGGTGAAATAGGGAAAATAAATTTTAAAAAAAAGTCTGAATGTCAAGGTTTTTAAACCAATAGGTGTTTTCAAAGTAATATTAAATTGTCCTTTTTTGGAGAGAGAAAAGCTTAAATAGCTTATATATGAACAATCAGCTTACTCGTAAGCAATTCACAAACCATTAAATGAATAGGGAGTGCTTGGGATGGGTAGAGTAAGCTTTATTGTACACAAGTCTTGAATAATTTCTAATTAGTAGGATACAGGTATGACAGAATCTGTTTTGCCATGGATATGGGATGTTTTTCAGACAGGCTGTTTCCAGTCATGCTATAAATGTAAAAAGCATGGATTAAGTTAAATACTTGATCCTATATCTGTAATACATGACTGAAAATGTAAACAATATTGCTGATTACCTAGAGAGACTTTTCAAATGCAGGTGTTCCCACTGTAGTTTAGAGCTAAGATGTTCAGTGTGAATCCTGCCTGAATTTTAGGAGAATGGTAAGGAATACCGACATCAAAGAATAAACCTATACATGTTGAGGGAGCACTAAACTGGCAAACATCAGATAGGGAGCCAGGACTTTATTCCTCTCTGGAACAGAAGTTGTGAGGCTTTGCATTCTCTGATACAATGGTATGTTTTTATGTTGTCTGGAGTCACCCAGAAGATTCTGAACTCAGATGTTTTCAATGTATCGCACCAGTGGTGGAATATATGTAAATGAATTAGAGGAACTAATGAGGGAAGAAAAATGCTTTCGATCTTAGATTCACATAGCGCTGTGACATTTATAAACAGCAGTTCAACAACATGTCTACCATGGGAAACTAAAACAGTGTGAGAACAGTGAACATCCTCAATCTGTGAACTAATTTGTAATATTTCTTTTGTTGAACAATTTTTAAGAGTAGATTTAGCATGAATAAAATTAGCTTTAGAAACAAAATTCTACAATTTCTGAGCAGAATATGAAATCCCATTATGTACTTCTACCATTGTGGTTAAATTTTGACCTAGAGGAACCACTTCCAAAAAAGGAAAAACAGAGTACAGTTTCAATAAGCATAGTTCTAAAATAATTTTATAGATAAAACATTTTAACCACTTTATTTTCTTGTCTATTTTGATGGTTTTTACCACTCAATGATACGTTAATCTAAATCAAGATTTGCCAGCCCAGATTTATTGAGGGCCAGACATGCTACATATTCATAGCTTTATAATGCAGGAGTACTCACATAGGGTCTACTTCAATTTCCTCTATGGACACACTACAGACTCTTCATTAAAATAACTTTCGAGTTCATCTGTTGCCATTTTGTTACAATTATTACACAGTGTATAATTCAAAGAAAAAAGAAAGAAATACCTGTAATGTATATCCCGGTTCACACTGAAATGACAAAACATCATTCACCATGTATCTATCTCCTGATTTGATCCCATTGCTAGGAATTACTGGTTCTGGACAGGCAGCAAGGCCTACAGCTGAGGAAAGTAAACACAAAGATTGAAAAAACATAGACAAGTGTACAACAGCTCTTCATTGATATTCTCTGCTCTAATGAATTCTTTCCACAGCATTGTTTTTTTAAGAGAACATTAATTAGAAAAAATACTTCAACATTAAACTAAAAGTTTGTTTAAAACACAGAAATTACAGAACTGACCTGCAGAATACAGATGGCATGACTGAAACATAAAGATTATATACTGTGACTGTACCAATTACTACGTCATGTTGCTGTCACATACTATGCCATTTCACTGTCTTCAAACAGTATGGCAATTATAATATAATAAACTCTTTTTTTAAAAAATTTTTTTGTACCTTATCCTTGTGAAGGAAATGGAGAGACACAGAGGGAATACAATTTTTGCATATTCTCTTTTTTCAACAAAAGATGAGCAGAACTACTGAGGTTGGGTGGCAGAGCCTTTTGGAACAGCTGCTAAAGGCCAAGGGTATTCCTTACGTTTGACAACTTAATTGACTGTAAAGTTCAGACATCTGAAAGGTAGTACTCTTAACCCAAAACCAAATCTTTGCATAGGTGGGGCAAGATAGTCTGTTCTTAAGTATTTTTAAGCCAGGTGTTAGCAAGCAGAATATTAGTTTTACAAAGACTCTCCATGATTAGTAATTTCTCAGATTTGTTCATCTAAATTTGGCAACCTGAAGTACTAGCTGCAGCTTTTTGTCAATAGCATATTACTGTTCTTTTATTTATTTATTTATTTATTTATTTATTTATTTATTTATTTTTTAATTGTGTGCTTATCTGAGGAGTTTGTTAGTCAGTACAACTGAAAATTTAATATTGTCTCTGCTATCTAAGCTAAAATGCTCCGAATGAATGAGATTGTTGAGAAACTGATGATTAGATTCAATAATTCTGTGCTTTTAAGATTCTCTTTGCAAACAGAAGGACCAGCGGAATTAGTTTATAGGTTTATGGTCTGATGATATAATCTCATTCTCCTTATAAAATTAAAAAAAAAAACCTCAAAAAAAAATTTAAATAACTAATCTTAATAATGAATTAATTTATTAACTAGAGAAAGTTACTACTGAAACATAAATACTGCTATTTTTCATTAAAATATGATGTATATAGGCTAGAACAGAATAGAAATTATTTTCACAATATGTGAGAACAGATCTTTAGAATTTATTAGCATAACATTTTGTAAAAATCAGACAAAAATAATACTTCACTGAATACGACACTGTGTGTCCTTCATTTCTCTTGTATGCAAAAATAACTGACTAAATGCTACAACTCTCACTGTCTTCTTATGAAATCTGACTCATTGGTGACAGTAAGTGCAACTTGACAAAGTGTTTAGTACAGAAATGACGTTTGGCTTTACTCCAATACATTCTGGATTCTGTTGTTCCAGATGATTCATCATGAAACAATATCTGATATTATTCACTGAGACCCTAGTCTTTCTATGAAATACAACTTTATTTTGGATAATGCTGTTTGCATTCCCACTGTGTGGGAATAACACAAGAATGGTAAGGACAAGAACTGTAAACACACTCAGGTTACTGCAATTGGGGTGTAGAAAAACATATAAATCACAAGTAGAACCTCTGTGTTTAGATAACAGGCCTGTGAAAAGAATCGTAAAGGCACCTTATCATACAACCTTTAGATTCCTTCAGGCAAGATCAGAGCAGTGTCATAAACTGTGCCTCCATGAATCCCTATATAGAGACCAAAATGAGCAGGCTTGTTGATCTCCACCAAGGGCTGAATTCTGCAGAGCCTGCGTCTCCGCTTCTGTGACCTCAGCCTGGGAGCTTAAGTGCTGTTTCAAAGATACCCTGGCAGCAAGGTAACAAAAATAAATTTGCTCTTTGTGTTGCATCTGTGGCTTCTGATTGTTCCAGTAACCTCCCTGCATTGGCTCAAAGATACAGATACCTTACAAATCTTAAATATGAACATTAAGAATTCTGTGTTTCCCACTTCACCCACTTCCAGTCATTTTTTTTGCAGCTCAAGGTTTAGTTGAAGTAAATGTACTTTCCCCTAATGAAGCACATTGTCAATGGCAAGCCATTTCTTTGTCTTTCCTCGAAACACAGGAACATTTCCTTTCTTTTCCAGGAAACACATTCCATAATCCTGTACCTTTCTTCTATGTCCTGTGTCCTTGATGCTTACTACATGTCACATTTTTTCAGGAATGAACTGTGATTGTGGCAAGCCTTCCTAATGCTGAGTGACAGTTACCAAGGTATGAAGTGTAGACTTCATAACAACTGATGCAAGAATTATTAAACTAAATATTTTCTAGTTACTACATGAAGAATTATTTAATAGTTGCAAGCTACAGGATATCTCTGAAATAGTCTCTTTCTGTAATGAAATGTATATTTTAGGAAAATATAAAAATGTACTTTAAAGATTTTTAGCCATTTCTACCACAGTATTTACAAATTCTGGTGTTGTACCAACTTAAAATGATCTTATGATGTCTGCTGCAGGAATAGGCAGAGAAGAACCTAATGAAGTTCAACAAGGGCAAATCCTGCACCTGGGGAGGAATAACCCCAGGCTGGGGGTTGACCTGCTAGAAAGCAGCATTGCAGAGAAGGACCTGGGAGTCCTGGTGGGCAACAGGTTGACCATGAGCCAGCAATGTGCCCTTGTGGCCAAGAAGGCCAATGGTATCCTGGGCTGCATTAGGAGGAGTGTGGCCAGCAGGTCGAGGGAAGTTATCCTCCCCCTCTACTCTGCCCTGGTGAGGCCACATCTGGAGCACTGTGTCCAGTTCTGGGCTCTCCAGTTTAAGAAGGACAAGAAATGACTGGTGAGAGTCTAGCAGAGAGCTACAAATATGATTAAGGGATGTGAGCTTCTTTCTTCTGAGGAAAGACTGAGAGAGTTTGGTCTGTTCAACCTGGAGAAGAGAAGGCTGAGAGGGGACCTTTTCAATGTTTATAAATATCTGAAGGGCGGATGTCTAGAGGATGGGACCAGACTCTTTTCAGCGGTGCCCAACAGCAGGATGAGGGGAAACTGTCAGAGACTGAAGCATAATTCCATCTGAATATGAGGAGAAATTTCTTTAGCTTGAGGGTGCCAGAGCACTGAACAGGCTGTCCAGAGAGTCTGTGCAGTCTCCTCTGGAAACATTTAAAACCCACCTGGATGAATTTGTATGTGATTTGCTGTAGGTGAACCTGCTTTAGAAGGTGGGTTGGACTAGATGATCTCCAGAAGTCCCTAGCTGCTTATACTTTGTATAGTAGCGGCTAGCTGCTTATACTTTGTATAACACTTTGTATATACTACTTCTTTGGTCACAAAACACTATGCAAAACCCATTCATAATTGACTTTATTTGATAAACCTGACATTAAGTCGAAATCCCAAAAAAGCAAAGAGAAAGCTGGAAACAGAATCAAATAGTATTGTGAATCCTTATCTTCATCATTCTAGCCATTTCATAACACTAGCCTAGTTTAGTTAGATAACTAGTTTAGTTAGGACCAGACCAAAATTCTAAAAAATGCTTGAGAGAAAGCAAACAAATTCTTGTACTTGAGGACAAACCAAATAAAGTAAATACTTAGAGGCTTAGAAATACATTAAACTAGATTGTATGCGAAGAGTCAGTAATACAGGGAAAACATGTTACATGTCAAGTCCAAACAATCAAAAAAGGACAAGGATTGCTTACTGCAAGCTCTTCAGTGCTCAGCTTCTGCTATGCAATGCAAGAGAGAACACATCAATGTCAAGAATTATAACCCTCTCCCTGACCTTCTTCTACTTACTGCCTGCTAAATACTTCCTTGCCTCCACTGTGGTGCAGGACAAATAAGCCTCACTTCCATAATTATATACATGCCTACAATTACCTCAAATTCTGTCTAAACATCACTGCAATTGCTGGCAGAAAGAAAATCCTTGCTGGCATATCTGACAATGTGAATGCCTATTAGTGTTCATTTCAGAAATGTGCAAACTGAACAAAACAAGAATTTCTTGATGGCTTGACCAAAATTCATCAGGCTTTTTTTTTTACTTCTTCCCACCCCATGTGGCTAACTGAAACATATCATTCTTTATCATATTATGAACATCAAGCTGGAACAATTTTTTCTTTCTATTTTGATGATGGTGTATATCAAAATCCAAACTATCCCTTTCAAAACTGCATGCTTCAGACACCAACCTAGTAAACGTATTTATCTCAATGAAGTACTGCCAGAAGGGTCAGATTCATATCAACAGCTAGTAAGTTGTACAGACATACCGATAGGATCAGGACCTGCTAAATTAAAAATGGCAATTTTATGATTCACACCTGCTTTAATATAGGGAAAAAGAAAAGACTGCTTCACGAAGACCAACATTAAAGATCAAATTGCATGAAAGATCTTAATCTGGACCTACAAGAACCAATATGCTACTTAGAAGAATACATTTTCTTTTCTGCTGGTCTGATTTTTATCTTCGACTTTATTAAAGATCTTTATGATAGAGGGGTAATACAAAAGATAGTCATTGTTCTCTAGTTCCCTTACCAGTGGAACCTTTATTTCAGCTCCTGAGAATCTTTAGCACTTGACAGCATGCAATAGAGAAGCTTTGAAAAGGGATACAGTAATTAAAAGTAAGCTTATGTTTTCACATATTTTACATTATCTTGGTATAGCAGTAAAACAAATGTTTGAAAAAATAATTATGCTGAATTGTGCCATATATCCTAATTGAGGTAATAAGGGTAGATGGCAGTATTAAAACATTGCTTGCATAAACCAGGATTTTTACTGTAATATTTTAATTCTAATCACTATATTTGGATATATTCACAAATATATTCATAGACATTTGTGGCCTAAACCTACATGTCTATATTTACCATATATTCAGTTCTTACTAAAACAGACATGTCTTGAACTGGGAAGTTCAAGAAGCATGCTGTATGAGCAAACACTCATTATTTCCAGACTATTTTTATTTGGTTGTGTATTAAAGAAAATATTGGAATTACTACTGAATTAATAAATGAGATTTTAAGACCAAGCTTGAAACATCAGTGCCTGTAAATGCCATTAAATTAAACAGGCAATTTTCTAAACCTTACTGCTTAGATAGTTGTTTCCTTTGTTCATGAAGATTAAAAGGAATTCAATCAAATAGCAGAAATATTTATTTTTCCTACTGTTGTACATATTAGAAATGCAAAAAAAGCACATTTTGATTGGATTTGCTGGTGGCTGTGAAAATAATTATGTTATTTATTCTACCACAGTTTAGGGGGAAAAAACATGAATATGAAGGATTAGTTTAAGTGATTAATTCCTCTCTTTCCTACAGTTATCTGTTGCATATTTTTACTGCTTTGTTACAGTTCATGGGTTACTGCAACCAGTTTAACACCTATACCCCATCTGAAATAACCAGAAACAATGCCACACAGTGGCTCTCAACAATACTTACCAGAATGACCAGAATGAAATTTCTCTAAGGCACTGACTACACTGACCAATTATTTAAGTGAGTTTATGTGTCTGACAAAAAAACACCACAAAAGAAACAAAGGAAAAACCCCTATCTAAGTAATCAATTTAACCATAGCATATAAATTGAGTATGACTACTCAACTTGGACAACCAAGTCACACATGCATTCTTGATGCCTAACAGAAAAACATCCTCAAGTAAATGATGAAATTATATTATTCACCAGAAGACCTGTGTGGTTTTGAAGGCTATAAGGGAAACATGTGCACTGCCTAGGTTAGACATGAGCTCAGGTTTGCAGAAGCAGAATGCCCAGATCCTTCCCATGAAAATAAAGACATACATAGAAATAACCAACAAACGAAGGGGGCAAGAGAAAGGCACATAGATAAAAAGAAGAGAAAGTTTCAAGAAATAAAATAATACTTATTCAATTATTTAAATTATGTTGAAATATTTAGGAATAAAATAAGATGGCATCAGTGGCTGAAGCTTTTATAAAGTATTTATGAAGTTCTGTAAAGTTACTTTAAACCATCAATATAGTGTGGAATATAAGATAAGTGATCAAATGACAGCAAACTAAATATATTTTACTGAAATAAAGCTTTCCCTAACACACTGATCAAAAACCAGGCATGCTTCTAACATTTACACTGGTGAAAATATAATGTCTAAACTCTCATTCATTTATTCTAGAATACTAAAGTGATGTACAATGTCTATTCTAAAGAAATAACTTTTATTCTGGATAAATAATTTAGTAGTGATTTAGGGACACTCTTCTCTGTTGCTCCTTGGAATTTCTTGTATGATGAAGGTATTGTTCCTAAGTGAGCCTCATTTCCTAATGTCTTTATGAGGAATTCTTTGATATAATGGCATCAGGGGTCTGCAGGATTCAGGATGGCTAGTTTAGAGCAGTTTTACCTAGTACTCTCATGTGAAATGTATACAAAATATAAGGCTGGATGAAACACTATTAGGTCCCCTTTTTCTCTTCTACCCTTGCTGTAGCCTGATGATGCGAGATTCAAAGTTATTTGGACTTGAAATAATCACCAGCTTCTTATTGCAAATTGGCATTTTTCTGAGAATACAGTCTTCGCTGCAATGCCTAAATGTCTTCTAGTGAGAAAAATGTTCTCTAGTGAGAGAACAAATTATATCAAAGCATAAGGCAAACACTTCACTGTTCCAGAATTAACACTCTTCCCTACTGGGCAACTCCATAAGAAGGGTTTGGGTGGTTTTAGTTCTAATAATTTATGATTCTTGTTAATCAAGGTGTTCATGCAATGTTTTGTTTTGTTTTGTTTTGTTTTTTATCAAAAGATTTAAAACAAAGCTCATTTACTTAAATAATTTTCTTGAAATGTTTTAGGAATAAGCTCTAAGCCTGGTTCCCAAATAGAAAGAAAGAAAGAAAGAAAGAAAGAAAGAAAGAAAGAAAGAAAGAAAGAAAGAAAGAAAGAAAGAAAGAAAGAAAGAAAGAAAGAAAGAAAGAAAGAAAGAAAGAAAGAAAGAAAGGAAGGAAAGGAAGGAAAGGAAGGAAGGAAGGAAGGAAGGAAAGGAAGGAAAGGAAGGAAAGGAAGGAAAGGAAGGAAATGAAGGAAGGAAGGAAAGGAAGGAAAGGAAGGAAGGAAGGAAAGGAAGGAAAGGAAGGAAAGGAAGGAAAGGAAGGAAAGGAAGGAAAGGAAGGAAAGGAAGGAAAGGAAGGAAAGGAGGAAGGAAGGAAGGAAGGAAGGAAGGAAGGAAGGAAGGAAGGAAGGAAGGAAGGAAGGAAGGAAGGAAGGAAGGAAGGAAGGAAGGAAGGAAGGAAGGAAGGAAAGAAAACCCCCCAAAACAAACAACAAATACAAGAGAACCCAAACAAAACCCACGAAAAAACCTAACATGCAATATAATTTTAAATGTAGAAAGAGGATTTGCAATTTTTGTGCCTTACGAAAAGCATTACAGCTTTCTGAATTTTAAAGGCAGAAAGCTTTTTCTCTTTCCAACATACTGATATCTAAAACTATATTAAAGGATCCAGTGTCCTCTGATGCATACATATAATTTCAATTAATGCTAACTGGAAACTGTATACATATAGCAGGACCAAAGAACTCTAAGACTGTGCACCGTGAGGAATGTAGGTAGATATGAAGTTCGGTGTTTTGGTTTATTATTCCAGAGAATAAAATCATGTTCTCTGTGGATTTCCCTGAAATGCAATGAACAATCAGACCAACTATGAATATTTATTGTTAATTTTGACTGACAACAATTGATTGCTCAAGAAAACAATGTAATAAGCAAAGCCATTCCCCTTCCATGAAAGAGCAGGAACTATATAAATTGGATTTGAATTAATAAAAGTGTACTCAAAAATTGAAATAACTATAAATTAAATTCTTCCAATAAAACTATTATTAAATTTTAACCAGAGTCATAGAAGACCCAACAAATTTCTATAGCCAAAAACTTGAAAGAAGAATAAAATTACCTAGATGAAAATAAAATAAAAAGTCTGCTCACCAATTTTAGTTCTCTGAGGACTGGCTCAATTTTTTTTCAAGTCTTTTTTTTTTTTTTGTGAACTTACTATCTATCCGTAGGTAAAACTCAATTAAATAATTAATCCTTTGCATCTACACTGCTGAAGTGCTTGCTATTCTGTAGATTTTTAAAATGCATAAGACACTTTTAATCATGTTTGCATGATTATATTACTGTCATTAATTATTATTCATTTTATTTTACAAAAGGGGACAGTTTTTCAGGTTATATAAACAGCCATAAGTCTTTTTTTTTTTTTTTTCTTAAATAAAACTATACTGATACTAGCTCTTACTTGTCAAAAATATTTCCCAAAAATTTTTTGCTCTCTCTTCCTCTCTGTAATCTAGTGTGTCTCCTCAGCTCGCTTTCTGATCAGGAAATGAAAGATATGTCACATAAATCTTCCTGGAAATCTGTAATTCATCTTTGAAATACTATTTTTCTCAATATATCACTGAATTTCCTTTAGTATGACTACATAAAACAAAAGAACAGAGCTACAATAAAGAGCAGAATTGATGAATGGGGAAGGAGCCCTTTCTTACAGCAGGGTCCAGAATCTATTGCTTTTATTGTGTCCTCAGTGAAGACAAACTGAAAGAAGACAACAGAATGGATCGCTGCAAAGTAGCTGCTGACAACTTCTTACAAAAAGTTAGAGAGAAAGTCTTTGTTACCTGCCATGACTTTAACCTACATTGCTGCTACTTAGAGGAATATCCTTATTATGGAAGTACACAGAGAATTGCAGCAAAGAAGACAGACTCCTAAGCTCTCTTCTATTCTTTAAACTTTTAGAACAAGTATTTGAACAAGAACTGAAAACCATGTATCCGCTTAAGTATAATGACCAACTGCCTACATACTACATCCAAGTCCAGCTCTGTCTTCTAAATGAATACATTAAACATACGTCTCTGTCCTCACAACAGTGGTGTATTCTTTATACATCTGATTTTAGTGCTATACTTTTTTTCTACAAAATATTTAAATATAAGCTGAACTGGAATGATTAAGCATTTTTCCTGCTAATTAGAATGCTGATACAAATCCTGCTATAGCTGCTTAGTAGAGAGACTTAAAAGTAGATATTGTAGTAAAATAGCCTTTAAAGTAGATATTGATTACTGCCACAATGACTATTCACACCATTAAATTTCTGCAAGATGAAATAATCGAACTAAGGCCTCTTATACTATAGCTGAATGTTACAGTTGCAAAGTGTTTTATTTAAAAAGACTATGAATCTGGTCCTCCTTTTCCTTTCCTTGTATCAGAAGTACTTGATGTTCTAAACATAGCATTTAATGTTGAATGTTTTTTTTTTTCCAGACACTAAACATTTTTTTTTGTGTTTGCTTAATTAAGAAAACCTCTCAACAAAAGAATATTTTTATTTCAAATTTCAGATTGACTTCTGATCCAAAGCTATTTATTCTTCCAATGCTACTTCAAACAGTAGGTGGCTGCATGATCACAAGCTTCAGAATTCATAATGAAGCACTAGCAATATGTTCATCTTGTTACACGTTAAAGTATTTCCTTCTCTGCTTCTTTCTTGATCTAAAAAGGTGATTGTTGAGTATAAAACTGTAAACTCTTGCTGTGGGTATTTGTTCAGTTTCTGTATTCAGAGACACACACACAAATGTACTGTCCTGCCAGCCTTGCAGGAACCATATAGCCACAGAGGGAAGGAAATTATTCTTCCCTGCCAGACTATCACCAGAATAGTTAACTAAGCTCTGAGTGCTGAGTGCTACCTTGACCTGTACTGAGTTGTACTTCTGAAAAATCTTAGCATTGAAATATTTGAACCACTGGAGTCAATATATGCTTTATGAGAGCACAGTTGTGGGACTGTCAACTAGGAGACAAACAAAAGTATAAAACCAACAGACCTTGCATGATCCCAAACACTTTTTACTTGTTAAACAGAACACATTTCTTTCAGAACTCACAAGCATAATAAAACTGATACAGTAAAAGATAAAAATTGAACTTCAAAATTTTGTATAGTAACATCCTACAACAAACTGTATTTCTTTACACTTCATATGAAATTATACTAACACTTCGGGTTAAGGGGAAAGGCTTGAGGAGAAAAACAGACTGACCAACTGGGAAGGAGGGTTCCCCAGTCATCCTACATCACCATTAGAATGCATATATTCAAATAAACTACAACATGCTTATATATCAATGCTTGAAATAAACAGGAAACTAAATGACAACATAAGACTATCTTGTGGATTATGTTTACTTTAAAATATTTGTTATGATCTGAAAATCAGGGCTTTCAAAAGTCTGTACATATATATATTATACAATTTTTAATCTCAATCCTAAATAGATCTTATTAAGATTGTTAATGTGTTTATTTACTTACATGGACTTCTTAAAAACCTAATAACAATATTAGCATTTTTAGACATTAATACTGGAATGAAGGTAATACAAACTAAACTTGATTTTCAAGAAAATTCTTGAGCAACATTTATGAGAAAATAGAGCATGTTCACATTAAAAAAATTAAAGACAATTTATTTTGTGACCTTCATCAAAACATTCATAAGACTATTAACTCATCATCACATTATTTTTTTAAAGACTGGAGTATTCTTAGCCATAACTATTTCCAGTTAGAAGTAATACTATGCAAGCACATGTGCTGAATTTCCTATATTCTGTAGTATTTAAAGTTTTTGAGAGAGTTAATAACACAAACATGCATGTTTGAATTAAGTATGATTATATGAAGTAATCCATTGATGTTCATAACATGAAACATTTGTATTTTAGAACTAAGCCACTCACAAAACATACAAAAAGTTGATACATAGCAAAATTTGCCATTAGCTTTCTTAGGTTATTCTGCTAATACCACCAGTGATTTACCAAGATAATGGTAGTGTTTTCTTGTAGCTCTGGAATTATAATTTTTGTTGTTGTTGTTAATTGGTTGTTGGTGTTTTGTTTTTGCTTTTATTTTTTTCAAATTACAGCAATTTCTTGAGGGAAAAGAATTTGAAGGAAAGGAAAGAACAACTAGAAATAAATATATACATTTATAAACAGAGGGAAACAAGTGGAGTTTTGTTCTGGTTTGATCTATTTCCAAGCAGTGAAGCTAACTCTTACTTTTTTGTTACCTGAATTTTAGAACTGAGCTGAAAGAAGCTGAAAAAAACCCAAAGCATAATTAAATTTTACATTTAAAAAATATTTTTCTGAATTGCCAGGTTGATTTGTTTTATACTGCTAATTTGTGAAAGTTAGTTTTCAGCAATTTCAAATGTTTCTTTATTTAAAATTTCAGTTTCATAGATATCACTTATACCAAGTTCATGCCAAGTTGACAAGTAGACTTTCATAGTCAGGGTGAAAAAAAAATATATAGATAGATATATATATATAAATTTATATTTATAGATATATAAACCCTCTCTTTCCCTTTCCATATGTTTGCATTTTCCTGAGAATGTTTCAAAAAGCAAGCAGTCTTACTTTTGTATTCCAGGTGAAAACCAGCTGCTGCCACACTAATGTCAGAGTGAAAATGCAGGTAAAGTTGATTGGAGGTGCTATTCAACAATGCTGGCACAGTTGTACCTGGAAAAATAAAAGTTATGGAATAAACAGTAGCATACTGATATATTAGGATTTATATTGAAAAGACATGACCAAGACTGAATCAGACAGGTTCATTTTCTTCTCATAATGTGCATGGAAATCTCAAACACTCTGCTATGGTTTGCCTTGTTTTCTCCTGAAGCTGCAAGAAAAATTTGATTAGAAGTCATGATACCAAGAAGCTATATAAGTACAATCAAACAAGATCCCATCATGTTCAGATGAAACTGTATTGACTTGGACAGAAAAAAAAGAGGTGCAAATAAAAATATATATATATATATATAGTATAAGGATTTGATTGCGAGATCAAGCTCAACTGCCAGTTGATCTTTTTCTACTTGTACAAAAAACTTGCAGAACAGAAAAGAACAGTCCAGATTTTTTCTCTGTGTCCACTCCACACCTTCTCCCCACAATGTTTCAACCACTTATCCTAGTTCTGAGTGTATGACAGGGAATGAAGAAGCAGGTGCAGCACATTAAAACAAAAACAAAAACAAACAAAACAAAACAAAACAAAACCAAAAAAATACACAAAAAAAGGCTTTGTCTAATTCAAATAACTATAACAAAACTGTGTGCCACTGACTTCAGTCTGCACAATACCACAAGCTTAATGCTAACCCTGGACACATTATTTACCACTAGTAAATAATGTCTGACACATTTTCTTTGTTACCACATAACTACTATATAACTCACTTTCTATAGTCTAAAGCTGGAACATCTACTGAGGCTAAAATTCACATCATTTTTTTTATTATCCTCCAAGACAGTATTAAGTAGCTAATGAACTTCAATGGTGGTTGCATAAGAGAATTCTTTATTTCCTGTGTGGCATGTGTTTCTGTTGTAACTATGAACAACCTAGGTATAAGCTTGAAACTCGGACTTAAAAAGAAAAGTAAGTTTACAGTATACATGAGGAAATGGTAAATACTTTTTAAATTTAAAAGTGTGTTAAGCAAAATCTAGATATAAATTGTGAGGAGCTAAAACTTGGCCTTTAAGGAAGGTTTTACTGTCTGAATATGAAAGCTCCAAGTATGGAAATTCACAGACAGTACAGGGCATTCACATCACACAATACTTACCGTGGAATACAGAAAGCAGTGAAACATCTTCCTGGACAGAGGATTTTTCACAGTATCCATATGGAATTTGAAATACATTTAAGGATGTTTAAGGTGTCTGTTCTGTAAGAATGAGGATGTTGACTCAGAATGATTATAGTCTCCATTGAACAAAATTGCTCTTCTGGCAGTTCCCTTCCTTTGTAGGATCTGCTAACATTTAACACTAACATTTTACTTCCTTAGAGAGTGATATTCTAGAAGATGAGAAATTATATCCTATTGTACTGCGAGAAATAAATGAAGCTAGAGTTTTTAATTCTCATAATTGCCACATTCAATAGCATAGTTCAGGCTGGCAGCCTGTCACAAGTGAGGTCTTCCAGGGATCAATACTGGTTCCTACACTGTTTCGACATCTTCATTATTGATCTGGATGATGGGATTGAAAGCATCTTCACCAAGCTTGCCCATAACACTAAACTAAGTGGTGAGGTTGATGTGTCAGCCATCTCACAGAGAGACCAAGGCAGGCTGAACGAGTGGACGAGGAAGAACAAACAGCATGAAGTTTAACAAAGACAAGTAAAAAGTCCTGCACTTGGGTCAGAATAGCCAAAAAGAGCAGTACAGTCTAGGATCTGTGTGGCTGCAGAGCAGCCTTCCTGAAAGGGACTTGAGGCTCAGGCTGGACAACAAGCTGAATATGAGTCAAAAGGGAACCACTGCAGCAATGAGGGCAAATATGTTCCTGGAATGAACCCAGAGGGGTATTACTAGCAGAGACAGAAACATGATAATCCCACTCTACTCAGTGCTTGTCAGGCTACAACTGGAGTACTGTATCCAGTCCTGGTCCCCACAATTCAAGAAAGACATGGACACATGGGAAAGGGTACGAAGGAGTGCCATGAAGATAATCAAAGGGCTGGAGAACCTGCCCTACTAGGAGAGGCTGAAGGAGTTACGTGTCTTCTCCCTAGAGAAGACTTAGAGGGGAACCTATCACAGTATTCCACTACATAAAGCGCAGCTACAAAGAGGATGGAGACTCTCTCTTCACAGGGAGCCACGTGGAGAAGACAAATAGCAACAGAACCAAGTTGAACTAGGACAGGTTTCATCTTGACCTTAGAAATAAATTTTTTACAGTGAGAACAATCAGTCACTGGAACAACCTCCCCAGGGAAATGGTACAGTCCCTGTCACTGGAGGTTTTCAAGATGCAATTGGACAAAGTCCAAAGTCATCTAGGCTCCCTTTCCCCCAGAAGTTTGGATTAGATGATCTTTTGAGGACCTTTCTAACCTGAGCTGTTCTATGTTTCTATGATCTAACTGAAATTTTATTGATCACCTGCCAACATCTGCTTCTTCTGGGATTTGGTACATGAAGTGTGGAAGATACATTTTAGTGTGGCAACCAGATGTAGTGGTGTTTTGGACTTTATCATTAATAGAGAGAAACAGTACTTAAAGGGCAGGAGTATATTTCACGAGTAATAGCTTAGGTGCAGATATTTCCATGGTAAATATCTAACACTCCTATAGATGGACACCATGTTAGGATACTGGACTCTGAATTCTTAAATTCTTGAGAATCTGCAATCAGGAAAACAGGGAACTCTCCTAGGAGGCAGTAAGTGTGCTTGCCTCCGTAAAGGCTTACAAGGGAATGAGGACAAGTTTTCTACTTAAATTAATGTCTAATTATGATATTGTTATGGAAAATTACGCCCACTATCCCTTTCAAGCATTAGCAATGACAAGCAAGAGAAATGTATCTCATTCTAGAGATGAACACTACACTGCATGTATGAAAGGCTGCCTGGCATGTCAGAAATTTCTAGACCAAGAACAGAGATAGTAATTTTAGGCATTTCTTGGGTTAGCATAAACATGAAGCATGGACCGCATTCTTACCTATTTTCTTTCTAAATGTTACTATCATGCTAAGAGTAGATTCTCCAGATGTCAGCCTCAATGACTACTGTGTATGTATACTCTCTCTGTATATGTCTAAACACGTATTTATGCTTACATATGTACATATACATATTGAAAAGAATATCAGGTGTTATTTGCATTTCCAAGTTTAGATGGAAATGTAGCTATATTTAGTCTTACTTTTTTCCAGTTTGAATATACCATAGCCAAGTGAAGTAGCAGTCCCAAACTAGCAATTCTAAGATACTGTTGCTTTTTTTGGCTTGTTTCCACTTTTTTGTTCATTTCTGTGTATTAAGAAAAATGACTCGCACTTATGTTCTGACAATACTCTCAGGAAAAAGCAACATGCTTGTCAATAATATCCTCTCACTCAGCTACTATGCCTATAACCTTCACTAAAGAGTCCAGGACAGACTCCGTTTTGGCTTATTGATGAAAGACTTTCTGCCCTTTTATCCAAGGAATTTCCACTCTGTCATAATTCCATTCTATGACACAATTGGCCCGCCAACATATTTACAAATACTCGTGAGATACCTGACAGTTATCCAAGTTTTATAAGTCTTCGTGCATTTTTGTCTTAATGGACGTGCTTCATGTAGGAACTGCTATTACCGAGCTGTAAGAACAGGGTATCTCTAAATTCAGTTGACAGTGATGTAGCCTTATAATTAATGCAGGCTTTAGAAGATAATAATATTACTGGCAGGAATATACCCATATTGGATTGAGAAGGTGTAAAATATGAGACTTTAACTCTTAAGGGCAAGCATGAAAGATCAGACACCTGGTAGACTTAACATATATAACCTGATAATCACTTAATTAAACTCTTTTTTTTTTTTTTTTTAACAACATGATTTGAAATAAATTCAACTTCATTTGGAAAGCAGGATGGGTATTGAAAAAGAGGTAACTTCTTACTCTTCCAAATGAAAAATAAAATACAGTTCCTTTGCAGGAGAAAAATCAATCCCAGTTATGGCTTTTTTTTTCTTTTTTCTTTTTTTTTTTTTAATTTCTGAGTATAGCAATTAAAATTCTACCTTGTTTGTAAAAACTGTGACCTTCACAACTGAGAGAATTAAGAGTCGATCTGTGCAACCAATCAAAAATCTGCTATAGCTACATATATTCTTGAAGTGGTACGACAACTGTTGTAAAATATTTGAAACGTTATTTTGATGGTTGCCTTTTAAAGGCAATGTTATTTTTATTTCCTCGTGAGCCGTGAGCACTACTTTGATGAACAATCAATACTGAAGGTAAAAATAACCCATAGTTTTCCAATTACCCTGAATGTCCCTTGCCATTGCCTAGTGCACTCCCTAGTGTCATGTGGAAAACTTGGTCTGAAAAATAATCAGTTTGCCCACCAAAAGGCATCATCTGTCAGTATTAGGCACATGAAACTAACCAGTTCACTATTCCATTGCATGCCACAAGAGTCCTCTTGGCATTTAACACATCAGTCTTATCCATAGCATCTACTTTCAAAAATAGCTGTACAAAAATTCATGTATTCCGCCACCAAGAAGAAAGCAGCACAAGATATCTTTGTCTGTTAATATATCGTCTCAGGATTTTTATTATAGCTTTGTTTATGAAGCCCCTATCACTTTCCCCTAAAACAGCATCCTCACATCACAAGTATAACTATAGCATAAAAAGAAGAAAAATGCCCTAATATTTCTGCCATTCACTGACAAAAGATGGCCCACAGGATTAAACCAAAAAGGACAATATGTAAGCACCCCGACTGCTCTAGGAGACAGCTCTTGCTGGCCCTGCCCATCCCCTGGGGCTTGCCCCTACCCTGCCCATTGCCCAGGACCCCATTTCAGTCCCTGAGGCTGTCAGCTCCTGCCCCAGTTATGCTGCAGCAGGATCAGTCTCCAGCTCCCATAGCCCTGCCCTGCCCTGTTGTGCGCGCCACCAAGTTTAATAAATTCTTAATAATTAGTTGTACACCTGTGAATCTTGAATGCTAATTTAGAAGACAGATGAATTCACAGAGAGTGAATCGGAAGAAAATGGTATTGTACAAGATTAAGAAATAAATGGTACCTGCTGAATTTTACCACTTATGCAATTATGCCTGGAATCCAGTTTCAACATCACATTATTGGTTCAGTTTTGAGAAGAGCAGATTTCATGTAATGTTTAAATATCCTTCATTAGCCCTTTCCAATACACAAAATAATTCTTCATTTTAAGTCCGACATTCATTATGAAAAAGAGATAAATTTACAATAACTTTGTCCTACTCTATCTCCAATGAAATATTAACAACACAAAAAACCATCTTTTTCTGTTTCCCTGGAAATTAGAAAGGGTTTTAAGCTAAAGCAAGGTGACTCACTTTTAGTATAGAATAAAAATGTGGTTTGAGTCTTGAGTATTATTAAATGAAGAATTGTTAAATGGATAATTTCATCAGTTCTTTATCCAATGGGTCCAATATCTTTGTCACATATTGTACTTGTCAAAAACTGATTACATTTCATAATTTCTTTCTTCCTTATTGCCAATTTAATATGCAGCATAGCCTTTAATACAAAATTGTTATAACCTTTTGTACTGGTTCTGGTTGGCACAGAGTTACATTTCTTCACAGTAGCTGGCATGACGCCATGTTTTAGATTTGTGACCAAAACAGTGTTGACAATACAGGGATGTTTTAGTCATTGCTGAGCAGTGCTTACACAGAGTCAAGGCCTTTACTGCTTCTCACACCACCCCAGCTGTGAGTAGGCTGGGAGTGCACAAGAAGCTGGGAGGGGACAGCTGACCCCAACTGACCAAAGTGATATCCCGTACTATATGATGTCATGCTCTGCACTAAAAGGTGGAGGACAAAAAAGAAAGGGGAGGTTATTGGCAGCTCTGGCATTTTCTCTTTGCAAGCAACTGTTAGGCATAATGGAGCCCTGCTGTCCTGGAGATGGCTGAACACCTGCCTGCTGATAGGAAGCAATTAATTAATTCCTTATTTTTCTTTGTTTGCATGTGCAGTTTTTGTTTTACCTTTTATATCTCAGCCCACAAGCTGTCTCATGTTTACCTTTCTGATTCTCTCCCTCATCCCACTGCATGGGAGTGAGCAAGCAGTTGGGTAGGGCTGAACTACCTACTAGGGTTGACCCACAACATATTTTAATATGCAAATTTGGAGGTGCAACTTCAAATTATCTAATTTGATATTTGAATAAATAATATGGGTTTAATTTTTTCAGTTGATAATTCATTTCCTTACATAATCCAACATAGATCAGATCAGGCTTGTGATAGAGTTCATGAGTCTGTGATATTATTCATATTTAATCTTATATCAGATAACTCTCTTGGTTTTGTTTATAGAACATATTCTATCTATTAAAATTGTCTTATAAAAAAGGAGTAAAACTATAAATGCCTGACGTATACATGTGAAGAAATAAATTACACTGTTTGTTATATCCCAGTTGTAGTTTTTTTTTTTTTTTTTTTTCTGGGGTCTGTTTAGTTTGGATGAATACTGAATGCTTCATCTTTTTTCCTGAGAACAAGAGGCCAACAAAGATAAACTAAGTCAAAGCTATCAAAGGAAGACCCTTGAACGTCAGTACCAATTTATATATATATTTGCACATTGAAACATTTACAGGACCTGAAATCTCCTCCGCAAAATGAGAATATTTCATAATAATACCATGAAAGATGCAATACAAATATAGTCTTTGTGTATATGTGCGAGTAAACAGAGACATGTTCTTTTACATACATATATATACATATAGATCTGTGTGTTTAAATCACAGCATATCCTCACCTGAAAAGCTCCCAAGACGTGGTGCTGTCATATCTCCACCATCGTATATTTCAAGAGAGTCCCAATTATGTTCAGTGGCAAAGCTGATGACCTGGATCTGTAAAACACCACCACAAAACTTTTTAAAACCAACTAGCCATATGTTTTTTTAAATGTTCTAGAAACAACAAAATAAAAAGAGAACATGCCCCAAACAAAATATAAATGAGCAGATCCAAACAAAAACACCTGAGTGAAAAAATATAAATAAAACATTAAAGTTCACTTTTCAAGTTGTCTGAAATTTTAGAAAATATGACACTGGGTAAGTAAGTAGGATCTTGCACATATGTTGCATGATTACAATTAATTACTCAAAGTATAAATGAGAAGATCATCAAGACAGTTGCAGACCTTTCAAGTGCCTTAGCAGATAGAAAGAGTTGACATTTGCATACCAGATTGAAGGACCAGGACCTGCTTTCAATATTTTACACAGTAAAAGAGAAAGCTGCTTGTTAAACTATTTCTCATTCATACTACCATGTAAAAATAAAGTAACATAGAATAAAAGTAACCACAGAACAATATTGAGAAAAAAAAAAAAGCCCAAATATTTAAAGTATGCCAAAAAATTATCTTACTGCTTGCAATTTTGTGACATGTCTAGAGAAATAAACCATTACTTTTTAAATTAAATGAAAAAATACTCAATATTCCATGCTTGACAGAATATAGACTTGCCTGAATACCTGATCCCTCGGTCACTATGATTTTCCAAACACAATTCAAGCTGTTACCATAAGGTTCAGGGTAACCTGGTGAAAGAATAGTACCTCTCCGCTCAGTAAAATTCCCACTGCATGGCACTGAAAAAAAGAATGATCATGAATTATTACAAAACCTAAACTACTTCAGAGAACAGAAAAGCAATAGTAATTTTACTAAGCCAAATATAATAATTCTCTCTTGTAGCATAAGCACACAGACAGGAAGCAAAGATCTGAACTTAGAAAGCAATGTTATCTAAAATATTTGAACAATATAAGGCATAAGATACAGCCTGCATGAATAAACAATTCAGAAGTGACCTTAGTTTTGAGTGTGTGCAGCCTAGAGGAGTCTAGCAGCACAGCCTAATCACGGCTTACCTGAGAGTAACAACAAACTCTAAAGACATAACATTAAACATAATCATGATTTATAGAAATAATGTGAACTCACACACTGCCTCGGATAGTTCCAATATTACATCTAGCTGGTAAAGCAGTGTGATACATTAAATATTTTTACTGAATATGTAATTGCTTTTATAAGATTCAAGAAAATATAATTAAATGAAACAAAACTAAAAAACCCATCAGAAAATATAACACCTACATTTATTTTTAGAACCCTCTAATTAATTACAAATTCCTATGAATAGCAATGACTTCTGGAGAGAGAGAACGAAACTTTTCAACATTAAAAAAAAAAAAAAAGATGAAGTGCTAAACTTTATCTCACTGCAGGTCTGCAGACAGACTGAAGAAAATTAGCTATACTTAACAATGTTATCATTATTCAATGTACTCTATGCTTCTATTTAAAAACAGAAATCATTGTCCTATGTGTGATAGAAATACACAAGTATAGTGTAATAAAACAGGTAAAAAAAACTTCTGGAGAATTAAATTCTGTCCTGTATTTCAAGCTCTAGATGAGTCATGAAAATAATGACTGTTCAAGAAAATATGCATCACATTTGTTCATATAATCTAAGTCATTATATGAAACACTAGACTGCTTAGCAGCCAGCTGGTACTCAATTACTTTTTGATATGGAAAACTGCTCTTTTAAATTGGGCTTGACTGATATTAATCGAAGGAGAGTGAATATATGTGTTAAATACTATTTCCTGAAGCGGTTCCTGAATTCTGATTCAGAGACGTTCAGAACAGAAGACTCAAATGTAATTGCTTACCTACACAGCTTGGTACTGTGTCATTCCACTGAGCTAAGGCATTAGGTACAGCCTGACATCGGATAGCTTTTGAGCCTTGTAGCAGATAGCCAGGACTACACTCAAATCGAACAACAGAGCCTGCTGAAAACTCAGACCCGATTCTCCTTCCATACCTAGGCTCTGGAACTGAGCTACATTGTGTATCACTTGTGCGTGGAACAGCTGCATAAAGAGAGAGAAAAAAAAAAAAACAACATTAATCCAAATGACAGTCATCATCAAAAAATAAAAAAAAAACCACCAAAAATGCTCATTGTTTCTTGTAGGACAGAGCTTAATTGTATTTGTTCCTTTTATGTGCTCTGCTCTTGCATTCTCAAAGAATGGCCTAATGTTTTCACAGCTGTTGGCTGGATTGGGGTTTTGGGCTGTGACCATGTAGTCATGTGAGTGCCACAGCAGCACGGAGAGCAGTTGACTTTGGAAGTATGTTCTTAGGCATGGGAGGATCAGTGAGTGTTTCAGATGTCTTCTTTAATGAAAGTATACTATACTTTCCACCTATTTTAATTGTTACATATGAAAGTTTGGCTTCTCTTTAGCAGTTTTGCACTAGAAGCCAAGAAAAACATTTTGCTGCATGTAATCATATATAAAACCAATGTAATATTATACAAATATTTGATTTACCATATTAGAGAATACTAAGTGGTACCAATGTACCCTCAAGGTACCTTTTACCAATAATTTCTGACAATTCATAAATCTGATGTGATACAAGAACAGTTAAAATACTGTAAGCAACATTTAAAGAGCAAAATAATACAATACACTAGAAGCCCATGGGTTTACATTCCCTTTGGCTTTGTTATTTATAGCCAGTCTTTTATAGCAGACATTTTTATGTAGTTACTGACTCTTGGTAATGTGCATGTTGTTTGTGTAGCAAACTTGTTCTTTCTACATTTCATTTTGCAGTTAGATAGTAAATGCCAATTTTTTTAAAAATGTACATTTATAGAAAGAAAGGTAGAAATATAATTTGTGTGCAATTTTAACTATTTATTTTTACACTATAATATAATAAACATTAAAAATAATCTCATAAAATATGAGCAAATTTTCTGTGTAACATGTACGAAAGTTTTGTTTGATCAGTTTGGTTTCATCAAGAATTAGTTTCAAAGGGTTCATTTCATCTAGATATGAATTTTCAAACATGATCTTTCTGTCTTACTAACCTATTTTAAGAACAGTGTAAACAGAATCACAGTTATATTTAATTTTCTTTTACAGTCTTACATTCATTTTCTTTGCTGGCCTGTAACAGCGAAGAGCAATATTCCCATCTATTCAGGTGTTCACCTGTACAAAAACTCACATACACCCCTCCACCTCATTTGTTCAGTTACCCTGGTCACTAAGTGAAAGATAGGATATATGAAGCCTACATATACTTATTTTCATACTGATAGCTTTATACTTTTCTTAATGATTAAACTGTCATTTGCTCTATTCAAAATCATAATTATTTAAGTGAAGTAGTTTTAAATATTGGCACGTGCCTCTGAAGTTAGTAGGTGTTGACAAATTTGATTCAGAACACTATTTGAAATAGTGTGAAATTTATCTTAAGTCTAGCATGAAATACACAACACATTTTAGCAGAACATTGGAAGTTCTAATTTATGATTACATTGACGTTATGTTCTACCAGTTTTCTGTATTGCTACTGAGAATAGTTAAGTTCATGCAAGTATTACTGAATGTAGAGAAAAGCTTTTTCAAAGAAGGTTTAGAAACCATAGGTAGTAGCAATAGCAGGATAATACATGCTCTTTCATTAATATGCAGTAGGTTGATTTCTCAGACAAGGTCATACAGATACAGTAACACATATTTTCTTCTAAATCAGTAGGTTAGATGGTTGCAGAAGATTTTAGCCTTGAAAGCTTAAGAAAGTTATAAAACGCATCCGTGATTGAAAGAAATGGTCAGAGGTAAACTAACAGACACCTGGAATGATAGCTATGTAAAATGGGAAAAAAAAGGCAAATACATTTTCCAAGTTTTTAAATTGGCTGAATACTTTACATAGTATAAACAAACCATTTCCTTTTCAGTAAATTTAATACACCTGCTTTTGTTAAAATAAGTGGGATTTTGAGATTCAGTTTTCAACAGGACCTCAGAGTCACCCAGCTGCTCTGTGAAACTTGCTCATGCATACACTTTTAACTGTGGCAGGAAATTGTTCTGCACTTGTAGAAGGATAATGAAGAAACTACAGTTCAAGGATTCCACACAGCTGCAGTTCTTCCTGATTTTAACCTGCAGACCACATCTGGTCTGCCAGCTCATTTCAACTGACTCAATCTGCCCTTCTTTGTTCTCTTTTATTGGGAATAATAGTATTTTCTCTATCAAATGGTTGACCATGCAAGCACTATTTTATTCAAACCTAGGTGATGAAGGCTGCTCACGCATCCAGCCATATGACTGTCTTATGCCTAGAACTCCAACTTCTGTCCCATGATTAGGCATTAATCCATCCCTTGTTCAGGACTGCTTCATCAAATAGGAGTGTTGGTCATGATATAAATCACTTGCAACTATGTGATAGCAAAAGATTCAATACATTGTTGTGGACCAACCAGTTTTGACTCAGGGCATTTGTACCCAGTTATGGCTAATTCAATTTATTAACAATTAACACAAACCTCTGATCACTGATTCAGGAGTTTAGAAGAAGGAGAACACAAACAAACAAACAACCACTTAAGTAAACATCTTTCCTTCCCTCTCCCCAGCCTCAGTCAAACATCTATCCTTCCCTTTCCTTGTCTCAACTTCCTTTTGTCCATCTCTTGTTCCACCAGTGAGGTAAGAGGCAGCATAGGAGGTTGGGGTCATGTGCTTTCTTTTTGCTTCTTTGCTTTCCTCTGCTGTACTTAACATTTTACTAATTTTCTCTCCTGCATTTTGCTTCTTCAAGTTCTCATGTCACTCTGTTTCTTAGTGTTTGTGCCACAGTGTGGGTCACCCATGGGCTGCAGTTGCTCAGAGATGTCCTCCTACAGCAGAACAGGTCTTTCACAGGCCGCCAACCCATCTGAAGCTTTCTTAATCCATTACTTTGCTTTTTAGGGAAAGATCTGTCTGTACTGCTGCAGCCTCAGCTACATAAAAGTATAACGATGCCATAGCAGGAAAACAAATGTAAGATAAACCTGGAAAAAGTATAATTCCCAGTCTTCTTAAATTGTAGTGTACCTAGAGTATTTCAATGTATCTGACCCTAAGATTCTGAAATATTGGCTATTATATTGGATATTCATTGAGTCTGATATTACAGATACCCTTTAACTATTGTATGAAATACAAAGAAATGTAGTCATCTGGGAAAAAGAAATAAAGGCAGAGATGACATGTTTTTGAGGAAGTGGCATTGCAAAAGTCATTAAAGTCATTAAATCTGAATCAAAAGCTACAAAGACTATCTGTTCCCTGCTCAAAACAGAACATGAAGGCAAGCAATAACCATTTTTCCCCTCTAGCCTTCCTTCTAGCTTTTACCTATAACGCTGGCAACCAAGACTTCTCAAGCTGCATCACAGAGACATTCCATTTTATATAGTAATTATCCTCCATCTTTTAGCAAATGTTTCTTACCACTGTGAAACAAAATTGAAATAAGCCCAGTGGAAAAGTGAACAGGGAAGAAGCTCAACCTGGAATAGCAGGCGATAAATAAAATGGTTGACTTTACAGACCAGATTACTGTGTTCTGTATGAGAGTGGCTGTTATTCTCTAGAGTATTTAAAAGGCTAGCAAGCAGGCGGTCATTGGAAGTATTACCACATGCTTCAAAAGAAGAGAGAAAAATCTCCAAATGATACAGCTTATTAAATACTACTAACTCATATGTATACATATATAGGTGTATTAAATAAAGCTCTTAAGATATATTTTAAAATATATTAAAAAACCTAGTTATTCAAACAGCTTCATGATTCTCTTGAGATAAATAATGTGACTCATTTTCTGATGCTGGAGAGAACACTTGTCATTTGTTAAAATCTATTTCTTACAATTACTAAAAAATAGATGTAGTCCAAATAACTGACTGAAATGAGGCATATAATTGTGCTCACATGGAGACTTAATGTTCAACAGCAACCTATGTTTGTGCGTGTATGCATACAGCTAATAGAATTGAGGCTTTGTATCACTATGAGTTCTTTAAAAGTAGTAAAAAAAACCCTAAACACTTTAGGCATACAAAAACCAAATAAAATTATACAGAAAGGTGCCATTCATATGCAAATAGATGATAAGAGCCCAAATGCTGAAAGCTGTTTTCTAATTCCAGAAGTTTTATTACTCCTCTTTTCTGATTAAATGTGTGTGATAAATTTAAATGCAAGTGATGCTTTTGATGTGTAAAAAGGGCAAGTACCTATATCTTGAGCTAAATCTAAAGTAGAGTGTGCAGTCATGGTGATATCTTTCTATAAACACACAAGTAAGAAGGCTTAAAACCACCCTCCAGAAGGAGTTTGAACAGTCCTATCAAATTCCTTATAACTATGAAAACATCCTTGAGGTGAGACAGTTATTTCCATTAACTTGCTGTGTCAAACCATGACTGTGCTCCAATTTAAAACAAAAACAGAAACAAAACAAAACAAACCACTTAAAAGCCACTTGGTAATATTTTTAGAACTATCCAAACCTACTTTTATACTTCAATTTAGACATGCAGAAAAGCTAGTATATAATAAACCACAGTGTTCAATGACTATCTCATTAAGCTTATTGGACGTGTATGCAATACATCTACCGAACTGCCCAGAAGCCCCTTTGGGACTGCATCTACTGCCTGTACCAGCAAGGAATCTATAAGCACTGCCCCAGGTATCACCCAACTGCAGACACATGGATCAGCCCAGTGCACTAAGCTGCCTAGCAGCATGCTAACAGGCTTGGTCGTGCTGTCCCATTCTTGCATTTCAGCTGCAGCATGCACATGCGCACAATACCTCCTCAAATTTAGTTGTGTCAGGAAGAGACCTGCAAGTCTTAGATCTGCCACCCACCTTTCAACACCAAAATTGCCTCACAGTCTCTGCAATACCAATTTTCCTTCCAAGCTCTCCGAGAAGACAGAATTTATTAGTACTCTGAATAAAACTCTTGAAACATCAACTGGGAGCACTGATCAATACTAATACAATTAAGTAAAGTCTTCAAAACCTTGAGCTGAGCAACAGATATTCACAAGGTAAGCTTGAAAGTATCTTTGGCACTTTTACCCTCTCTGTAGTATTACACAGAGGAATAGTGTGTGACACAGAATCCAAGCTAACTTCAGTCAAACTCTGAAACCGCAGGTGGTAGAAACACATTGAAGCACCAGTATATTGTTTTGACAGCATCATGCTGCCTATACATATCCAGAACTGAGATTTTCAGAAGTACTTGAAAATATTTTCTTTATTTTTATGTTCTTTTTCTTTGTCTTGAGAAAGCTGAAATGAACGCTTCGTCTATAGACAAACACTTTAGGTGAATGTAACAAATATTCTCATAACAGCTCTTACAATGTATTCACTTGCTAAGTGAGTAGCTATCAATATAAAACAAATCACGAAATGATCACTATTTCATACTGTAACTATAATTGGATCGGACAACAATTACATATAAATTGATATAGAATTAATTAGCATACAAGTAATTATAAAAAGATATAATCTTTCATTTTGATTTTAATATTTGTTTCAGGTAATGGGATACTCCTTGACCAGAACAAAAAGATCTATTTTCTGTGTCATTATAATGTCTGAATAGAAATCAGATATTGTTGGAAAGTTAGTATTGTATAACAAATCTACTGATTTTATTTTTATTGATTTATTAAATACAAAAATGCAGCTAGCAATGCAGAGGGGTGTTTTCAGTGCCCATTTGAAGTGTTACTCAGCAGCATGTTTGCACTTTCACCTCAGGGAAATCTGGCTTTTAACAGAGATCAAATATGTGCCTCCTCTGGTCCATAGCAGTCTAGCAACCTACATCCAACTCAATATAAAATAAAGATGCTTACTTCCTTTTGGTCAAAACTGAATATAATAGTCACCGTGTCTAGAAAACAATTTCTATGATCTTGACCCTAGTCATTTTAGTCAAGAAAAACACTGGCAGGATTAAATAGATATTTATATCAGATAACTAAATCAAGTAGCTACAAACTGGCTGGCTGCTTACAAACAGAGAAGAGCTGTTTGTGCATGTGGATATAGATGCCAGTTTGGGCTGCAAGGACCACAATATGATGAAGCTGAAGAACTGGCAGAAGGTTGGAATTAAGCTGAGCAAACTTTGGCATATTCATGAAGTTGGTACATAGACTCTCTTAAGGAACAGGAATTAAGAGGGAGGATACTGGTGATTTTTTTTTTAGAGAGATTTGAGAGCCTTGGAACAAATTATCTTATTGAGATGCAAGACTGGGAATATGGGCCGAAAGCCTGCAGTGCTAAACCAGGAGGTCTTCAAACAATTTAAATACAAAAAGGAGGCAAGGACAGGTACTAAAGCAGGAGTTTGACAACATTGCTCAGCTACTTAGAAACAAAAATCAGGAAAGTCCATGTCTATCTGGAGCAAAAATTATACAGTAGGGAAAAAGAGTCTACAGGTATGCTAATTACAAAGGGGAGTTCAAAATATACATGGGTATGTTGATCCACTGGGGGAGTACGGGGTGTGGACAACCTAATGACCAATAATGCAGTAAATATTTAAGTATTAAATATGTTTTTTGCATTGCCTTCACAGTTCTCACCATGTATTTCTACAGTCTAAGGGAGGAACGAGCACTCACAAGTAAGGGACCAACAGATTATAGGCTATTAAGAAAGGCCAGACATATTCAAGTCCATAGGGCCTTATAGGATTCACCAGAGACAACTGCCATTAAGAAACCATTCTATCACCATTACCTTGATGGCTGTAAAAAGGTTAAGACTATGCCCACATTTAAATAAATACTTTGTATTTAAATGTAAGAAGAGTTCAAAATAATACACTGTGTGAGACTAGCACCAATCTTGTCCACCAAAAGCAGACATGTTTACCTTGGTAAACAAAGTGAAACCCCTTGGCTGATGCCCCACTCTTAGCACTGAATCGCAGAAGAATTTGATTAGATGTAGCCAAAGGCAAAGTCTCTCCTACAAATGAAAACAGAAAATACATTAAAGAAGTAGTTACAACTCATCAGTATGTAATAAAAATACTGTTAAAACACAGTTTTATGTTTTCCTCTACAGTTAAAGAAAATCCATATAAGTGTATGAAATTAAATTTGCCATTGGAGGTTTGAAACTTTTCAGAATGAAAAGAATTTATGACTCAACCACATAAACTTTCTGACATTCACTGCAGCTATTGGAACTAGAGCTCAAATAAACTCTGCTGTCATTTGGGGCCAAAATTTTGTGCTGACATTTTTCTGTGTCTGACAGCTTTACTTTGCTTTGTAAAACACATTAAGCAATTAAAAGTATTTCAAAATAGGATCTTCAGGTGATTACCATTTCAAAACTAAAACTGAAATAAGAAATAACAGATCCATGACTCATTTTATGTAGTTGCTTCTATAAAATATATGGTCACACTTGAACTATATTACATTATTAACTTTCTAATAGCATACCAAATTTTATATATTGACTTGAGGATTAATAAAGATATTTAATATACTTTACCTCCTTTCCTGGGACATCTATCTAAAGTTATGATAAAAGTTCAGCAATGAATCCCTGCTGAAAAACTTATAATACTTTTACACTGCAAGGATGCCACTCCATATGAAAACTGCTTTTGTTTTTGTTGGATTATATTGATGCATATTTTAGGAAATTCTACTGAAATTCATTATAATGCAGTAATTTAAAAGATCTTAGATAACTGGATAAATAGGACTTATAATTCTTTCACTTAGATTACATTGCAGTATAATTGGGTGCTTCACTGAGCTTTCTCTTAAACTGAAACATTAAAAAGCAAATATTTTCTTTTCCTGATGGATTTTAGCCAGTAAAAAAAGAGTTTCAAAGTTAATTTCTGAACTCTTATTGTGACACAAATAGCTAGGATTCACCAGAGGAAAATGATGAGTTTCATTTTTGAAATAATAAAGTGTTTTTGATAAATCAAATAGATACGTTACAGTCTTTTAATATCAAGTATTTCTCCAATTATTCAAAGTGAAAACCAAGAATCCACGAAAATCCCCATAATGTAAAAATCTTAAACTTACCAATAAACTCTCCTAAATACTATGAGTGCATGACAAAACACATTCTTAGCTGCAGAAATATATTTGTGTATTATTCACTTGAGAAGAACATGTTCATTATACGTGCATCCATTGGAAATTCTGGTCATGCTGAAATCCATATAAGTTTAATTATGATTTCATAGGGTCAACTATTTACTATAGTTACCTGAATGCAACAGATGGCCTGCTTTTAGTCTGAGTGCATGTTTGTATACAGACAATTGCATTTTATGAATAAAAGTAACTTGTGTTTAAATTAGACATTCAGAAAACGTTGATGTGCAATTCACAGAGTTTAGGGGCAGAGAAAATAATTATACCATTCGATCTGCCCTCCAACATGAAGATCTGAGGATTTAATTCAATTATTTCTGTGTTCATCTCAGTGATAAGGTCTTGCCTAAGGTAAGTGTTCCAGAAGAAGGTATTAATTCAAGTATTTAGAAGGCTCTTCCATTTCCCTTGACATCCTGTTCCAATTACTTTATTATTATATTTCTGAATTAAATTCATAATATTCCGCTGATTTATTTTTTCCTTACTGAGCTGTGTGAGAAATATATACTTATTTTCTTTATTAGTTACCTGAGTGGGATCCAGACAGTGAACTTAGAAGTCTAGCCTGAGAATTTTCTCCATCAAATAATTCTGCCACATCATTCAAAGCTGTCTGAAAATACGCAAATTGTCCAAATACAACTGCATTAAAAAAAAAAAAAGAGAGAGAGAGAAAAAAAAGAGACAACATAAACCAAGAACCTAGCCTTTAAAAACAAATATAAAGGGATATTTAGGCTTGTCTTAGTTACCAGTGTCTTCCTATATGAATCATATCCAAGTTTAATTGTTGCCTACCACAATAAAACAGTTGCATTAAACATAACTAATAAGAACCTGATGTGCTTTTCATATTTCCTTATTTTTAGTTTCTTGAAAAAAGATAATTATATCACTCTTTTTCCAAAAGTGTATTATCCAGTCAAACAAGTCTGGTTCTTTATTGCATAGATACCTATGAGAATAAGAAAATGGAATAGCTAAAAAGGCAAGTTTTTTTACCAAAATTCCATTACCAACCTCAGCAACTCTTAGGGAGTTTCTGTCGTAAAACATGATTAGATGTTTAGCCAGCTTTAATCTGAGGAAGAAGTTTTAAACTTATTGATTTGGCTATTTTTCTAAAATTGTATCAGTATTTATTTTATCAGAAAAAATATAAAAACTGTTCAAATACTAAAAATATCAATGTGTTACTGGTTTTGACTGTTGATACACTTAATTTTCACTTCATTTGTAAGTAATGTAAAGTGTATTGACAGATAAATAATGTAATTTTATTACACATCTCGCTAGTAACTATCAAATGGTTTGCTGAATTCAAATATCAGATAGCAATAGAAACAAGAAGTAATAAACCAATATGTAATAAAATCAAGTAAATAAAAATATTACTTCATCACTCTAGCTATCCATATTTTTTTGACAAGGGAGGAATCTGTTTTAAATTTATTTAAATTGGTCTTCAATTCAGCACAGATAGCATTTTTCAACTCCTTGTTAATTTTTACTTTTTTAAACTTAAAAAAAAATGCATAGTCCAACCTCCTGATTTTTAAAGGCTAACTTTGAAGTTCAATTAGATTGCTCAGATCTTTTTCTGAGCAAATTTTGAAAATTGGTAAAAATTGTTCTTTGAGCTGCTTGTACTTACTCCCTGTCATAAGAAGAATGTTTACCTTAAGTCCAGTTGGAATTTATTCTGCTACAACCTGTGACCACTGCCACTTGTTCTTTCATTGCATATTTCTGGAAGGGTCCTCCGTCACTTTTTTTTCTCCAGGTTGAACTTCCTTCAACTTTTCCTTCAACTGTGCTTCAGCCTGCTCTCTGTTGGGCTTGTTCTATTTTAGCAATCTGTGCCTTCTAATTTGGAAGCACAAAACTACAGACATAGTTTCCAGATGCTACTTCATGAAGAGGTAAACAGTACCTAGACTTGCAGGCCACAATCTTACAGTTGCAGCCCAGTATGCAATTAGTCTTCATTGTTGCAAGGGCATCCTCTGTGCAAACTATTATCAGCTGTTAGTTGTAAACTGTAAAGTTATTGTAATGTTCTTCAGTCCCTAAATCTACTAGAGCTGCTAAAAATATATATATTTCAAATAAAATTTATATCACAACTGAAAAAGAAATGGTTTGAAGTTGTGTCTATGGCCAGTAGATACAAGTAACTTTTCTGTCAGGCCCTCTTCAAGTCAGGACCATCATGAGATCCAACATGGAGAAATAGTCCTGTCAGGGACTTTCGAAGCATTTTATATGTTACTTATAATATCTACTTGTGTCAGTTTCTCTTTCTAAAAATAAGATTTTATTTTTTTTTTTAATGGCTAGTGAAAGGGTTGCATAATTTTAAAATACTATGTAGTAAAATACAAAATCTTGAATGTTACTTATTAAAAATTTCTAAATTATGATAACATCCAATTCTTCAGTACACTAAATAAACAACAAAAAATAAACATAATGTAATTAATTTATTGAAGTTTACAACTACTGAAATGGGCCTAGAGATGTTTAGCATGTTCTCAATGAGGAATGTTAGTGAACATTATTTTGTAATAAAGCCTTTAATTGGATAAATATGTCTCTCTGTAAAGCTCATGTAGCATTTCACTGTAACTACTGTCTTGAGGATTTAATTGCTCTGAATGATTTGATGGATCCTTTCTATAAGTTCCAGATATTTTCTTGTTCCACTAATTATTTTCATGCATTCTATACAATTCTATTAGGAAATAAAATAATTACATCCAATCAAAGCTCATTTTCTCTTGTAGAAAAGTCGAATCTATAATAAAGACTACAGAATGCTTTTAAATTTTCGTGTAGTACAAATATCAAGGATTTGTGTTACTCTTACTTCTAAAACATTGACGACTAACTTTTATATGATATATATTGTGGGATTTGGTTTTTTTTAAAGTAGGACAATAACTAATAAAAATATGTTTTATTTGATAATTATTTAACCATAGTTGTTGCAAGTCTCTACTGTGCAAATGTATTTATTTTTTCCTGAAGAAATACTTCTGAAATGTGAGAACAAACTTTCTAAAACATGATGAAAATACCATTAGTCACTTTCTTACAAAAAAACTGTGAACAAAAATTGTGAGCAAAACATTGAGCTTGACTCAAATAATAATAATAAAGACCAGTTATCAAGAGTTCAGTACCAGAGTGACGTTATGAATCTTTATTAGCAGATATAATAAACTTTTCCCAAGCTCTCAACCTGTAAATCTTTAACTACTTCTGTCAGCAGCTTTCCAAATTTCTTGGTGAAAAAATTGCTGAGCCCTTACAGGTTTCATTACATATAGAAAGTACTAAACACACTAAGTTGCTGTGTATTAAGTCTTTTGGTAAGTAAGTAGTAAAATGGATCTTATTGCTATTTATCTGCACTTGAATTAGGAAAACCTGCTGTGCAGAAAACCATGTCCCACATACCATTGCACAAGTTTTAAACATTTTCTCCAAGTATTTTGACACATTGAAAAAACAAGTTTTGTGATTTTTCCAAACATTTCTGGCACTTTTATGAAAAAATTTACTTTCTTTTCCTCCACTGTACTTGTTAAATGTGATCCTGCTCATCTTGCTCTTGTAAAAACATGAAAAACAAAGAGTTAAAATGTAAGAAAACACTCGATGCTTGTTTTGGGACAACAGTTTTTACTTTGCAGGAAGCTCAAATGGATGATTATCCTATGATGAAGAATGATGTAATCAATGAAAGTATTCAGGATATGTTTGGATAGCAAACACAGATGGTTTAGCTGAAGTCTATTGATTACTCTACAGAAGTAAAAGGTCAAAACCTTAGAATCAATTTTGATGTTTAGAATACATTTATTTTCGTTAAGCAATTTGCAATGCACTGGAAAGTTAGGGTCACTATTACACATGAAGGACATCTGAATGGTAGAAAAAATATTAATTGACAAATCAGTAGAAAAAAATTCTTACCAAATTCCTTAGGCACAGTTATTGAATAATGGCAAGTCTGTCCAGCAGTGTAGTTATGAGGATAACTTGGTGATAGAACCACTCCCTCTGATCCAGTGTATTGCCCTCCACATGGTGCTGGAAACGAAACAGAAAGAAATGGGTTAAATCTATTCCAATTGTCTGTATTAATTCAGCCTGAAAAAGATAACCTAATGATCACACAGTGATAGTTTAGTGGTTTTGGTTTTGTTTGGTTTTCCTATGATGACATATCTAATAGTTCTTTCTCAGGCTATAATTTTGAGTAAAATTTCTTTAAAATTAGAATGTCTGTCTGATTTGGATATATGTCTATATCTTCTACCTGTCTATCTATCTATCATCTATCTATCTATCTATCTATCTATCTATCTATCTATCTATCTATCTATCTATCCATCTATCAGAGCTCAGGAAAAATATGGTACTACATAATTAAAATCACAACACAGTCGTCTCAGGTCTCAGAGGAATACATGGACATGCTAACATTACCCTACACAGAATACCATGAATTCTGCTTTGTGAATGTATGCTTGAATTGCCTTGCTTTTCATAACCTAGGTAATTATCAAAAGAGGATATGGATTATATCTATAAACAATCTTCAGATTCATATGTATATAAAACAGAAAAGAAAGAGTAAAGGAAACTGTTTACAGCTACAGAATTCAGAAGGCAGATTTAAAAAGAGTGAAGCCTCAACATTCAAGGCCTAGTCAAGCACTATGTAAGTAGCAGTTCTGTTTGTATCATGAGAAAAAAAAAACAAAACAAACACGTGTGGTATATTTCTTCCATGTATAGGCAACAAATGTGGCATTCTGCGAGACTGCTGGGTTTACCAGTTACAGGTCAAAGCACTACATTATAGGAACTCTGTGTCTCAAGGGTTTCATAGGAAAAGCCAAAGCAGGGAGTGGATGAAAGAGATATGTGCTTTTGGAGAAAAAGCAAACATAAGCAGTGGCTATTTTTGACAAGCTGAGAGAGTTGGGGTTGTTCAGCCTGGAGAAGAGAAGGTTCTGGGAAGACTTTATTGCAGTTTTTCAGTACTTAAAAGGGGTCTATAACAAAGATAGGGACAGACTTTTAGAAGGGTATATTGCAACAGGACAAGTGGTAATGGTTTTAAACTATAAGAGCGGAGATTCAGACTAGACATGAGAAAGAAATGTTTTACAATGAGGTTGGTAAAACACTGGCACAGGTTGCCCAGAGAGGTGGTTGATGCCCCATCCCTGGAGACATTCAAGGCCAGGCTGGACGGGGCTCTGAGCAGCCTGATCTAGTTGAGATGTCCCTGCTCATGGCAGAGGGGTTGGACTAGATAAGCTTTGAAGGTCACTTCCAACCCAAACTGTTCTATGATTCTATGATTTTTAAGTTAAAATATTCCCTTGTGTTGGGATACATCTCTATAAATACATCCCTATACAATGAAAAGAAGTCATTGCTGTCACTTTTCTTGACTTTTGAGAACTAATGGGAAGGTTTGGCTTCCTATCAAAATCATCATTAAAATGTAAGTTTTATAGTAATTACATTAGTTACATGCAATCCAGTGCTCTCTTGTTTTTGTTTGGGTTTTTTGTTTGTTTTTGTTGTTGTTGGGTTTTTTGGGGGGGTTGTTTGTTTGGTTTTGGTTTTGTTTGTTTTTCTTTTCCAAATGATTTCATCAAACACTACTAAAAACTATAGATTTTACAAGAATAAATGATTTTCCTACACTGTTATTTTACCCAATAAGTTTATAATGGATTTTT
Source organism: Streptopelia decaocto (assembly GCF_964273445.1). Classification (NCBI taxonomy): domain Eukaryota; kingdom Metazoa; phylum Chordata; class Aves; order Columbiformes; family Columbidae; genus Streptopelia; species Streptopelia decaocto. The sequence goes on along the minus strand of NC_138656.1, from coordinate 98,093,558 downwards.
AAATAAATAAGTAAATTTATTAAAAAATAGAATAATTATATTACTTCTTTTTTTTAACAAGAAAAAGATAATTGCATACCAATTACTTTCTACTATAAGGAACAAACTAAGCCAATGTTACCCCTACCTGGGTATCTTACCTGCATTACATTTTAACAACTGCCTGGAAAGCAGCTCTGAGGAGAACCTTGGGTCCAGGTGGACAAGTTCATTGGGCTGGGGCTACTGAAGTTGCCAGCTCTCATCTCTGCTGACCCAGCTTATGTGCCATGGGACTGTGCACAGTGAGTGAGGACACAACCTGTGCTCTGGTCATCCTCAGCTCCTGGCTCATCTGCCCTTGTGGACCAGACCTGCTCTTTCTGCTCCCTGACAGAAACTGGGTTTTAAAATCACACCTGAAATATCTCTACAAGTTTAACTTCCTTATATAAGCAGCAATTAATACTACAAATCTGTGTCTTCTTGTAGCTGATAAATGAATTATTCAAAAATCCAACGTAATGATAGAAGATGATAGTTTATTCATAGGCTGAATAGGATTATGTGGTTGAGGTGAAACTCAAATATCACATGGAATCAGTTCATGCCCTGAATTTTAAATCTTTATTTTTTTTTTTATTTTCTTGCCTCAAGGATACCAGAAAGTAAGCCACAAAGTCTATCTTCTAATTACCAGATGAAGTTCTCAAGTCATGAACATTCCACTGGAATGCAAGTGTATCACTTATGCTTAATTTAAAACAAATTCCAAAGCTATAGAGTTATAAAAATGTTCCCTTTTAAAATGACTTTTCCTATTTTTGGATATGGCTTTGATAATATCTTTGATAATATTTATGATAACATCTTTGTAGTACATTGACTCTGTAAGGAAACCCTGTGAGTGCTTAGGGCAAAAAAAAAAGAAACAAGAAAAGTTCTGTTGTAGGTTACACTTTCAGAGGATGTATTTTCGTAACTTCATTAAGGATTGTAAAATGAATGATGAAAAGATTTTGCCTGAGATTTTCCATTACCATTCCTGAATATTCCAACAGGCAGTTGCCAACCATTGCCTAGATATATATAAAATTTGTTTTCATCATGTCTCACTGTAAAATGTTACCTTAAAAAGAAATAAATAAATAAAAAACACACCACAAATAAATAAAGTTAAATTAACTAACTTAATTGGGGTAATTGACTTAAAGAACTAAGGGCATTGTTTTCAGAGATTCTTGGCACTAATTTTAGGTTCTTTTCCATTTTTCATGCTTCAAAATGCTTCATGGTTTTTGGTTCAATATTTTAAAGAAGTTCAAAAAGGGGAAATTAGCTATCAGTATATATAAAGAAATATAAACTCAAAACACTGTGCTAAAATCGCATCATAAATTTTTTTGTTTGGTATTTTCAGTTTTGATTGAGTTAAATTGTATATTACAACAGGGCTTTATGTGACAACAAAAGTGATTTGGAGTGCATTTTGTTTCTGGACTCCTGTACAACTCCTACCCTTAAAATTATGTATAAATATGTTCTATATAATGGATTTGTATTTCATATATATGTTTAAACATAGCATGTTTTGTTTATACTTTCCACTCACAAAATTGTTCTTTAAATTATTAGTTTCTCAAAACCATGCCCTGTGACACAAACAAGGATTCTTCACTCTAATTACTTAGGAGCTTTGGCACTACCATCATTACAGAACTATGGTAAAATAAGACTTCCAGTGGACCAAAGAGCTCATACAGTCTTCAATAATCTGTGGTTCCATTATAATCCACTATTTGAGATTTTTGTCCTTCTCATAAATCAAGTCTATTTTATTAAATACTTGTTTAAGTCTCCACAAAAGGTTATAAACAGATATATATCTGGTTTTTTAGTATGGTTTACTTCATACTAGAGACATAAATGTAGTAGCTGTGTAAATGATACTTTTAAAACCTCCGCACCTTAACTGAATTAATAAGACTATATGTTTTAAAATGGAACAGAGAGTAAACCATACTAGATAAATAGACTTAAAGTATTTCCACAAGCATGTTTTCCAGTTTAGTTTTTCTCAGATTTAACAGTGTCAAGATACTCAATCTTTCAGTTAGTAACTTTTGCTTTTTTAGACACCCAGTGTTATTTAGAATAGATATCACAAGCAGTGCAATACTACATCAATTGTCACCTTGGAATAAGAATTGTAATTATTGAGGAAGAAAATTAAAATGATATCTCAGAGCTATGGCTAACTAATTTATCTTCTATCCCTTATGTCAGCATTTGTGTTGTATGAATATAGAACAGTTTTAACAAATCAAAAGAAAGTTACATGTATTAGTTATTCTCCATAAAGTACTAAATAATATTGAAAAATAATATTCTGTAATACTTTACATTTTTAATTGTCTATTGGATGATCCTCAAAATGAACTCAATATGAGATACTGATGTCTTTTTTTTAAAAAAACAGGTATTGTTTTAGGAGCTCTGTGTGTCTGTTCTACACTACTATTTCTGGCTGTAAAAAATAGAGGATTCTAAAGAACATTTTCCCTATTTTTTTATTTCATATCTTATAAAGTGTTATAATCATAGATATTATTTTAAGAGAAAATTAATTCTTAAGAAATAGGATGCTAATTCTGCTTTAAAAAATTAAGCACATCAATGTTGATTTTTAAACAAACAACCAAAAAAATTCAATCAGAAGTGTATCAGTTTCCAAGGTGAACCATGGGTCATTTTTGTTTTTCTACATTTTTGTTTTATAAAAGCTTATATCATACAAAATATAATTGTTCTACAAGTCTACTTTCATAAGGTATCAAAGTTATGTCATAGTAAAAGCTTCATTCTGCACTCTATCTGCTGATGCATGTGCTCTAAATATTCACCATATGGAGAAAAAAAATGCAATTTTTCTTTAAAATCTTTTAAAAAGCAAAGTTACTGAATAAAAAAATCCCTGAGGAAAAAAAAATCCATCTTAATTCCTCCTATTTTGTTGATGGTGGTCAATGCATTCAACATGAGCCCCTATAGCAAAGGTGGCAATCAGCTTCTTGAGCTAACCGTTAGGAAGATTATTTGCCAAACACATCAAGGAGGTCATCCTTCCCCTCCACTCAGCACTCGTGAGGTTACATATGGAATTGTGTGTCCATTTCTGATCTCCCCAGTACAAGAAATCATAATCATAAAATATTGGATTGGAAGTGACCTCACAGATATCTAGTCCAGCCTTTCTTGGCAAAAGCATGGTCTAGACAAGATCGCCCAGCACCCTGTCCAGCTGAATCTTAGAAGTGTCCAATGTTGTGGAATTCACCACTTCCCTGGGAAGATTATTTCAATGGCTGATTTTTCTCATTGTGAAAAATTTCCCTCTTGTGTCAAATCAGAATGACCCCAGGCATAACTTCTACCCCTCATCTTTTCCATGTGACTCCTTGTAAACTTCTTTCTTGCAACTCTTTAAATACTGGAACAGAGTGATGAGGTCTGCCCTAAGCCTTCTTTTCTCAAAGCTGAACAAACCCAGTTCCCTCAGCATTTCCTTATATGGTGGCTTCCAAGCACTTTGATCATCTTTGTAGCCTTTCTCTGGACCCTCTCTAGCCTGTCCACATATTTTTTGCATAGTGAAGACAAAAACTGAACACAATATTCCAGGTGTGGCCTGTCAAGTGCTGAGAGGGATAGTGACTTCTTTGTCTCTGCTGGTGTTGCCCTTGCTAATGCATGCCAGCATCATCCCCAGAGCAGAGGGGAAGGAGAATGTCTCTCGACCTACTAACTACCCTCCTTCAAATAAACCCCAGGATGCCATTGGCCTTCATGGCCACAAGGGCACAGTGATGGCTCATCCACCATTTGCATCAGGAAGTTATCATCAAATGCACTGGAGGAACCTCCTAGACTGTGGCTGGCTGGCTGAGTAGTCCTTCCAGCAAACATCAGGGAAGTTAAAATCCCTCATGACAACCATGGCCTGTGACTGTGAGGCCACTCTCAGCTGCCTGTAGAAGGCCTCATCAGCTTCTCCACCCTGATCTGGTGGCCTGTTATAGACATCCAGAACAATATCACCCCTGCCAGCCTGCCCCTTAATTCTCACCCATAGACTGTCAGCTCGCTCCTCATCCATGCCTGGGACAGTACTCAATACATTGTAGTTGCTCTCTCATGTAAAGAGCAACTCCATCACCACGCCTGCCTGGCCTGTCTTCCTGAAAAGGATATAGCCATCCATGACCACATTCCAGTCATGTGAGCTGTCCCATCATATCTCTGATTGCCACCAGATCATAATCTCCTGCCCGAACACAGGTTTCTAACTCCTCCTGCTTATTCCCCATGCTGCGCGCATTAATATACAGGCATTTCAGAGAGCGAGCCGAGCACACCGATTTCACCCTAGGGGTATGGGAGCCTCCCAGCCTTCATCAATTTTAGAGTGCTGCCCCACTGATGCAAGCCCAGCTACAACCCCATCTCCCTTTTTATTTTTTAACTTCAGGGTTTTTTTTGATACAAGCTATATGTGTAAAAATCTTATAAACAGACTGAGGGACTAAGACACTCTGAATTCACTGGAGATACAAGGGAATTGATAAGAAAACAGTACATACCATTACAAGATGGCAATGCTCTGTTCCATGCTGGCTTTCCATCTGCACCAATTACACATGTTATAGTTGAAGGATCCATAATCTTGTATCCAGAATCACACTGGTAAGTAATAGTTGAACCAAGCTTAAAGTCTGTTCCAGTTCTTGTCCCATTCATAATGTTTCCAGGATCAAAACAAGCTTCCCGTGGTTTTTCTGTTAAAGTAAATTAAAATAAATCTAGATATACTTTCTACTAAAACAAACTAAAAAAACTTAACAATTATTATTGTGTTTTGGTTTTGGTTTTTTTCAGTCCGTTTACATTTTTCAACAGCTTATTAAAATATTTTTCTTGTTTCTGTATGCTTACTACAAGATCATGGATGTTTGCATTAGACTGATAATCTGGCAAGGAATTTGTACTGCGAGGATTTAACCAACAGCATTTTCTTTCTACCTTTTGTGAGCAGAAGTATCTAAAAGCTGAATGACTCCAATGAAGTTTAGTAGTGTAGAAGAAGAACTACCATTTCTAGAATTCACTGCTTAACACTGTTATGTTTTTTAACAAAGTACTATGCACAGTACTCAGTAATTTATGGTTCGAAAGCTGGCATACCATCGATTAATATAAACCTCAAAGATGCTTATGCTTCATATTTAAGAAGATCTAAAAATAACTGGAGCTTGAAGGCTGACAAAGTAAGAACAGTTATTTTCTGTTTACAAAATCTTTACGTCAGTGTGAGTACAGCATTGATTTTAACAATATTGTTATTTCATTAATCTTTTTTGGCAAGTTAAGATACACAGAAAACAAATGGGAAAAAATAATTCATATTAGAAATTACTTTGTTTCAAGTATATGATGTAGATGATTTTCAAATAAGTAGGATTTAGGCACGAAGCACTCTATAACCAAAGAATTAAAACAAAATATTAGTAATTTTATACTGTTAATAACTATGCAATACTTTTTTCCAACAAAAGGCTTAAATACAACTCAGTCCTTTAAAATCTATTAAAATATTGTGCAATATTACCTCTGTAAACAATATTTTCCTAAACATGTTAACTCTTTGGAGGGAAGGATGCACCTAGTATGAAGTTGATTTATAAGGCAAAGATTTGGCAAAGATTTTTTATTAAGAAATTCGAGAGTCAAATTCATAGTCAAAACTTACAGCAGGCATCTTTCCTTTATTAAATGTTAATAAAACATGGATTTTAATGAAAAAGTAAAGGAATATTACCAGAAAACAAAACTGGATGTCCATAATCAGAAATGTAAAGTAATAAATTTTATATAAAAATCAAATAATGTACTTAGTAGAGATATTTAATCATTAGGCACAAACATACTGCCTATTTACTATAATAATTTTCTGCTTTCATATGTTATACTTTTATTTTCTTATTATTTCACTTATCTTTCAGTTGCAAAGAGGCACACATATCAGACTATGCTGAGAACAGAAAATGCACACACAGTGAAAATGTGTATGCACTTTTTCAATCGACATATTTATCTCTTTATATTATCCTGCTTAACTTGTTATTTTTTTTCCTTGCAGGTTAACAAGACTTCCTGGAACAAGTTGTTTCCCCATTTTATTTACATTTTGTTTCAAGTTTAGGTATGAACAAACCGACTAAGATTTCATCTACGGCACTATGACAATTACTTGGGAAAGAAAAGCCTTGACAACATGGAGAATAATGCACGATGGTGGATGAAAGATGAAGACTAAATATAAAAATGATTTAAGAGTTCTTTTCAACCTCCCTCTCTTTCATTGGCATGTTATTTCTATATTCTTCATATATTTTTTATTCCTTTGTTCCTTTTTGACATGTATATTAATGTGGTTTGCTTCTATTTTCAAGAATAAGAAGCTGGGGCAGCATATCTGCTGTTGAAAAACAGTTTGATAAATGTCAGCAAAGATGACAATCAAGTGAGAAACAGCATGTGTGACCAGAAAAGAAACTAGCATTTAAAGTGAGATATGTCTTTAATAATCAGTCAGGGTGACCTGTTCTCTGGCTAGTAATGGATACTCTCCAAAAATGCAAATATTGTCCTGCAGTAGTTATTCAAAAATGTGTATGTAGATTCAGCAACAAAGTGGAAAGGAAAATGTATTGGTATGTATCAGAAAGGAAGCAGAAGCAGTCATGTATTTTTATTGGGTAAGACAATTCCATTATTCTACAACTTTTTCCCAAATGCTACGTTTGATGTGCATCTTCTATCTCTACTTTTTTTTTTTTTTTTTTTTCCCTGGGAGGTGAAAATGTGCATAAGTAATGTGAAAGAAGTTTCATCAGAGAGGATTTCTGTGTTCCTCCACACATTTACAGAAAACAGTTTTTAAAACCTACATCAATGCAAAGAGGTACTTGGCAGGTCACTATAAGTACCTCTAAAAGTAAACAGATTTGAGTCTCAGTAAATACTAAACAACATTTCTTTCCCTTTATGTTTCCATAGATTATGGTCAGAACAGTACCTTTATAGTCAATTGCAAATCCCGACATTCCAACAGAAGCATCACTGCGAAAAGCCAGAAACAGACTGTTACCACTGCTCTCTATTCTTTCAGGAGCCTGTGAGCCTTGAAAACTTCCAATCAGAGGACTGTTGGAATTTTCCCCTTCATAAATATGTAGAAAATCATAACTGGGTTCCATATTGAAACTGAAAATAAAGGAAAAAGAGAATTAAGTCTTCATTTCTTTTTCATGAGTACAACGCTACTGTGGCTGTGGCTGCCAATCTTCTGCCTAATACATTTTCTTCTCCAGAAATCAAAGTATTTTTATATAGGATTCACAGTGAAAATTTACTAACTTTAAATGTAATTCTCTTTACCTTTGATTTGAACACCTTCAGCTTCCCAAAAGATCTACCATTAGGCCATCATGCAGGCTCTGTGTACAGTCAGTGAAAACCAAGCATATCCTCCTGCCTGTCTTAAACACCTTTCTCGAGATGGAATGGACCACTTGCTACAGAAAGGCTGCCTCTCACAGGTGAACACAGGAATGATCCAGATAACTAGCTTAAATTAAATATCCAGCTTTTAGTTGGCTAAACTGGATGATATTTATCAACAATCTGGATGCAGGAGTTGAATGCAGCATTTTCAGGTTTTTTGATGATACCAAACTGGGAGGTGCTGTGGTCTCTCTTGAGGGACAGAAGGCCTTGCAGAGAGATCTAGATAGACTGGAGTATTGGTCTGTGATTAATGGGATGCTATTTAACAAGTCCAAATGCCAGATTGTGCACCTGGAACAGAGTAACACCAGGCAAAAGTGTAAATTGGGAGAGGAGTGGCTGGAGACCAGCCCTACAGAAAAGGATCTGGGGGTTCTTGTAGGCAGCAGGCTCAGCATGAGTCATCAGTGTGCCCTGGCAGCCAAGAGAGCAAACCACATCCTGGGGTGCATCAAACACAGTATAACCAGTTGATCAAAAGACAGAGAATCAGAAAAAAGAAAAGAAATTGCATTTGCACCTGTATATATAGCAGGCAAGATGATTATATAGGCCTGATGCAAACAGAAATTATAACACATGAATATGACTATATCTGTGAACTTCAATTGATGTTAAAAATCTGTGCAAGAAACATAGGTTGATGATGGAACACTGAATAAATGAAACTTTTTTTTTAATTATAAGACAACATCATCTAGACATCTTTTATGTCTTGACTAAGTTGACCAGTATTTTTTTTTTTATCTATGCACTCCAAGCAAAGTGTATGTAGTCTATATTTGTAAAACCCTTTAGGAACTGAGTTACAGACTTTCCACTACAGTTCAAGTCTCTACTATAAGATACAACAATGTAAATTGAACATTTCTACAAATTTACATTGCTTTTCAAGGATTTTGATTTCCTAGGTCACACAAAATTTTGTTGCTCAGGAATATATTTGATATAAAAAGTGCCATTTAACAGTATTATTTTACTTTACACTTTACATTATTTGGAAGTAATGATATAGCACATATTAGATGTATGTTCCAGGAGTTATCCAGAGAATATCATTAAGAAGTGATAAATTATGCCATTTTTGGTTGAAACATTTAAAATCTTGTTAAACAGAGGTATTAATTTAGAAATGGTACCTTTTGAATATCAAGGCAATGACAAAGTCAGGGTTTACTTTTATTCTCCAGTCACATTCTTTCCCAGGTGGATAAGGCTGTGGATAGTTAGGTGACAAAATAACTCCTGCTGGGCCTGTCAGGTTTCCTCCACATGCAGCTGTCACAATGTAAAAAGAAATAGCAATATGGTCACATGTTAAACTCACAAGCATATATTAGCTGTTAAATAGAAGTAAATTGACTTCTACATTTACCAAAAATAATAATAATTAAAAAAACCCACAGAGTTTTCCCACTTCCAGGTAGCAACTATTTTTGTATTTTCCTTAAAAAAAGTGAGCTCTGTTCATATTCAAAAGAAGCACAAGAAAAACTCCTAAAGGAATAAAAATATGAAGTTAAATAGGAAGTCCTGTATATTCTTGCTGTTACACAATCTCAGCTCTCTCAAGCTGAAGTACTTTGTTTGAAGTACTTTGGAAATACTTTAAAAACTGGGAAAGTTCAACAGCAGGATTCAGGATGCAGGTTATTTTTTTACTGTAGATGCAACACAAACTAGTTTGATTAACTCAGTTAAGGTTTTACCCAAATAAAAAATCAAATATAGTAATTTATTTACATTAAACTGAACGTTACTTTTAAACAGATAAGGAAATCAAATTCTAAAGATGATAATCACGTAGGAATCTAACTAAAAGCTATGGCTGTCAACATGGGCTGCATCTACATTACCAAGTCACGCAGACTGATAGGAATACATCTGTAGGGCAAAAACGTTGGTACCAAGGACTTGGAATCTGCATTAAACATTTTAAATAAGTATTTTTTCAGGCCATTACTAGTGTGGTCCAATGGACTGAATTATCACTAGGGTTGGAGTACATCAGATGCACTCATAAAACACATCTTGCTGTTCAGTTTCATTCAAAAGCTCTAAGAAAATTCAAACTCATAAACTAAAGCAACAACAAGAAAATGTACTTGGAAACCATGCTCCTAACTAAAATTAAAACATTAATGAAGACATTCTCCTTGTGGTATTTATAAAAACAAACTAAACTTCCCTCTGCCCCATTTATTTATTTCTTTATCTATTTAAACATTTAGTATATTTATGTATATGTTGGGTTTTTTTTTTTTTTGTCTGTAGTTTTGGTCATTATTTTTAATCTAGGGTGTGGGATTTTTTTTTTTTCAATTTTAAAATTTTTGTTTCTTTTTGGTTTTATTCACAGATAATGGTTCCAGGAAGTGTTTCACATGTTCCTTATGTGTGCTGATGATTTGGCTTCGAATAACCATGATAAAAGTTATAAACTACAAATAGTGCAGAAAACATTAAACAATTAGGAATTAGAAGTCACACAATGATCAGAGGACTGAGTAGTATAGCTATTAAATGTGAATAATTTTTCATTTATAAGTCAGCATACTGAAATAAGGACTTTATGGTAATTTTTAAAATGACATATAATGGCTTTAAAGAACACATAAATTTTCGAATATTATCATGTCTACAGTAAAGATTACTTTAATCTGCTTTCCCCTCCAAAGTCACCTTGAATATATAGAAGAATAACAATAGATACTTATTGCCCAAAGGTAGATCTCTCTTTCTTTCCTTCTATATTTTCTTATTTCTTTTGACACCAGATAACTTTTAAAAAATATTTTTATATACATATTTTTAATTTGTGGGTAATCCCAGTATGTTTAGTAAACATTTTAATACTGTTATTTATACCCTGCACACAAGATATCCAGAAGACAATATCCAGATTATATGCCCCTCCAATTTTGCTAGATGATATGGGGTTAGAGACACCATCCTGCATTATCCTGAATCCTTCCCAGTATTTTTGAGATATTTGTAAACACTTCAGAGAAACAGAAGGACTTCAGCTGTTTGGGGATTTGCTGTTTTGGAGAGAGCCTCTCCAAAATAGCTTGTAGAAAGGAAAAACACTAAACTAATTTCAGTGCTGTTAAAACATATTGTACCTGGGTTTTTGGATCATTAAAATAAGTCCTTATTTAATTATGAACTAGGGACAACAAAATTATAAATAAAAATAAATAAAGCAAATAAAATAATTTAAAAAAATACTATGCCTAGCAAATAATTTTTTGCGGATGTTGATTAATCTTAGAAGAGCTACACTGATGACCTTAAAATACATTTCAATAAGAATTCTAGGTCTGTAATTATTAGTCTACTGACCAGAACCATGAAGAAACATTTATGCCATATATAACTATGGAACCAAGAACCAAAATGTGTTTCAAAGAAAAAAGATCTCCCACTCTCTCCTGGTGTTACGGAAATATATCTCATTTCTTTCAACAACATTGTCACATGGACCCCCTTCTCTACATCTACCCTTCCCAACAAGCATCCTGCTTCAGAAAAAAGATATTTAGCTTCCTAGGGTTTGCACAGGATGTGTATTTAATCTCTAAGAGAACTGGGAATTTTTTCAGGATAAATAATGGGCCACAGTTTATGTAACTAAATTATTATATAGAAGACCATTCTAATGAGATAATTTAAATTATTATCTCTTTTTTTTTAATCCAAATCACCTTTTCAGTTTAAAGATTTCTATTAGACTTTGTCAATTTTAAACTTGTATGAGTTTAAATACTAGAAGAGAGTAAGAAAATACATCCAAAATAGTGTTAAACTTGAGAATAAGGCTGTCAATAACCATAATTACAAAATAACTAGGTTCTGGCAAAGAGCATCACTCCAGTATAAGCATCATATGCCCACTAGTTGAACAAGAAATCTGACCCGTATTAATCTTAAATGGAGACTAACATTTCATCTTATTACCTATGCATGTAGGAGGATCAGGTTGCCAGAAGAATCGGTTATTCAGTTGTACACATATAATTTTAGCCTGTCCTTGAAGCTGATAGCCAGGGTCACACTGAAAAGTGGTCGTGTCTCCAGGCTCTCTGCTGTCTCCATATCTAGTGCCATTCTGTGGTGTCCCAGGATCATTACAGGTTGATGCAATAGAAGCTGTAATGGAAGGATGAAATAAAAGCTTTAAGGTGTAGATACTATAGGAAGGCACTTTGTTTCTTTATTTTTATGAGAATCTGCCCACTGAGATACATCATTATCTGGCTTCCTGCCAGTTTCCTTTTTTGGTCCGTTAATACATCAAAAGAGCTAGTAACTGCTTTTCGCGCTCTAATGTTCTGGTTATATAAAAAAAATTCTTCATGCACTTTGATGCCTTTTGTGAAATAGGGTATCATAATATAAATAACATTGGTTTATAGACTTAATGTCCTGCAGCATGCAAATGCTATGTTTACACAGCTGGCTGAATCAAATAGCAGTTTTATGTAGCCCTGAAGTTCCTATTTCAGAGGCAAGAAACAACTTTCTCAGAGTATGCTCAAATTGAATTTAAGCAAAATATCTCACCTATGATCAGTCTCCTGAGTTTGGATATGAATTTTGCCTCGTAAAGAAATAAATTAATTTAAAACACAATGTTAAACTGAGCAGAACAATCAGTATGGTATGACTTAAAGTAAATAATATTCCAGAAAGTGGATACACAAATCTACACTGACTATGGATTTGTGGAAGATTCCAGGTCTCTTCTACTGTTTTCAGGTATTCAATATCCAGAGTTGCAGTAAAAACTGCATACTTCCCAAGGCAAGGTCTTTGGAGGCTACTGTCCCTAAATCACTGAACTGCACTCTGTTTCCTACCACTCCAGGCTGCTCCACCCAAACATGTCTTTTTTAAAGAACTTACACAATTGTGATCAAAAGCCTAAATAAGTGTTCACAATCTTTGTCACAATCACCATTAATGACATTGATGTACACCTAGAAGTAAGTCCCTCTAGACTGTCATCATCTTCATTCAACCAAACTTCTTAAATCCAGGCCAAAGACTTTTTAAAAAAACTGCTACACTATACCCTTCTGCTCATCTCCAGTACTGTAAGGGATAATCCTTGAAAAATGTGACACATCAATATTAAATTGTTGTCTTTTTTTTCTGAATATGAACTACATATACTTGTACGCTCATGCATAAGGCAATTGAATAATTCTTAAACTGATTCATAGCCATCTCAATTCTACATCTGATGTCTTTTCAAGGTGCTTTGCTTAACACTGCCTGATTCATAATTTTTTTACCTTGTTTCCATTCCCAAGTACATTCCCAAATAGTACAACTTGTACCTTCAGATGGTTACCATATCTAAGTGAAGTAAAAAACAAGGCAGTTTTTTTAACAGTGGTGGACATTTTTCCACCAGAATTTATAAGCATCAATACGAGATTGAAAGTAATTGCTGTCACTGCTAACAAGGACTGTGTAAGCACTCCCCGGACACCACTCTGACATTTTATCTGACATCCTATATTAGTGCCGTTTACTAAATGTATACTCGGCCACAAGGGAAGTAAGGCATAGTCGTGATGTCAGAAAAGTTATTTATTTGATAAACAAAAACAGCTCTAAAAAATGGTTCATCATAGTGCATATGTGTTAAAGAATCATAAACCCATCTTTGTCATTAATCAGTAGGGGTTTTTTTACAAATCTCTGAATATGTTCATTTTCTTCTTAAAAGGTTATGCAATATAGTATCGTAGCAAATAACATTTTGCCCACTTTGACTGTGTCAAATGTGCACCAATTGCAAAGGACTGATGTCTTTTAATATTCATTTCACTATTAATCTCCATTTCTTATATACAAAGTTCTAAACTTCAAAAACAATGAGAGAACTTTTATAAGCACCAAAATGTTCTTCACACCTTTGTTCTTGCAGCCACAGAAGTTATTTTGTATATTTGAAACTAACAACCTTTTTATCATGCTGAATACACTTGATCTTAATCAAACAATACAGCAGATATTTAAGCACTCATGTATCATCCAAAAAAGTGAACATTTAGACAGACTGCCAACTTTTCAACTTGTCTCCTTTCCAAGTTGTTTTACAACACAAGTTTCCCAAGAGGTTCTGTAACTGCACAAAAATTACAAGTCTACTATTGCTTCATTTGGTATTGTACAAATATCTGAAGGGTATAGAGAGTACATGCATTGATAAGTAATCCGGACATTAAAAATCACCAGTTCTTCTGTCATCATTTTTCTTTTATAACAAGCTCTTTTCTTTTCAGCCCTACACTAATATACAGACATGAAATTAATATCTATCTTATATTTTTATGCAAAAGGTCATGCTCATGCTATGATGTAACATTGTCATATGGAATTAAAAACCAAACCAACGAACCAACCAACCAACCACACACACACACAAAACAAAACAAACAAAGAAAAAAAACCCAACAAACAACTGATGAATTCAGAAACTTGAAGCTGAAAAATTAAAATATATGCTGTAATGCAGGGAAAGCAACAACTACATTTTAGACTCAAAGATGCTAAATCAAACCGAATTCCATAATTAGACTTTTTAGAAATGACTGAGAAAAATTAGGTGCCTAAAATGGCATAGCCAGGAGAAGGGATTTGAATTCCATTACTCTGGAAAAGAACTAAATATTTGCCTCTCAGTTTTTGCACATGTTCTAAGCAGTAGGCTACATGATACTCAGTGGGTTATAGAGTAACACCTTGTACAGATTACCCATTTCTTACTGTCTCATCTGCTCAGAGTCAAACAGGCTTCTGTGTACCCTCAAGATGGAACTCAAGGTGGGTGCCAGAAGAATGGGCAGCTGGGAAAAAACACAGATTGCTAGGAAGGTTTCAGACCTCCATATGTAGGCAGCCACTGTGTTAAGCCTCTCTGTTTTTAATTTAATAACCTTCCAGAATCCCATTTTAGATTTTAACTTGGATTTGGCCCCCAAATTACATTTTTGAAATTTGATTTAGAACTACACTGAAGATCAATAGATGGTTTTTGAGAATATGACACTATATTTTTGTGTGTCTGTAGCCTTGTGAGCAACATGTTAGATTTGTGCCTAATTTATCTTTCACCTGAAGGACACTTGTTTTTATATCAGTTTGTTTATCCTGTAATCTATTGTAGGTCAAGAAAAAAAAAAATCACCATCATCAATATTATTTTCACTATGTCTGTGATAAACAATCAGGTAAGCCATTTGCTGTAGTATTGTGCTGCAGACACTATTTTTTCTACTCCATATGGTTATAAAAATAACAAAGATTTTTCAGCAGCTAGGCTTGTGAATTGCAGGCAATGCACAAGCTTCCCTTTGTGTAGTGTATTATGCTTGTATAATAGGTTTGAGAAGGATTTTGGCATATCAAAGCTGTTTCATTGCACTTAGGATCTTATAGTGGTGTGCTCCCCCACACCACCAACCTGGCCTTTTCCCATAATTCTGATCAGCGATAACCATCCCTCCAGCTCAAGGTGCAAGGTGTATTCGGGGGAGACAGATAATAGCACAACAACCAAGGGCTAATTTATGGTAATGCCCCATCCCCCCTGGCCACAGAAATGGTCCATGTCTGACTCAAGCCAAATTTGGAAAAAACTGGCATCTGCAGCTGGCATGCAAATATGACTATGAGTCAATCATCTTACTCTGTAAATAGTGGACAGCCTAAAGCCCTTTGAGATCTCCTGCACAGCAATGGTCTGCACGCTGGGAACTGCCCTTGTGTAGGGATGCCTCTCAAGGTCACACCCCGAAGTTAAAAGATTAATTATTGCATCAGATACTTGGTAAGTGAATTGGGAACAAGTGCACTGAAACTTTTTAGTCTTAGCTAAGTGATATAAAGGATTGATTCCAGATGTCTAACTGTTTAGACATAAACCACTGACTAACCCTGAGGCTAACTCTGGATCCAGCCTCACCTAGACTCCTCTCTGAGAAGGACTTAAGAAATTATATTTTTTTTTTTAGAAATTTCCAGATGTTAAAGAATAGTATTTTCTATCTAAAAAGTATCTCACATAATATACATAAATGTATAGACTAAGAAAAGTGCAAATTAGCTTCAACCTCACATTTACATGTCCTGTATTGCCCAAGAATGTAAAGAAAAAAGAAACTCAAATGCTAATGTAGTCTATTTCATTAAGTCTGAAGTGCAAAAGCTCACAGGGTTAGAGATAAACAAATTGACCGAAAATTTTCATTTCCACTTAGTTTCACAGGAACCAAATGAAGAATCGCTGCCTTCTATGAGGCTGAAGATGCCTTGTCCTGGCTACGGTTTACGTGATGGATAAGAATGCTATGACACAGTTCAGCATGAAACTGTGTTACTGTGAGCATGTAATGCAACATTTATAGCATCACAGAAATCAAGAGAAGAGACTGAACTGTGAAATGATTAGGTTATACACTTTACAAGAATATAAAATTCTTATGTTCTTTTATTTATTTTAGCAAGAGATATTTTAATGGTTTTCATTTTCTTTGAACTCAAAATGTATTTAGTTAGCAAGGCTCTGAGTATGTATATGTGAATTTCTTTTAAAATATGCTTTTGTTCTAATCCCCTTTTCTTGATAATTTAGCTGTGAATCAAACTGGAACAGTTGCATGACAAATCTCAGCGATGAAGATTCTGTCATGGAAATGTAGTAACTCAGGCCATTAGGCAAGTGATTAAAAATATCTCAGCAATGAAAGAACAATTTACAACAGTATTCTAACAGTTCAATAGGTGACACAGTTATTGTCATAGTTACTTTAGACAAACAAATGGTCAAATGGAATTACAAAACTGGGCAGAAGCTCATCATCACCTAAACAGATTTGCCAAATTATGCCCAGTGTCATTAGGAACTATCAAACATAGAACAACTGATGCTTAAGCTCTTGTCAGAGGAAGCAAGTTATCAACAGATGTGTCAACATCAGACACAATAATGTCCAAATCATTGTTCTAATTAGCTGGCTGGTATAACTTGTTTATTTTTACTATCATAATTGATGACTTGTGTTGTTTAGTTGGGCATCTTTACTCATCGCTGCTTTTATCTGCATTCACAAGGGTAAATTTTAAAAATATTGGGAGAAAAAAACAGAAAAAAAAGCCAAAAAACATAGACCAAGCCAACTATACATATGCCTTCATTTTGTATCTTCACTTTTAATAAAATGAATATCTGAAGTACTTCTAACAAGATAGAAATCTTACAAAGAAATTGAGAAAAAAATCTCCTTGTTACTTTATTAATTTTTTCCCCATTGTTCTGTATAATCCAAAGAAAGATAACATTTCTGTTCACACAAAAGCAGAGCTAGGTATATTGTTAATTAGAGTCTATGCTTACAGAATACTATGACGAAGAGAAATTAACAGTGCCACAGAACCAGCAGTAAGCATAGGAAACAATCAGATGTGGGTAGGACTGTAGAAAAGCCAGACATTTCCAAATATATTTTTTCCATTATAACAAGAGTGAATAATCCTTTGATGTATTATAGCCTTGAGGAGTAAAATCTACAAAACTAGCCAAGGAAATATGAATGCATCATTTAGCTTAAGAAAAGGATACTGTTCTCTTAAGTTACAACAGATGAGAATTTACTTCATGAAAAAAGGCTAGACTGTAATGTTGCAACTACTATCAGGTATTGTTAAAACAAGGCTGAGTCTGTAAGAATGATAATATTGGCAACTGCTTATATTGTTCCTATCATATCCCATTTCTATTGGTTTTGTTAAATATAAAGTAAATAAATTATATGGTTAGATGTAAAATGCTCTCAATAAAATAAGCTTCAGGTCAGTAAAAGCAATGGACCATCCACTAGCATGAGATCCAAGTGCCTCCAGAAGACTAGAGTAGTTGAAGATTAAACATTCAGGGCAAGATTAATCTGTTTCAACATAGGTGGCTTGTCTCATTGAGATGCCTTACAATATCCAAAGTATTTGCACAGGGCTGGAAGATATGACCAAGGACTTATGGGTGTGTGACCTTCTGGAGTGGCAGATGGAGACCAACCAGGATATCCTATGGCATCTAAAAGGGAACTAGAAACCTGTGAAAAGATGGGCAGGATTAATTTCACCTGCCCTTAGATGTCCAGAAATTTCAGATGTAGTGTATGCTAGTATATCTAGATCTATAGGTGATAAAAAGAAAAACACAACTTCAGAGGGAAATTTATCCTGTTTACCTTAGACATGTAGGACAGAATTAAAATATGGTAGAAAACTTAGTTTTATGCTTTGCTTAGGTAGCAAGTTTTTGCTGCCAGTAACTTTGTTTCTTTGGAGTAAAGAAACTAAATATCATATCTGCCTACAATCTTCTTGTTTTCACTTTTTGTATCACAACCAGAAAGAGTTGGTTGACATCCCTGGCTTGTAATACATAGTTAAAATGTATTTAACCCCCAGAGTAAAGGTCAATTTTGTACAGTGAACTCCATTTTTTGTCCTTTTATGCATGATTAAATGGTAATTAAGTTTTAATGAAAAGCATTAGACTGATTACAATTAACATAATCACTCTTGTCAGTTCGTGTCCTCTGCTCTACGTGCTGAGCTGAGTGGGCAAGAAAAGACACTTCTAATAGTGTTCAAACATTTCATAAGCTTCAGCCACATATTTTTCCACTAAAAATACCTTTAATTACATTTACAATAAAGAGTAAATAATTTATAGGTGATATTTTCTGATCAACCTCATACTCTCCTCTCATAGTACCTCTTTTTGGGGCAGATGCAATAAGGATATTCTAGAGGGCAAATATAAAAAGTGATCAGCACATTCACAGCACAGTGAAACGAATTCTCCAGCAAAAGGTTAGCATTTTAAAGCTTTGTCTTTAAGCTGTGCATTTGACCCAATACTCTCAGAAGAATAGCCTTTATATGACCCCATAAGTAGGGATTCATTGACATGGACACTCATCCCAATTGCATAATCCAATACAGAAGCTGAATGTGTAAAAGGTCCGGATTACTGAAGTTTTTCCAATCATGTACAATTCTGCACCTGAAGTTTACTTCTTGGATCGTAATTCATATTAAAATAAAATATACTCATGAATAAATGCAACATCTGAAAATCCTTCAAGTGACACCAAACTTGAGCAGTTATCTTCATAGAACTTGTAGTAAAACATCTACATCTTCTACAATTACCAGAAAAAAAAAGTTGAAGCAACTCAAGATTCTTTTATTCAGTGAGTTACAAACTACTAAGGCAGTGAAAGTTCAATATTGTGTGCAGCTTTGCTATAAACTGGCCCACAGTTTGAACACATGATGAATAATAAAGCATGCAAGATCCTCACTTAATCATAGATTAATCAGTTTAAATCCTTTACAGACCAAAGCCACAGGGGTCTGCCCACTGCCCCAAGGAGATTAAGTAAACAAAGCTCTGATTTTTAGAAGAAACAATTGAACATTTACTTAACATATAGTTTAAAACATATTTTTTATTCCTTACCATTAAAATATAATAAAACATTCAATTGTCAAGCAGAGTGGATGAAACATTAATATATTCCCTTCACTTGAGCTGAGGCATCCAGTTCTTCACCACTAATTCCAATTAATTCCAGTGAGACATACTATACAATTGTCAGCATGATCACTGAGTGCATCCATCAGATATTATACTAAGATGACCAAATCAGTTCTTCACTCTTAAAGCATTAAATTGTCTCCTACTTACTATAAGTGTCTCTGAAGGTCAAAGAATGTGTTGTCAAATCTAACTGCTTAAATATAATATTTTCCTTCTGTCAAAATTTGTGCAAAAACTTACGAACATTTCATATAATACAACATAAAATGTTTGCTAACTCTAACAGAGTAAAAAAAGACCCCTTCATTTCCACAAATGTAAAAGTTAACTTTATTCAAGCAACATGAAAAGTGGAATTTATATAGCACACTGGTTATAAGTTTTGGAAACATTTGTTGTGTTCTTTGTCCTTAATTAATTTTGCATACTTTTAACTAGGTATCTTAGACCTTATGAAAGAGACTGTGGTTTGGGAGGTACAACATTTAAAAAAAAAATAATCAAGCAAAATGAAATAAACATGTAAAATGCATTATATGAAGACCAGGAAACCCCCAAAGTATATTTCCTCATGCAAGTAATGACTGAAAGTTTATTAGTTCCCTTTAGTTCTGAATGACAGCATCTAAAGAAAATGTTTTAAATAATACTCCTATTCTCACACATTTTAATAATTTACAGTTTTTCTGTGTTCCCGAGCAGAAATAAACTTCCGTATATTATAACTAGATATATCAGGATGCAACAACTGAGTCAAAGACAATGATATAGGCTCCCTGCCATCCTACCCTCTGTCTTTAACACTTCAGTCATAATATAGAAAAACCCCACATACTCAGTTTTACATTATTGATCACTTTTTCAATATTGATCATAACTCCTCTGTATATAAAGGAGCTTTCACTTTAGACCTGAAGATGAATCTGATTAGTTTAATAGTAAATTTTAAAATGTGTTTCAACAAGGTAATATATATTTTATTATTCAGTTTAACCACAAACAGTGATTAAGGTCATAAAAATGATGCATTATGCAACCAATGTTATGAGGAAAAAAAACCTCCAAACAACATAAGATATAAACATGAAATAATATATTATTACTGATGACTAGTGGGAACATTGAAAACTATCAGTGAAGAAGAAAACTTACGTATGTACAAACCTGTTGTGACCTGTTAAATATTGTTAATTAGATAATGCTAGGTATGCAGTTGCTGTACGAAATAAGGAATAAGATCACTTAAACATTCAAAGCAAATAAAAAAAAATCACCCTAGTCTTAGCTATTTGCATAAATATACAAATAATTGAAATAATATAATCTTTTTTTAAGATGGAGGAACTTATAAGATGAAGCATTGTTCATGTATATAAGAATAGCATATAGAAATAGTGCATATTATTATTACTGTATTTGAGATGAAAAAGTATTTACATACTTGAAAACTGAATGGAGAAGCCTGATTTGCTGATGAAGAAGTCACTGTCAAATTGTAGTGTTAATGAGTTGAAAGTGCTGTGAATATCCTCTGGAAGGGCTGAGCCACTCCATTCTTTCAGAAGTATGTTGCTTTCTATAGGCCCATCCCATACCTTCAAGATGTCATGAGCAACCTCAGTGTCAAAAACAATAAAATGCAGACTGAAAAGAGAAAGTAAAAGCACTGTACATTACCCATTAAATACCATTACACAAAACTCTAAGCAATCATTCCCAAAGTGTACTTAATTTTGAGATGCTGTTTAGGACTGAAGAAGGAATGATGTCCTGAAAAGTTATCCATTTTTACTGTTGGATGAGCTGATTTTGTGAAAGAGATGCTATTCTGTTCTATAAATGCCTGAATTACAGAAAACACCATTATGGGGCATATAGTACTTGTTCTCTAAATTAACTTATTTTTATAATAAATATTGTAAAGGATAAGAACTATGATTTCATCAAAGAGCTCTTCTCCTTATTCAGCTGAGGATATCAAGAACACTGATTGCCTTAAATTATATGCAATTGAAAAAAAGCAGTAGCTACTGCACAGTAGCTAGAGCACAGAGACGGCATTTTCTTTCAGCACGTCATTCTAGAAAACGTACTATCCTACCTTAGCCTTATGTTAAAATTAATTTTAAAATAGCATTATACTATAATAGAATCATCTCTATTTATCTTCAGGTGAAGTATTAGATTTAGAAAGGTGTTCAAGACTGCTATGTTATTAGTCAACATATGTGCATCAGCTTAAAGTTCTGACTGTTTACATTTTTAACATTCAAGAAATCTAATAGGTAAATATCAAAACTTCTTTTTTTTATTTCAAACAGTTTTGTGTTAATATTTCTTTATTACAATTGTAATTAATTGGAAACAATTAATTTGAAAATTGTTATTGAAATGTAGATGATGCATTGAAATCACCTATGATGGAACAAACTCATTATTTGGCTTAGTGAAACAGGCATATTAAGAATAAAAAAGGGAAAAAAACTCCCAGTGAATAACTTGCCATTTGCTTATCTTTTTGTCTGTTTAATTTTTAAAAGCAGTAATTTTCATTTAAGCAATCAGTTAAAACTCTTGTCCACATAAACTGAATAATGGAACAACTTACTATTCATGAACTTTTTGCTCAAAATTAATAAATAACTAATATTCTGAAGTAACACACTTAATGGATACTTCTTTCCTGTTACTGAAGTACAAAACTAATCCCTGATGCATATCATTAAACATATTAGTATCAATAAATTATTTTAAAATGACAGAAATTATCCATCTTGAGTAGAAGTTAAATGTTGTTACATTCTTGCTTTCACAGCAAATTATTGTTTAGAGTGGACAAACTAGCTTGAATATTGAATAGAACTTGCCATTTCAAAGTTTTTAAATCTGTGTATTGCTACAGAAAAACTGAACTGAAATGTTCTCTAAATATTTGTATTCCTTCTATTTGAGGGATTTAGCTATTCATCAATAGCAAAGAATACATCAAAAGCAAAGTCTTTTTTGTCAGTACGTCAAACTGATAAGGAAAAACTGTTTTAAAAGTTATTTTTGTATTACTACTTTCCTTCTGCCTCAGTTCACCAATCCTTCCATCATCCTTTCATAAATCACTATAGAAATAAAAGTTCTAGATTACAGCATTGAATTCTTGGCATGTATATTTATTTCATGCATTAGTCACCAGCTGTGTTTCCCTCATTTTCTGTATTGTTCTAATTTCCAAATCTTTTTGTTATGCTGACTACTCTATGTGGAGAAATCTTCCAGTCTTTATCTATTAAGCTTTTTCCCACTCCTGTATTCTTCTCTTATTAAAATCTCAACATCTTCTGAGATATTGCTGGTCGTATTATAAACTGATTATGGGGAAGAAGTCTGATATATACTTCAAAATTTTATATATGTTAATAATGATATGACAGAAGAGAAGGGGAATGGAAAATTAAAGCCCTTCAGATTGTATTAATATATGAAGCTGTATAGCAATAATCTCTGTTGCTTCTGCTAATTGTCAAATCCTCATCAGATCAAAGCATTCACTGCAAAAAGACAGTTCCTGATAGATACCTAACAAGGTCCAAGATACCTGATATCTGAGCACTCCTGGTAGAGTCAGGAACTTTACAGCTGCTTTAGGTAACATATTTAAGAAATAGTGTTGAATAATTATATTATATTTAAAACAAATTATTGTGACAGTAAGATATCAAAGAATGGCAGTACAATGACTCAAGGGAAGAATTTTGAAACCACAATTGACAGCTTGGCACTTTAGCTTGTTTACAGCTAGAAAAAGATACAGCAGTGCACCACTCTATCACACTGAAGATTTATAGCCATCTTATCTAATGGAATTCACAGTTCTCAATCAGGTCCCTAGTTGTCTCCTACACAATTAAGGTACTCAGCTTCCCTAGAGAGATGACACTCATAAATGCCACCATGAGAAGCATCAACTGTATAAGGAGGAGTTAATAAACAAAAAAATGTGTAGAAGAGTGGGAGAATGTAAAGCACAGACTACAATTTATCAAATACTGAAGTCAACAATAAATATTGAAATTAAGCATGTACCTTATTGTCTTTCCTGGATCCGCTTCAATAATCCAAGTACAATGAAGATTGTTGTCGTATGGTGCTGGGTAACCAGGGGACAAAATGCGCCCTGATGTAGCAGCATGAATTTGACCACCACACTCCGCTACAAGAGAAGGATTGCATTTATTTTTAACAAGACCATAATATTCTACACTTTCATCTTTTGTGCATTCCATATCTGTCTGTCTTCTAAAAAGGTATCAGAAGGACCTAATATCTCTGAAGTAGTACACATACGTACAAGCCAGGACATGTACATGAGTTAAAATGCACACGATCTCATTCCTACCTTGTTATAAAGCAATAAACCAGACTTCTGTGATTATGTTGTTCTACTGACAAGAGTTCAGGGTGAACTGAGATTAAAAAAACCGCAATTTTAGCATCAGCAAGAAAGAAAAAATGCTTCAGAAATATCCCATCTTACATGTTTTGCTTTTCTAAGTAACACTGAATGCTCAAATTCAGACTTTACACTATTGAATTTTGTAAATAATTTGCTTTCTCTGTTGCTCTAATGTCAAAATGCCTTCAGTTCAATGCTTTCAAGATACTTCTATATAACTTCAAATTTAACTGCATCAAAAAGCAGCTAGGTATTGCCTAATAATTTCCTTTAGTATTTAAAAATGTAAAGGTCATATACCCACAATGTAAGAGGGTAAATCAGAAAGCTATGATTTGAAAGTATTCAGTGTCTGGTTTAAAACATTTTTTTATTATCAATGTCATCTTAACTTTGTGGAGAGATCAACTGCAGTGCTAAGCATCAGGAATCAAGTGATTCTTATGTTTGTTTAGAGCATCATGCAGTTGTCTGGCCACTATAAAGACACACCCTGATAAAACTGGAACTGGGTAACAGTCAGGTGCCACTGAACAAAAATGGAACAGTAACTCTTCAGCTAAGTGACGTACCTAAATTTCTACTTCATTTACAGTATTGCCTTACAAGTAGTGGCATTAAAAAGGTTACCATCAGGAAGTCGTCAAGCACAGATGTACATCAGGCATAGTGTAAGACAAAGATGATGGAAGAACCACGGCAGTCAGAAACAGAGTATCTGATTTACTTATATATCCTGCTGGTTTGATCACTCAAAAGACTACATATTATTTACAGAAACATGGCATAAAGCCACTTTGGTACTTTTTTTTTTTTTCAAATGTAGACTTTGTGAAAGATTTCAGTTAAGATTCATTATACAAGAAAGTTAAGTATGCAATACTCACTATGACAGATAACTACAGGTAAAGAAATGATGGATTCAGTACTGTATTTAGGAAAGAACTCAAGATAACTAGTGAAACCAAAATTGTTTAAACTCAAACTAATTGACAGATTTGCTTAAAAATTCTGAGAAGACTAATTTAGAAACAGAATACATGATAAAACTTGGAATGATGCATTATATAGTTCATATGCTTTGAAAAAATTATATCCCTTTTAGCAGATCAGAAGTAAATTTTCAAAAGTGATTCTAACAAGAAATAGAAAAAATGGTTTTTTTTTAATATGCAGAAGTACACTGTAAAATCATAATCTCAAATAATATACTACATAAAGTAAATAACTATACTATAACTAAGAGAAGTGACTTATATTCAACCAAGTTCTATAATCTTCTAGAGACAGAATTACAGGAATTATTTTTTCATTGTGTGCAGCTTTTGCTTCACCTATTGAACTGCCTTTATCTCAACCCACTAACTGAATCACTTTTACTCATCTGATTCTCTTCCCTGTCCCATGAGGGTGCACTGAGTGAGCAATGGTGTGATGCTTTGTAGCTAGCTGAGGCTAGACCATGACAAGGAAGCAGCTCCTGGAACGAAAAATGTAGCACCCAGAGAGAGGCAATAAGCAAGGATCCTGCAGGTCAGGTGAGTGCTGAAAGCAGTTGGTGGCTTGCCTGCAGCAGATAGTGGAGGCAAAAACTAAGCATCAGAAGACACAAAGAAAGAAAGACTTTCACAAGGACTCATGGGCAGTCAATGTGAAACTTGAATTCAGGAAGTCATGGGTAATTGCTGGACCGGAAAACAAAACTGAAGGAAGTTGACTAGCAAAGGTACAGTGGTCAATAGCTATACTGGTTTTCAGTTATTTTATGTATCTCACCTAGTACTTCTCTGGCTAACATTTATTTATTGTAACAAAACACAGTTTTAGACACTTGAAGACATGATATTTAAAGAAAAGATCTACCACAAGGCTCTGACAGATGGGGTATTGTAGCATAGCAACAATGACTCAAGAACATGCAGATGAAACAATCCACCAGTGTGGGATGAAAATTAGAAATTAGCTTCATAGGAAAGAGGTTCTGAAATAATTTCTTATGAAAACAGATGAGGTAACAAAACCCCTTTATTTGCTTTATGATGGATTTGCTTATCTTGTCAAGTGTTTAGACAATACCACAGCCTCCTATAGCGTATCAGACTCGATCACCCAGGATATCATCAGAATCAAAGCAGTAGTCCTTAATCAAAGGCTGCTCTATAGAAATAATTGTTTCCCAGCAGTTTTGTAGCCATTAGTAAGCCAACCATCTATTTCAGAGAAGGCATACTCGGATGCCAACATTAAATTTTCACTTGAAATTTAAAATATATTTATACCATTATTATCAGTATAGAAAGACAGAATATTTGTTGTTGTTGTGTTTTTTTTTCTTGAAACATCAGATGGAATTCTTTCATTGTCACAACCCAGATTACCTATGCAAGTAGGCAAAGGCTTGTCCCAAACTCTTCGATCTCCACTTAAGCACGTCATAATACTACTACCATGCATTGTATAGCCAGGATTACAGCTGTATAAAATGACAGTATCTACAAAATGTCCTTCATCTCGGATCTTATAGCCATAACTTGGTATGCCAGGATCTTCACACTTCACAAGGTCAAAACCTGCAAACAGATAGGGGAAGAGTATTGAAGAAAAAAGACAAGGAGTTATAAAATATCAAACAAAATATAATGTCAATTAATCTGATCTTGATGTAAGTTATATTCTCATTATTCATTTGGATTAGATGTACCAACAGTGACAAAAGACAAATTACATATAATTTGGGTAAATCAGAAACCAAAACACCAAGAACTAATTATTCATTTGATATTTGATTATGCCATTAGTTTATTGAAGAAAGCCTAGTACCTACACTAGCTTAAAAGAGATTAGTAACCACGTTATTAATTTATACCACTTCTATTATTTCATTCTCTTTTATTCAGAGGAAAGGAAGAATTGACCCTCTATTTGGCACTAAGTGGGAGCTTCACCTCCTCATCTAATCTCCATAATTAAGACAGCAGATCATAGTGGTAACTCAGGGAGAAAATGCAAAGATTATTTCATTCATTCAACTGTCAAAATAGTGTGGTTTCAGGTTTTTTTTTTGCTGAAACAAAGAAATATTCCTAAACTCATTTTCAATTAGCATTCCCCTTTTTGGCCTACTAACATGCTGAATGGGGTAAACAACTCCCTCTGTACTCCTTGGAATGAACCTGAGTAGCTACAACTCTTCTCCTCTCTGCATTATCTCCATACAGCATTGCTAAAATGTAAAGATGCATTCTAAACCTCTTATTTTGCCTTGAGGTCCAGTTCTTAAAGCTAAGTAAAGAGTGGTTCCAAATTAATCTTTCTCAACTCCAGATTCTTCTTCTTTGTGAATTCTTCCTTCATTACCATCATGTCCCCTCCCCAAAGAAGTCACTCTAATTCTACAAATGTTTTCCATTTTGCTGTTTTATTTTACTGAACAGCTTCCTTAAGTGGTTCTGAATCAGGCTGCTGGTCTTCCCTTCAGTTTGCTGGTTTCAGTTCATTATTTACATGAGGTTGCACAAAGAAGTTGTGGATGCCCCCTCCTTGGAATTGTTCAAGGCCAGGTTGGATAAGGATTTGGACAACATGGTCTAATGGGTCTTGGACCTAGATGATCTTTAAAGTCCCTTTCAACCCAAACCATTCTATGATTCTATGAGGTCCTTCACTGATTAGGAGAGAATCAGACATTTTTATGGTAAATAACATATCCATAGACAACCTTTCACAATTTTTCAAATGCACAAACTAAAGCTGATATCATACTTTTCTCATTGCCTTTCTCCTCGTCCTGAGAAGATCAGCTTCATCTGATTAAAAAAAAAAACAAAACCAAAACCAAAAACATAAGGAGTCTAATACCTTGCTTTTCTTCCTGCACAAATGCTAAAGCTGTCCATCAACTGGATCCTCTGAAAACACAAAATGCCATTGTTTTCTTTGTTCATAAATTGGGCACAGAGGCTGGGATTTACCTGTTATAACTCAGGCTCTTGAAAATTAGAAGGCTAAATTTGAAGTAGCTAGCTTAGTCTACTTTCATTGTCAGTAGAGAAATATGAACCTCAAGAAAACAAACTAGCTCTTATTTATATAGGTGGTCAGATCAGGCAGTTCATTCAGCTTCTGTAAACACTTATTTTCTACCTTTACTGTAAATTGAGCCTTGGTCCTTTCTTTATATAGTAGGCTATACTGGCTCAGAATTTTCAGTATCTAGACTTCAGGAAAAAGAATCTCACCCACAAAAGAATGCTATTCCATCACTTAGCCACTACATCTCTATCTGCACCAGTATCTTAAATGTCAAGCCTCAAGACTGGTGAGAATACTCTGACCATAGCCATGCACTGTTAAACTTGATGACCCTTCAATAAACTATGGCTGCCTATGAGCCATCACCTAGGAATTTAGCTCACATTGTCTACTACATTATGCCCCAAGATTGTTTGGGAGAGTGCTAGACAACCCAAGCTAGAAGCATACTAGCGTTTACCCTAGCACTTCAGCAGTCCAGACAATCACTTTCCCAGACTCATACTGATGCCCTGACAATGTTTAGTTTACTAACAGGGGTGTCAGGAGGAGTATGTATAATTGCACACAGTACAAATGAATTACAGAGGTGTATTATTATTTCCTTGCTAAAAGATTGTTTCCATGTACATGTTCGCACACCCCTGCAATTTCACTTTGTTGACAAAAAAGAAACAAGCAAACATGCTCAGATTCCAGACAAAAGGGGTAGCATTCATGTTAACTAGCTCTCAGTATTGCATATGTAATCAGCTTATATAAACATCTAAATCAGTTGTCTGTCTTTTAGAGTTAATGGTAACTTATGAGGTGTGATTCATCTCATTCTACAGTAGATAACTAAAATAGATCGGATGAACTGTTAAAAAGGTCTGTTTCTCTTCATTCCCTATAAAAAGGGCCAAAGTGATTTGGTTATTCAGATGAGCTGAACTTCACAAGAAATAGTTTTATTTCATTATTTTAATCTCCTTATCAAACATACAAAGACATTTATTTAAAACCCTGAAAATGTAAGTTGTTTGATAGATGATGTGATGATATTTTAATGCTGATTTGACAGCATGAGCCATTGTAACACTATTTATCTCCCACCTTCTTTTAGATACTTTCCTATCCTTTAGTAAGTGCAACATTTGGTTATCAGTGGCACTGCCACGTGACTGACAGATGAAACTTCCCTGATTAAAGAATCTGTTTGTGTGTGGTGAAATAAACTTCCCATAATGCTGATATACAGTTAGAAAGCTACACAAGAGATTGATTCTCCACTATCTTCTACCACGTAAAGAAGAAGAGGTTGTCAGGGAGAGGTACTATCTTTTATAAGATCAACAGATAAATTTGGGTGAAATGAAACAAACTTTTGAACAAACAAGCCTTTTGAGTCTGCTATATAGCCATCTTCACTATAGAAGATGTCAGGACTGGGATAAAATTATCATTCTGACTTGCTATCATTTTATGTATTCCACTTAATATTCAGTTTGGCACAAGTGTGTAAATATATATACATGGCATGTACACTATTCCATTTTCTCCTCATCTGCAATAAAGATCCCTGAGGACTCCTGGAACAACATTGACATTAAGAGTTACAAAAAGACAGCCACAAGCTTTAGAAGTTTGACACAAGCCTACCATAGCCTGCGTACTCTTTCTCCATTCTTGCTTTGAAACAGGACTGAGTAGCACAAAAAGTGTTTCTGGTTTGCCTATAGTTATCAACAGTTCACATCATTATTGTAAGTCACTTATACCTTCAAGTATCCACTAACACAGGGATTTTCCAACTCCTTTGCTACAAGTTTGCCTAAGTGAGCTACAGTACATTAGAATACTATAATTGAATTAAATATAATCTGATACAAAGATACAAAATTAATCATTAACTGAAATGACCTTGGTATTACTTATTAACATAAAAACTTACTGAGATTCTTATAGACTTCGTTCTAAAATAAATTTTTCTGTAAACAGAAATTTAATTCAAAATGTAGATTGAGATCTGGCATTTAGGAAGAGCCAAAAAGAAATGTTGGGTTTTGTTCATTTTAAGCCTAAAATATCCAACCTATATTTTGACAAATATGGTTCTGAAATCAGTTGCTATATTAATATATATAGTATGAGTATGTCATAGCATTCACATGTTAAAATGTATTGATTTTCATTGCAAAAATTTGTGTAGGTGTAAGTTCATAAAGAAATAAAATACTAATAATAGCTAACTAACTATTTTTTTTTCTACAACTTATGTATTTAACATAAAATTCAATTAGTGTTGCAATAAACAGGATAACAATTTAGTTAATTACCTACTGGCTCTTCCTCTCCTCCACCTCAGAATGGTCTACATTAATCACATTAAATTTAATAATTTTGTCCATTTACCATTTTAACATAAATATCATAAATGTAGATGAAATGTCTCTAAACCTGTTATAGTATACTTTTACAGTTCTTCTTGAGCCATCGTTCTCCAAATGTGGAAAGACCCTTTCACCTGTCAATAGCACTATCGCAAGCTGAATTTCCTGCTGCTTCAAAAGCCTCATACTCTACAAATAGTCACTGAACTATATTTCTGTATCTGTAAATGACAAAATACCTCCGCAAGTTATAAGTGGGAAAAAAAATTGTTGGTAAAGATAACATGTCTGAATACATAGCAGTACATATAGGAACTTTTAGGCCTGTGCACATGTCAGAGGACAGGAAATTTCATACAGAAATATAGTGCTTATTTACATCTTATTTTTAAATCTCTGGGGGAACATTTATATCAATAAAGTAGTTTACATTTTCTGTCAGCCTATTTTATACTCAAATATTTATTGGGGGTAAAGTGTTAGATAAGCTGATTGCACAGAACTTAGTCACTCACTGTCTTGGGTATCAGAATTCAATTTCCTATTTCACACACAATAAAAAATAACTAAAAATATATAACTAGAAGCAAAAAAAAATAAAACTTAAATTTAAATATCTTTAAGACATTAAACCCTTTATTTGCTGTTTTGTTTAGATTATTCAGAATTATTTTTTTTATCAAAAGACCATCTTGTAAAATGGAAATGGATTTGATTTCTTCTAATTATTACTAATTCAGGAAAAGTCTAGTGATAGTTTTTAGGGGTATTTTCACAACATTATGCCTAGGAAAAAAACATTTGTTACAAACATTCAGTAAGACAAAATAAAGAGTATTATTGCTTTTTGTATCTGAAAAATAGAATATTCCCTGTAAGGACATCCAACAAACTAGTTTCCGGCTTTTATGTCAAATTTTTAAAACACCACTTCAAATACCCTAGAAAAAAAATATAAGAATGACAGTACCTAATTTGTGACCACATGTTCACTACACTTTTCTACCAGCAATACTATCTCTGGTTTTCAGTAGGGCTATTAGAAATTGGGGTATTTCACATGCAAGTAGGTGCTGTTAATCATGTGGAAATATAACAGGATCTTGCCCTGTGTGTTCACAGCAAAGCCGTCTTTCCAGCTATTATCAAATTTATTTCCCTTCTCAAAACACACAAAAAATAGAACTTTCCATTCCCTTTTTCCCTGATGCTCTTGTACATCTGATGTAATTTCTCATGAAGGACCATATTGTTGTGAAACCTCATTGTTGAAATGCTGCAGCAGAACTTCAGTGTTAAAGTAGATGCTGTGAACTTTCACAGTGGGGAAATATGGTCATAAGCTCCATAGAGTCACAGTACTTGGGATGACCTGACATTGAAATGAGCCAGCAGTCAGAGAAATTCTGGCAATATTCTTACTGCTGATAAATATTATTGTACTGGAAATTGTTGCCAATTATCTTATATCTGAGTTTCATTATAGGATTATGAGAACGAAAAATGGATAAAAGCCAGTTAAATTAAAACCAAAAGAGCCAGAATACTTCTTGATGATTGGCTATCACCACCTGACACTATTTATCCTAAGTTATTTGTTCTGTCATATTTGACATAAATAATCAGGAATGTAGAAGTACCAGTTGTCAGCATAAAAATTATTGACATGTCTATAATGTATGTAGAATATTAATTACAAATTCTTTCAGCTCAGTTCAATTATGATTGGTACTGTGGTTCTACTGTAGTGCAGCAAATCTGGGCAGTGAAACAATGAAGCCGAGGACACGATGCCCACGTTATCCACACTAGCATGTTTTAACTTTGGACTAGCTTTTGTGTTCATTAGTAGGTGGAGTATGCTAAGTATATCCTTGGAGCACACCTTACAGTTCAGCTTCAAGTTTGTGCCCTCCAAAACCTGTCTTCAATAGGAATTCTGGTAAAAGAAGCAAGTGTTTTGCGTCCCCAAGAGAAATTCTCAGGAGTTCTGTATAGTACAGTGTACTTCTATCAGAAGCTGATGAAGTTCTGAGATATCTGTAAATGTTGTCTTCACCTATTTTGCAAGGAAGAACATAGTTTACTTAACATTCATATATGTATATGTGCATTTACACTGCATGTAAACCTACGGGGTAGGTCTATAAAGTTGACAAAAGCAAGCAAGACACACTGAATTGCAAGCTATGGTACTCATCTGAATTTTGCTTCCCTCACAACAGAATGCTGAAGAATCTTACATTATGTCTGTCTTTATGGAACATATAAGCATACCGTTATTAGAGACCAGAAAATAGGTTCCCTATAAACATCCAAGAAAATAGGCTGCAGGGCTCTATTCCTTCCTTTTTTTCTTTCTGGCTTAGTAAACCCTGTTCATGCTTTGGCACAAAGAATACTATGGCAATTAAAACTTTATCTATGGAGATGGCAGAGAATAGTTTTAAAATAGAGGAAATAATTGAACTGACAGTAAAATAAACATAACATTGCAGCCCTTTATACTGTGGTCCCATAGTACAAATTTGTCCAACAATTTCTGGCAGCTTAACTTTATTAAAAAGCTTTATACTGGATGAACTATTGTTTGTTGATGCCATTCAAAGTTTATGCCAAACCATATAATACTGGCATGAAAGCACAAAATACTCATAATTTTGCTTCTGCATGATCTAATAAATTTTACAGGATTTCAATCATGTTTTAATGCCAGATTTGGATCAGATTTGCACTGCTGGGTGTTCTGATGCTACACAGGATCGTTTTTAGTGATCATGGAACCTTGACCTCAGATACGATCCCAGAAAACTGCAACCACCAATTCAAGAAATACCATAGCCACCAAGCTGTATATACATATATATATGTATGTTTGGCAGAAATTTCTTCTTGTATATTCAAAAAACCCACGAACCTTTATTGTAACTTTTGTACACTCTGGCAGTCTGTAGTATGAACTATAAATAGAAAGCCTACCAGACAAAACTGTAAAGACATTTTAAAATAAATGCCAGCTGGGGCATTTGCAAAACTTCAGAGATCTAAATTAAAGAACATGTCATGAAAACATAATATATAGCATATAGGTGTAGGTCAAAACTATCAACGATCTCAGCTTAGATAAGTGAATTTATACTCATATAATTTCCTGTTAATATTACTGTTTATTACAGATGAGGAAGTACTATTAAAACAGCAATACCACTAATCCCTGTAAAAACTGCATAAGACAAGGCACAAGGGGTTAATTGTTCTGAATGTAAAAAAGTTTTTGCACTTCACATGTTAAGCATTAAATAATTACATGCACACTTCATGGGACTCCAAATAGTGCTTAATAATCTATAATAATTACAATACTTACTACACTGTAAGTATAGACTGGGTGGGCCCTGCTCAGCAAAAAGGTAATGCTGTCTTGTCATTTCTACTTTCCATGAAAGACAAAGCTCATACATTATGTACAATCTATCTTTAGGCCCTGAAAGTGATGTGGTAAAATATTTTGGGATGACTCCAAAAAAAACAGAAGGGCAAATACATATATACATCCTGTTTTGGAACCTACGTGGAAATATTAACAGATGTTTTAATAGTAAAAAAATAAGGTAATGTGAAAACTTTGGAAACATTAAGAACTCTGTTAGTGTTACCTAAATTTCAAGTAATTTAAGATCACAAACATAATCTGTATGTTTTATGCAGAATCATTTTTGTTATTTTTGTTATTTAGTGCAAGGCACTTTGGCTTATCACCTACCAAACACTTCAGTGATTATTAATGCATTCATTTCCTCACAGTCTTTTCCAAAATACTCGCTCTTGGAGTAATCAAGTCACCATGAATATGAAGCATGGATTAAAACATGGAAAAAGATTTATACAAGCCTATAAAAAACAAAATGGCACAGACAGGACTGAAAGTTAAGCACCTCCATCATCTGCAGTTGTGCTAACTCTGTTACACACTGACAGGGGAACAATGTTCACACAGCACCTGTTATTCTGGTTAAAGGTATTGATGCTCAACACTTCTGAAAATCATTGAAGAAAAATTATTTCAGAGTACTCATTCACAGGGTAGGACTTGCTCAGATAAAATATATCTAGCTAAAGTTTTATATTGTCATCAAATTGGAAAAATTTTCCTGAGATGGGAAAACCACCAAACTATGGCACAAACATCACCAGGCCATCATTTTCATCTCCAAAGAATGTGATAATATAACTTTAGAAACAAAAGGTTGATATATTGTTTGCATTCACCACACAAAATGGTTTTCATTCTTTCTGTCTTAGGAAAATAGAAAAAAAAGGTACCTACTCATTTTAACCAAGTAATATTCAGCAGTTTCATAAATGAAAAGTCTTTTAATGAAAACTAGGAAACAACTTTAATTATGCAGTGTGTTATAAGACCAATATATTTTCAGTTCATACAAAGTTTTGGGGATGTTGAGGGAGTTCATTTTCTTTTTCAACTGATAAGCTTTCTGTATTAACCTATAGCTTTTTTGTGGTGATTTTGTTGTTGTAGTTGTTGTTGTTTTTAAATCATAACATGATATATTGTTTGTTTGCAAAAAAGTTTCAAAACTTTAAGGTATGGCACCAAAAATACAGATTACACTGTACTGATTATGATTATATGAAACAATGCTTAATTTAATCTAAACACTCTAAATATCTTCTGTTTGGAAAAGAGCACTGGGAACTTTAGTTGCAGGTAAAAAACATGACATGCAAACAAGGCAAAATATGAAATGTAAACAGAGAAACAGGTAACCATTGGGACTTTTTGGTTTTAAGCAGCTATTCCTTAAACCCTAATTTTATCCAAATTATTTTTAGATTGTACAATTTGATATGTTACTTATTCTGTGAGGTTGATGCATACATAGGATGTATTTAATGAATTAGGTTATGAAACTGAGGTTCAGTTTCATCCAGAACAGAAGAAACAAAACAGAAGCAAAAGCATGGATGCTTTGAAATTCACCTCAATGAAAAATCCTAGTAAGCACTTATGTACTGATAATTCTGAATCTGTTGTTCAGGATTTTTTTTTCTATGCTTTAAAAATGAATGCAAATTCATATATATCTCATGAAATGTTTTGATTAAAAAAAATCTTCCCTTATCATGTTGTCATGAACAGGAGA
This sequence comes from Streptopelia decaocto, assembly GCF_964273445.1. Taxonomy (NCBI): domain Eukaryota; kingdom Metazoa; phylum Chordata; class Aves; order Columbiformes; family Columbidae; genus Streptopelia; species Streptopelia decaocto. Next base: position 98,058,308 of record NC_138656.1, on the reverse strand, counting down.
AGCACATGCATAGGAGAAGCACAGCTTTGAGAATGTGGCTTGATTATGTAAGTGTTTAATCTGTTGGAAGCAGAAGGCACATTACTTTTTTGAGGGGGTGGGAGGAAAGAGACTATGATGCAATCATGTTATTAAACAGGATATCGTAATTCTTGTACATGAGTGAACTGAATTAAAATTTTGAACAAACTTTTATTTTGGCATTTATTAAGTTTTACTTCTCAATTTTGCAACTTTGACATTCTTTTAGAATATTTAGAAGTTTTTTTTTCTATGTCTGCAATATAGCTTTCATTAATTTGAGGTTAGTCACATAATTGTACTACTCTCAAATTGACCTGTAAATGCATAGATTATATATATGCATAGATTAAGACATACTCATTTAATGATTGTTCCTTTTGTTTACTTTCATTTAATTTAGTCTTACATTTCCACTGCAGTGTGTGAAGGTTCTCTTTGGAACAGATCTTATACACCAATTAGTTACTAAAAGGAAACTGCAAGAGTATCTTTTCATTACTGGATTGTTCTGCTCAACTGATACTATACAGCCTAAGGGAAACCCACCATACTTCTGAATTTGAATCTGTATGCTAGAATAATTGATTGAGTTTGCAGTTTCAGCACATTGTTTTCACTGGCGTTCTTTTAATGTTTCCAATTATTGTAGAATAGGAAATGAACTAAATTAAATTTCAGTTCAGGATTCTCTTAATTTAATTTCCAGGTTTAAACCATTTATATGAATTTAGATTTTGCTAACTCAGATTCACCTTCCATGCACTAACTTTCACAATCCCTTGAAATAAATAGGAGAAGAGAATGTTTAGAACACATAACTTAAACTGAAAATTAGAACTAAGACTTTAGCAATAACAGAATAGTATGAAAGCCAAATCAGTGTATCATGTCTGAGAAATGTATTTCAAAATTCTTTTTCTTAAACTGAGACCAATGAAAAGAATAATGTAAAATGCTAATTTTGCATACTAAATACAGAAGATGATAAATGTAAATAAAAATATAAACCCTACATTAAAAAAAAAAATAAAAATCCTAAATCTGTTTTCTTTCAGAAACATTACATAGAATTTGGTGCAAGTTCTATGGAGTTGAGCACAGCTCAAGGGCTTGAATGTTGCCCTCTGTTCTAGCAGAAATGATAGCCACCCAGAATTCTGCTTTCAGTGAAAGAAATGGTCATGGATTCCCAATTGGTGAAAGTTAACATTAAGTTAAGGTCTGAGTCTACAAAACATTAATTCTCAACAAGACAAATCCTTACTTAGAGTTTTTCCAGTCCTCATTTCCATCTTAGCAAGAAGTGAAGGAAAATACCTAATTTCACATCATAGGGAAATGGAGAATGCAATTAAAATACAAGTGTTAAGGAATTAACATGGAACATAATTTTTAATCTATAACAGCGAATAAGGAAAAGGTGAGTGAAAGGCCTTCAGAAAGTTAAAATCTAGATACAGAGTCTACCAAAAATCTCTGAATGGTTTCAGACTATAAAGTCTGCAATTAGTTCTGCATGTTTATGAAACACATGGGAGCCTGCTGTGAGGCAGAATATACTGCTGAGTGGCTCAGTGCAGCCAGGCACATTCCTACAGATAATATCTGTCAGTATTACTGGATGGACCCTTCCACTGACTCAATACAATGGACTCTAAGGCTTATTCTGTAGGTAAGTGAAGCTTTTGATTCTATTATACCCTGCACAGGACTGAGGAACCATGACATTGCCATAGAGAGCTAGATAAGCTGCTCCTAAAAAAGTAGATGTCTTAATAAGGACTGAGAGCAACTTCACACCCTCTCAGACAGGCAACTGTCAGCACAAGGAGCTTGGTAAAAGCCCTCAGGCTTGAGAAGAGTCCAAAGAGCAGTTCTGCATAGTGGTAAAGTTCCTTACACATTGTAACCCTGGGATGCTTTCTCAGGATAAGTGGATGCTATCATGAGTATAGACACCCATTTCAAGGTACCAAGAGAAGAAATGAGTTTTGAGAGTTCTAGCCAGCATTGTAAAAGGAGTGTTCTCTCCTCAGCTGTACGGGAACTTTTACTGTGAAAACAAGAATGAACAAGCATTCTAATGGGAAACACAGACACTGCCTTATTTGTTGCAGCATTTGTTTTGAGATATGAAGATTAAGTGTTTTACCTTCTTTCTATGAATTTTGGACATTACGTAAAATGGCAATGCCTTTAAAAGATAACCAATGACACAGATACTGGCAAACAGAAATCATGAAAGTAATTTTTGCATTGATATCTACATGCACCAAATAAGACACAAGTAAAATTACTGTACAAGTTCTCTTCACAGGAGTTAAGAGTGATCATTGTGACTCTACAGTATAGTGCTGAGTACTCTGTGAGCTGTACAACTCCACACAGACCACAGAGCAGAGCATTGCACAGTACTGAGGGTGTCAAAAAACATTTGTATATGACATGTATGATAAAGTGTGGAGGGACTGTTTTTGTTTTTCCAATAGCTATGGAAAAAGAGACTATGTTCAAGGAATAAAGGTTAAACACTAGCAAGAAAGCACTTGTGACACAAGTGAGAGTAAGTTTACTCACATGATGAGTTAAAACAGCCACAGTTAAAATTTCTCTTGCGTCAGGACCATGATAGGGGAGTGATTGGACACCAAAGGGAGACTTCTTGTTTGCTATTCAGAGGCTGCACTGCATTACTCCTCATTTAAAGTTGCAGTCTGTTACTTTCACGAGACAGCTGTGTTTTGCTTTTACTGCCTATCAGTGTGTGGTGTCAATAAAATTTCATTTGAATTTGAATATCAATTTAACATTAAATACTACTGACCTGACAGCATGAAGAACTGACATTTTCTAAACCAAATAAAAAGTAAATGTCACACGAGTCAGTTGTAGCTACAACATATATAAGCTTATATTTTTACATGCAGATCTCTATTGATACCCTCTAGTTTCAGGAAATTAAGGTAATCTTAAAAGGTTTTTTTTTTTTCCTTGGAAATAAAAATATGTTGGGGAGGGGCAAAGAAAAACTTGGCTATTTTTGCAAGCTCTGTTTGAGAGGAGTAAGAATAACATAATGGAAAATTTGTAAAATTTTGGCTTCATTCTTAAGATTAAAATAATACACTATTCTTCATATTGAAAAGCTCTTACTTCCTATATCATTGGTATATAAGAGACATTTAAGATGGAATAATCTATTGAAACCTGGCATTATCCTCAGGTAAAAAAAAAATTAGGCCCATCAACCTTGTTATAATTTCCTCAACACTGAGATATGAATGTTCACAGTCATTCTCTCTGACACCAGTGCAGAAGTGTTGTAAGTGGAAACAGACACTCTCCTCTATGCATCTTAACAGATTTTCTCCCTACTTTTAAGGAAGTGGCTTTACATAAACTTGTTTTACATGAAGTAGAAAAGTATTCTTCTTTGTTCCTCTTGGCTCTTCTCCTCTCATTGACTCAGCTATTGCTCAAATTATAGTTTCATTGACTCACATTCACATATACTTAACTCACCAATCTCAGACTAAAATACTAACAAAATGTTATTGTCTCAATTTTTCTGAAGTAGTTTCCTTAAATACAGTTACTATACTTTTAGTCCTCAGTCAAAATATTTTTTTTGTTTCTCAAAAGAGTTGAGATAGACTACAGATTTTTTCATGATCCTTTCCAGTGAAAAGATCTATCTACCCAGTGTACTAAATGCATTTCCTTGAAACCATCTTGTTGTTATACAACAAAGAATAACATTACTATAATTTCTAGCCTCCATGCATTATTGTTCTTACCCTGAAGTGATTTCCTGTATAGCAGATTTCATTAGAACTTGAATCCTTTGCAGATTTCTTTTCAATATTTGCTTACTGGCCTGGTTTTGTTGGAGACAAGTTTCTCTTTCAGTGAATTTTGCCTGTCAGCTAAAGCCTTCATATTAACTGCATTTTCCTGGAGAACCAGACACATGTTTTGGTAAACCTAGCAATGGAATGCAAACTTATTGGTAAGCATGGATGGACATCTCACGAGAGGGGCGACGAGAAACAAGTGACTAAGAAACTGACCAACTGTGTATAACATTCCATTCACATGAATACTTCATATAAAAGTGGGAGATCACAAGGATCTTGTCCCTTTTTCCTTATGGCCGACATTAGGAGAGGACCTTGCGAGTCATCCCTGAGAACTGAGGCCTAGTGAGAGACTGAATCCAGCTCCAGTTGGCTGCAGAGTCTAATCCAGGACTTTGGTGGCCGGCTCTGCAGTTGCTGAGACTTTCAAGATTGGTTTTGTATATTTTGTATTATTTTCTCTATTCTTATTAGTAGCATTAGTAAAACATTGTTAATTTTTCCAACTCTCTTCTCTCTGACCTTCTTTCCCTCCCGATCGCCTGTGCTGAGTGGAAGGGGGGAGGGGCAAAAGAGGGAGGTGAGGGGGGAGAGGAGGTTAACAATACATCTGCCAGGGTTTTATTGTCACCCCGCAATCTTAACCCTCGACACTTACATACTGATTTTTACAATTTATACAAGCAACTCAGATTCTGAGTTTACAGAATTCTGCTTTATTATGTCAGTAATGAGATTCTGAAAACAGAAATAAAAGTTTCTTTATTCACATTTCTGTTCTCATGGATCATTAGCTTTTTCTTCTGTTATATTTGCAATTTTAACATGATCCACAGAATTCACAAAGTTAAAAAAGATGGGAAAGTTGTTGCACAGAACTGAAATAGTAAATATTTAAGTTAATCTTAATAATAACACATTGCAATGGTTCTAAAGTTCAAGCTTCAAAGCTGCACTAATCTTAATTTCAGTCGTATTAATGGGAAGAAAAGTACTACAAAGACCAACAATTAAGGGAAGATGATGTATCCCTTGTGGGCAACAAGAACTCAGCAACCAGACAAGCAATAACCAGAACTGATTTACCACTAGATTTATTACACCATCTCTTTTCCCAGCTCTTTCTAAGAGTCTTATGCCTCTGTACAAAGTATTGTTAACATTACTGTGGGTATATGACATTACTGTTAGAAGACTCTGTCAAATTGTGTCCACATACTTCAGAAAATGTGAAAATACTTGGAAGAACAGAAAACGGAAACTCAATGCTGATCAAACAGCCAGGAAAAAAAGCCTTAAGACATGAATTATCAATAAGTTAACTTACATGGGAAAATCTGGTATGGGAGAGCAAATCTGATTAGAATTGTGAAGTGCAACAAACTAAAGTTATTGGATGGAGAAATTAAGCAAAATTTTTAGATAAAATGCTATTTCTAAATGGTAGGTGGAACTGATTGCTGTAGAAGGATTTGAAAGGAACTCATTCAAGTCCCTTGAAAATGAACTGATTTAAGTCTCTTGTGTCCAGTTCTGAGGTCCCCAGTTCAAGAAAGACAAGGAACTACTAGAGAGAGTCCAGTGAAGAGGTACACAGATGATTAGGGAACAGAAGCATCTTTCTTATGAGGAAAGGCTGAGAGAGCTGGGTCTGTTCAGCCTGGAGAAGACTGAGAGAGGACCATATTTATGCTTATAAATATCTTAATGGCCAGTGTCAAGAGGACAGGGCAGACTCTTTTCTATAGTGCCCACTGACAGGGCAAGGGGCAACGGTCACAAGCTGAAACGCAGGAAGATGCATCTGAACATAAGGAGAAACTTCTGGAACAGGCTGTGCAGAGAGGCTGTGGAGTCTCTTTCTCTGGACCTATTTAAAACCTGCCTGGACACAATCCCATGCAATCTGCTCTAGGTGAACCTGCTTTAGCAGGGAGGTTCTACTAGATGATCTACAGATGTCCCTTCCAACCCCAACCATTATGTAATTCTGTGAATTCAGAGTCCTTAAAATAAGATTATTTTTAAAACAAATGTTTTGTTCCTTTTTTCAAAGGAAAAATTCTACAGTCTCTATAGGTAAACCAGTATAGCTTTGACTAGTGCTTCTTTCTAGATTCTCAACAAAATGACGGAGTTCATACTATCTAGATCCAAATTACCAAATAAATGATAGAAATCACTTTAATACATTTCATCCAGCCAGAGAAACCTTCCTTTCATTTATGGTTCTGTAAAAGAAAAAAAAAAAAACAAAAACCAAAAAAAACCCCAAAAACCACAACAAAAAAGAAAAACACTAAAAGTTGGATAACAAAATTTCAGGTTTACCAGGCACAGTAGAAAGACAGAAGGGAAAGCGAATGATTTTTACTTATTTCACAGCTGGCTCCATTCCAAAGAGAAACCAGCAGATACACTAGCAAGGTCTATGATTCAATTTCAGTGTCCCAGTATGATGTGGTGCTCCGTTCTACAGGATTCAACAGGAGCTCATGGAAGCTGAGGTAAAAGGCAATAAATTGAAGGCAAAAGGAACTTGGGGATTCCTTGAAAACTGGACAAAATATCTCTTTATGTGTCTTGTAAACAAATTAGTTATCCCCAAAGTTATCCCCTCTCCGCAAAAGACTCACTGTTTTGCCAGCTAAATTACTTACATTAACTAAATGCAAACTGTGGTGAAAGTGCACTGATCATCAAAACTTGTTCATTCAGGTTTCCTTCCAGCATACTCCACCCCTATGCCGACAAGCAGTCAGAACATGTTAAGAGTGTGCTTTGAGGCTCACTATATTCTTCATTCTCATTTTTATCTTTGAGTATTCAGTTTTTTAAATCTGGCTCTGTGTAAGTTTTCTGCTATAGTTTAACACAAATATATTTATCCCACATACATCACAATTCACTCTTTTTTAAACCCTACTGCTAAGTCTTCAAAATAGCAATGCTTTCTAATTTTGAAAAATGACAATTTTCCTTTTAGTGATGTTCTTATCTTACTAACACTGATCTAGCCATGTAGCCAAGTAAAAATCACTTTTCTAACCACAGCGCATTCTAGGAAACTATCTTCACCATTTTATTCAGACTCCACCTGGAGTACTGCATCCAACTCTGGAACCCTCAGTACAGGAAAGACATGGATCTGCTGGAGAGGGTCCAGAGGATGCCACCAAGATGATCAGATGGATGGAACACCTCCCCATGAGGAAAGGCTGAGAGACTCAGGGTTGTTCATCTGTTAGAAAAGAAGGCTCCAGGAAGACAATATTGTGGCCTTTCACTACTTAAAAGAGGCCTATGAGAAAGATAGGGACAGACTTTTTGGCAGGGCATGTGGTAATGGTTTTAAACTAAAAGAGGAGAGATTCTGGCTAGACATGAGGAAGAATTTTTTTACAATGTGGGTGGTAAAATACTGGAACAGGTTGCCCAGAGAGGTGGTAGATGCCCCATCCCTGGAGACATTCAAGGCCAGGCTGGATGGGGCTCTGAGCAACCTGATCTAGTTGAAGATGTCGCTGCTCATTGCAGGGGGTTGGACTAGACGACCTTTGAAGGTCCCTCCCAACCCAAACTATTCTATGAGAAATCACTGCAGCTGAGAAATACACATCTCCCCACAAAACAGTCAATCAGACCATATTTGTGAGCTACTTACTTGTGTAAGTGAGCTGGAATCCTTGGTCAGTATCAGATCCATTGGTATTAAATTCTATCCACATATGGTTAGAGGTGCTATTAAGGGTAACTCCCATCATGTCATTTTTGGTGAAGGCTCCCAGAGAGCGCGAAGAACTGTCTTTTCCATCATATACCTTATAGAAACAAAAAAATAGTATGAAACTTGTCATCCAATATAAATATTTGAAAACCATTAGTTTATAAAATACTTAGCTTATACAAGTTAGCTATGTATTGCCAATAGTTGCTCCAAAAAGTAAACGTTTCCATTTTGCAAGCTATGTACCATTTGGTTATGCAGTTCAGTGAAATATAGAATATTCTGTCACCCTTAAGGTGCGTTATAGTCTCTTTTTGGTTTTAGTTTTGTGAGTTCATCTTGAATGAAATTAATATTTATAGGCAACTCTATCTTCTGAAGTTTCATAAGCTCAGATTACTTTTCATTATTATTCACAAACGCTAACAAAAGTGTAATTTCTGAAATCACCATTGAAGTAAGGCTGTAAGAGGTAAACACAGCTTATGCTTTTAACTCCTGTCTGGAGATATCAACAGCAGAACTGAGATACTAAAGTCAATCTGTCACATTTTATTTCAGACCATGAGCCTGCAGTAAATTTCATTTTACTATAGGTTTTAACAAAGAAAGACAGGTCTTCAAAAAGAAGTGTGAGTAGAGATATTCTTATTTACCATGTTACTTTATTGAAAACTTTCAATGGAGGACAAAATCAACAGTATTAACAGGCACGGACTGAAGCATAGGAGGTTCCATCTGAATATAAGGGAAACTTTTTTACCCTGAGGGTGCCAGAGCACTGGAACAGGCTGCCCAGAGGCTGTGGAGTCTCCTTCTCTGGAGACATTCAAAACCTGTCTGGACACATTATTTTGCAATCTGCTCCAGGTGAACCTGCCTTAGCAGGTGGGTTGGACTAGATGATCTCCAGAGATCCCTTCAAACACCAATCATTCTGTGATTCTGAAACCTCTGTGATTTTTCAAATCCAATATGAATGAGAATGTTCCTTTGATTGTTCACCAATACAGGAAAAGTACAAAGGGCTGCTAGGGGGTGAAAAAAATATTTTTGCTTATTGTAAAACCTTGAAAGCCATGAAGTGACAAAATTGCCTTCTGTGACTTTATTTTGTCTCAACATGAACTTTAAAAAGCTAATTTCTTCTTGACATTAAATAAATCACCTGTACTTTCTCATGGAAAAACAGGCAAATATGGAGTATGTTTCGCACTTCCAAAACACATATCAAACATCATGTGGATGCTTATACAAAAGCAAGTAATGAATATGAACAGCTGGTTTCTAATATGAATTAAAAGATATTTTATCCTGATCCCATATGTCCTAGAGTAAGTGTAGATAACTAGTGCAAAAGCTACAATTACAGTAAATATCGTAAGCTCTGGATCTTCTTCTGTTCATTCTCAGACCTTGTAGTACAATGAGGATTTATACTGATTCCAGCCAGAAACAGGCAGTGATCCATCTAACAATCCAAATTGCTACATTTGAGTCACAGACACTTCCTCCTATACAAAAGTCCAGTCAGATCTACTAATGAAATTTAGAAATACAATTTTTTGAGAGGACAGAACACTGCAACTACTTTTATATATTATGTAATGACCAATAGTTTAAAGCAGAGCTATTTTCTCAGTGGAGAAAATACCAGTATGCCACCAATATAGGTGAATGTCTTGAAAGTAACTTATTTGTCTCAAGTGCTGACATTAACAAAAACAAAACAATAAAAACAAGGCACTTAAACTTTTTTTAAGAGAAAACCATAAAATTAGTTTAAAAACATACATAGATATAAATAATTACCTTCCCTGAAATAAGCTTTTGAAAAATAATATGTTAGCCATTGATAGAACCGCATATTCTGTTCTTATTACTAAGGCAAATATTTTCTTATATCAGGGCACATAAATGAGCTATTGGAAGACAATCTATTGTATTTAAGATTTGTGCAAGTAGTAACACATACTTAATGTCTATCTCTTGGCAGAAATATGGCTTTAAGCTGTGCTAACAGTATCTGAAAAAATGCTTCCAAGCATCTACCTTTGTCCTGGGCCAGAACTACAGTTCACTTTCATGGACTGATTACACTTTATTTATCATAGCTGGAAATCTATTGTACAAAATAAATAAGCATTCATTCACCATAAGATTTATTTTTTAAGAGCATTCTGATCATACATATTATGCAAAAAGCACAGATATCTTGTACTTGTTTTGAGCAATATTACTTTGAATTGAATGATCTATTTTTAATTGTCATTAATAAAAAATGCTATCTGTGTTAATAAAGTGATATTTATTCATCTGTTAAAAAATAACAGCTAATTACTATAATCATCCGTTAGACATCCTGTTTCAGCCATGTTCTACCTCACTGACTGTTACAGATATTCTTCCCATCTTGACAAGTCAAATAATAGTATCTCTCAATGTAAATCCAGAAACAAACAAAAACATTGCTTTAGGAAATTAAAATGCGATAAGAGGGAATGTGTGAAAGCAGCTGTAAAAAAAGCTGTGACAGTTTTTTTACTGCTGACACTTGTCCAGCTGTTAACATCAGAGACATAAGTAGATACATGTCTACTTGAGAAATTGAAACAATGTTAGTAAGCAGATATAAACACTGAATCTCCGTTATCTATACTGATAACTTCTTTGAACCATCCTGGGAATGAAAAAGCATTTTTCCTAACAATTCTTGATCATGGTTTAGTAATCGGTGTGAGCCAAGGACCATTCCCAAGAGGCAACTTTTGTGCAACCATGGTGTTCTGTCACATGTGACTGTTGCCAGAGAACACACTTAATACACTAGTCTAGACATTATCACTGTTAACCCATATATAGTGCACATGTTTAACTCATTTAGGATAACCCACTTGAAGTATAATTTACAAGCTACAGTTACTGTTTTGTCTCTTATTAGAAAAAAAAAGGAAGATCTATTTGGCTAAATAGTTGAAAGACATGAAATTATATTCTGGTTTTCCTCCTACCTCTAACAAATTCACAGTGATTGCATTATCAAGATTTCACTGTAAGTAGTCACTTTAAAGAATTACCAAGTTTCAAATGGCAGTTAAAGCAGGAAGACCAGGAAGCTAAGTGTTAGTGGGTGAGAAAGGGTAAGCTTTAAAATAAACAGATAATCCAAGTATTCAGTTTTGCCATATGCCTCAAAATGTCTCTATTCTGTCTCTATTTCTTTACTTGAGTTCAGATTTTTTTTCTCACTAATTCAAGTTCAAACTTTGCCATGGCTATAGAAAGCTTCTCCTATGACATGCAGGTCACTAACCTGCATGTAAAGCAGGAAGCATTAGTTCTGATGCTACCTTACGTCTTACTGATGTCAGAAACACCCTCGCAAATCATATGCAATTCCCTATGCACCACAGCCTCAATATTCAGCCTCAATATTCCCACTTGTGCCAACAGTAAACCTGGTCAAATATATACAGCTGGAGCTGGTTTGTATTTTCAAAGTAAGTAAACAGTGACAGAGTAGCAGTCCAGTCACCACAACTTGATTGTACACACAGTATTTATTGTCACTATATACTTGACACACATTTAATGCAGACTCCCTAGCCCCCTCACAAATCTTTCCTGAGAAAGCATTAGTCCAGAAGCTGCACAAGCCAAGGACTATTTCTGAGAGACAGTTTGAGTGAGCCACCTTGTTTCATAAGATTGGAGAGTTTAATGTTATGGATGTAGTCAACCTGCAGAAGCTGGCCTCCGGGCAGCACGGAATGAACACAGCATTTTTCAGAGCACTGAGATAAATGTACCCAGATCATGCAGGGATACCACATTTCACCTGAACTGAAAGGGAAGTGCTTACACTACTGCTGGGATTAAAATATGCAGGCAAGAGAAGAGGAGAGTGCTACAATTATTCATGAGGAGAAATGCTCTAATAATGGTGCTGATGTATCTGCACCTGCTGTGGAAATGTGAAAATAGACACTCACCTGAAGGAGAAGGAAATGCTGGCTAGATTTTCTCAAACTCCAGTTTCTCATTCTGATAGTGAAGACAAATTACTTACAACTAAACTTTGCAATTTTCCTTAATTGCAGAGATCTTTGTGGCACAAAAACATCCCAAAGCAAAACACTTTTAAAATATTGCTTTAATGGTTTTAGAGAAAATTCCTGTATAGCTTCCTGACATCTTTATGCATTTTCCTATATATTCCCAAATATTTTCATTACATCTTCATTGAATTCTTAGTGATCCTACCTTAAAAAAATAGTGATATTATGTACTTCATAAGACACTCATGATGGGTTGAACTTGGTGTTATCAGGATTGTTTCTCACACTTTTTTCCCTCATTTCACTTTCTCACACACTACTGTGCAACATTTTTTTTTGCAATTTCTTAAATACATTTGCCCAAGGCCCCACCACCTCAGCTGGTGGCTCAGCTGTGCCCTGCAGTGGGTGGTTGGCCTCTCCTCACGGAGACGCCCTGTAGCCCCCGCTGCCAGTGCCCAGGCACCCACACCCAGTACAACATTATATATGTATATATTTTCTTTAAAACAGACAAAGATATTCAAGTGGGAAAATACCCTAAATTTCAGCACAAGGTTTATAAATATTCTTAAGCCTTGGTGCATCCCTCACAAGCTGTCTTCAAAAGAGTCTTGGGGCTTCTGTGCAGATACAAGATAGAAGGTTGGTCTTTATAACATATTTTGTTAATATTTAGGGTACAGATCAGAAAGAAAGCAAACTTCAGAGGCCCACAGCCCTGCCAAAACTGTGGGAAAGGTAAGCCTTTGGAGACTGTCTTAATTTCCCAACTTCTCAGATTGTAGTTCTGGTCAGAGCACAGGAAAATTTATTTCAGTCTTACCTGCAAAACAGGACAGGAAAGAGAAGAGGGAGAAGACAATAGATAGTAGATATTTGCTTAAACTAGGATATAACCAAAACATGCAACTACAGCTAAGGAACACTTCTGAAAAATTTTAGGGTGGTAAAATAAAATAAAATAAAATAAGAACCAAAATATTATGTTAGCTGAGAATGAACCCATCCCTTCTTGCTGAAAAGGTAGCTGCTGTAGTCCATATTTTTCCTGACTGATATTAAAAAGGCTAATTTATTAAAAAAAAAAAAAAAGGAAAAATAAAACATTAAAGGAATGCAATAGTGAAATAGTGACCTCTGATAAATTATTGAAGGAGACAATATAGGACCCTGTATGAAGAAGACACATGTGTACAGATAAAATTGACAATTAGTCCTCAAGATGATGTAGCACTTAAATATGAGAGTTTACAAAGAGCTGAAAAAGGCTGAAAACAACATTTTGCCCCTGTATATAGTACTGCCTTGTAGCATCCATTCCTTGAATCTTCTGTATAGTTACATTCTGTGATGTAAAGAAAGGTAGTTTGGAGCTGTGGAAAGCACAGGCAATGATTGAGGAGCATCTGCCTTAGAAGCAGAGACTAGGTTTGGACAGGAGAAGGCTGAGCAGGGATGTGATTGAGGTTTAAAAAATCATGAAGGTATTAGAGAACATGAAAGCAAACTATTCATGGAATCCTGTATTGTTAGAGAAAAGGAATATTTAATGAAACTTGAGGTTTCATTAATCAACTAACAATGTTTATTTCAAAGAGATGAAAGAATCTACTTCTTTACACAGTTTGTACTGAACTTCCAGGATTTGTTGTCATAGAAGAGTTTTCTAGTAGTATCAACTATTTTAAAGGACTACCAAAATTCAAAGACAACATGGCAGCAGCAGATGGACAAGACAGCAAACTGTGGTCTAACTTAACACAGCAGCTGTGGATATTGAGGGAGCATAAGGGCACAGACACCACCTATCACTATTATCAGAGAAAGCATACTGAGTTAGATGGACCACTTGTTGCAACTCAGCTCTATTTGGCAGTCTTCCAGACAATGTCTGGGTAAGTTCGGGGGCTAGATCAAGGGTTGGTTCCAATGGACATCCTGGTTTGGGAATGGAGAGGAAATAGACTTTATTGTTTTAAATGCAAGCTATAGAGAGACTACGGGAGAAGAGAGTTTAACCATATAAATTGAAGTCGTGCCATGCCAATTGCCCGAGAAACAGAGAACAGGCCTTGCAGTACAGACATCACCACAATTTTGCCTTTGCTTCCTGTGGATCCTCAGGAGTATTGTGCTAACAGACCTATGAAAGAAGAAAGCATCTAACAGATTGCTCAGAACAGCTTTCTCTCAGGCAAATCTTTCTTATATCTCAAGGGAATATCTCTAAATATGCTTGACATTACTCATGAAATGTTCTGAAGGATAATTGAGTTTCTTGAATGTTTGTTTAGGGCTTTCTAAGATTTTTTTTTGTTCAGGTAGTTTATTAAATTATTTATAAACTTGATACGTGCAAAGCTTCTGAGAGACTTATGTACCATATGCAAACAGCTCAGTGGGCAATTAAGTTCTTGTCTGCTGCATCTGTTCAGAACAAAAATACTTTTGGGGATCTGCACAGTCAGATGACAAAATGCAAGCAAAGGATAATATAGAACACCTATTTTGCCCACCTACTCAATTCTCTTTCATCTGAAAGGAAAAACATAGGCCAAGAGCTTGCAGTGTTTCATACATGGTGGCCACACAAGCATAGAGGCATTTGTTATTAGTAATTTTGTCAGTAAAGATGGAGAAAATGCTACTCTTTTTACTGTAACTTTCTAATACTATTGAGGATAATAAAAGATTTGCTTATTTAATGGTCAATCTAGCCCGTACTTGCAAAATGAACAGGTATAACAACAAAGATATGAGAAGTCTTTTCCCCTCCACCACTGCCTTCATCATAGTTCTAAATTCCTTGTACTTGGCAAAACATTTATAACTTCAAATGGAATTGTCACACTTACTTACATAAGTCTTTTAAGAGATAAAAGTATGGCCAATGAGATTTGATCCATAACAATGATACCTTTAAACTCCTTGTGAGGAGAATTCAGTGCAAATGAAAATAGTAAAACCAAGTTACAAATGTAAACAGCAATTTCTGACATGTTAAATGGGTTGCTGTGAGATCCCCGGACAGCAAATTGCTAACTGAATCCTGAACACCTGGTGATTTGAAATAGCAATTAATTCTGAAAATTTAGAGACTTTAATTTAAAAGAGTAATTTAATGTATGCTCAGCATTTCAGATCAATGTCATGATTTTCAGTACATGCAAGAATGCAGCAACCATTATTAAGAAAAGACAGATTGCGGCCATGCTGTATAAAAGTACATGACATGTTCAAAATCTGTATATGTTTAGACCAAGTTTCAAAGTCTATCTACAACATAAATAATGAAAATCATCTTCTGTAACTACGGTTTTAGTCAATATTACAATGCTATGTGTTAGCTTGCTCCTTTCTGTTCACATGAGCAATTCATTGATTTGAAACAAAACTAAACAAAACAAACCAGTTCTGTCCAAGACAAAATAATAAAAATGTACCAAAATATACTAAAATTAAAACCTGTAAACCTGTGCTTTGTTAAGTAATTATCATGCTACACTTATAAATATTTTCACAAACAGAAAATAATATAGACACTTTTGTATTCAAAATTCAAGTTCACATTTTAGGTTTTCTGCTTAGATTTTAACCCACTATACATTGAATTCTTAAAAACGCCTATATTTTCTTTGAACCTAGTATAAATAATTGAATCTAGTATTAAAAAATTATGCTACCCACATAGAATTTATTCATTTTCTATAAGTGAAAAAACAGCAAAAATAATTGTTTTTTAAAACAGAGTTGTTCATGAAACGTGAATGTTGAGCACAGTAGCAAGTGAAATTATTTTATTTTTACCTTAACAACATCACCCTCACGCAGCTGAAAGCTTCTGGCTCTAAGATGGATCCCTTTTCCAGCCTCTGTTTCAATTTTATAGATACATTCATGGTTGTTGTCATAATTAGATGGAAAATTTGGAGACAGCAATGTTCCTTCATTTCCAGAGACAGTTGCTCCACATTCAGCTAAAGAAAGCAGATGCATTAAAAAAAAAAAAAAAAAAAAAAAAAAAAAAAGTGAATTATCCATTTCAAGAAAACATGGGTTATTTCAGTAATATTTAGACTCTGTGAAAACTCTAATGTGCTGTCTAGGAAAAGTATGTTTCTGACAGATTTCATCTGTCAGACAAACTCCTAGAAACCCTACCAAAGTTGCTATCTCCTGCATTTCACTCAGTGTGATTATTATGTACACTTAGTGCTTTTATGCATTTCCCTTTACCTCAAATATATCCCTTGGTCCTTCAATCAGACTAACCTATAATGCAGGTTAGCTGGATTCCATAAAAACTGGATGTTTTGTTGAAATATATTTATTGTGGTATATTTCAAACAAATGTAACATTAATTTCACCTACTTCCCTGTTCAGCTTTACAAAGAAGTATTAGAAAAAGCAGACAATGAGCTGCTGAGATAAAAGAAACTGGCAATAAATCAAGAGCATTCAAATATTTTTTTCTCCACCAGGAATAAAAGTAAAAAACTGAAAACAAACCAACATTTACTGATATCATTCAAAGCCAAGCAGACAGCTCCCTTCTTTTCCAGGTAAGGAGTAGGTGAGTCTTTTTTACAACTATCTATAGTAAGAACTTAGTGACACTTTCAGTAGACATTTTCCTCATTGCTCCCCAGTAAAGAAAATAATAAAGTATAGAAAGAGTGGTATTTTCCAGCCCACAGTCTCATCAAATTATTCCAAATGTGCTTAATAAAGTTCAGCACATAAATGAAAATATCTAAAGACATAGTAAATAATATCAGTGTATTGTTCAAACAAATATTCAAAATGCTTAAAAATAGCCTAAAAACACCTTCTAGAACCCCACAGTAACAATAACATACTGATATTCATCTACAATTTTTTTAGGGTGGATAAATACGGATTTTGATATAAACATAATTCAGATCTCATTCAGAGCTTGGTAAAAACCTGATATAGCTATTTAAATATTAATGATAACAAATTGGCATGTAATTGTAAATCAACAGATTTTTTTTTTTTAATCAAATATGTGATAGCTTTTAAAAAAAATCTCTATTTTTCTATAAATGTTAAATAGACTTTTAAGGTTCATAGGATGTATGTTTGCATAGTTTATCAAGTATATATATATATATATAAAGAATCATTTTGAAAATATAGTCTAAAGGCAGACCAGAAAGATATATAAGCAAATAATTCACTTAAACATATTCATGGAGAAATGCATACTTTATATTTACAAAGAAACAATCTAAAAAAATCATTTACATTTCTGCAGTCTCGACAAACAACATCAAATTTGTGTTCTTCTTGCATTTGAAAAGCCTAAAATTAGTGAAAGTTTCTGTATTTTAGGCTTCCTCCCTTCGATGTAATTGAAAACAAGTGGGAGGAAAAAAGAGAAAGAGAGGGAGGCAGGGAGGGGTGGAGGGAAGGCAGAAAGGAGGGAAAGAAAAATCGAAGAGGGGACGAAAGGAAGGGGGAACAAGATAGTCACAGTCTTGTTTGGAGTCTTATTTCTAGTTTACATTTGGGTTCTCCTTAGGCAAAGTGAGGAAGGAAATCACCAATAAGCTGGCTCAGAATCTTTGATTTTGCACATAGGTTTAGAGTTCATTTACTGTTCTAAATTACAGTTTTATTTCTCCACTTCCTTAGCTTTCTTAGGCCCTAAGCTGCATTACATTTGGTAGGCACAAGAGTGTTAGGGAAGAAGAACCCCTGCCATCAAACTTCAGAGAGCAAAACTCTTCCTTTGTTGGTGAGTGTGGGATGCACCAGTTTAAAGTCACTTGCAAAACTCTTCCTTTGTTGGTGAGTGTTGGATGCACCAGTTTAAAGTCACTTTACTCTATCTAAATGTTTCAAAGAACTGACAAATTAACTAGATTTTTTATTTTGGTACTGCTTTGGTAAGGGATCTGTGAAATATGTGATTCATATTACATATGGTTACATATACATATCTATATGTGTTTGTGTATGCATGTTCATATGTAGCTATTTTTGTCTTTGATTTTTAGGAAACAGGTGGAACTAACTGAGTTTATAAAATGCAGTTCAAAGCATTGCTAAAATTAATGTTTAGACCCATATTATTTGATGTCTTCTTATATTTATGGCACCAGTACTCAACACACGCCTTCTGAAAACAAGTGTTTGCCCAGGTAAAGATCTATGCAAAAAAATCTATGTTGCTTTAGGCTGCATTGCTATCTTACTGTCTACCTCTTTCAAAGAACTGGAAAATATAGAAGTAGAATGCTGAAGAGAAGAAAATGATAAAACATTACAGAAGCAAAGGGTTTTTTCTTACGTAATGTTCACACAGAATTCTACTGTTTGTTTCAGTGACTGACTGTAAACCACTAAGACATACATAGTAATAGAAAAATGAGCTTTTCCTAGTCTAGAACTGGCCAAATTTCCTGTTCTGACAAGGCTATGTTCCAAAGTTCAAAACCATAGCAATTTAAATCTGTGAATAAAAGTACTGGCATATAAGACCAGGATAATGAGGGTTCCAAACTAAAGTTAATATAATATTACTACCCTTCTAAAGTATACTACATTCTGCAAGAAGATGACATTTTCTGCCATGAACAGTTATTTACTAAAATTCAATTATAGTTCAAAATTCTTTGAACTCAGGTCGGCACTCATACACCTCAAACCCATCCTATACAGCAATATTCTCTTTTCAGTCCATACTACCCCTTCTCAAATACCTTGCAAATATTTGGCAGCTCTACAGTTTCATCAGCCCCTATCATTCCCTTCGTTATTATGACAAAGTCTTGCTCATGTCCTCTGATCAGTCAAGTTTCTTAGCTTATGTCACGTCAGTCAGTAAATCACTAACACAGACCCCAGAAAGAGGTTTCCATAGCAAAGTAAGCCCTTCTTCATCACCTTTTCTCCCTCAATATGAAAGCTATATGAAAGAAGTCACAGTTGAGGTTTGTGTTTACTTGCCGCTCTTCATTAAGGTTTGAAAATCAAGTTAAGGTAATTTTTAATTAGCTCTTCCAATTTCTTAGCCTGGAGATTTAGGTGACTTTTTCAGATAAATGTTGCTCCCAATCATGGAAAGATTTCCTTCCCTCCAGACCACTGGAGCTTCTTGAGATGCAGTGTCCTAATACCTGAAATCTCTCTCATTTGTGTTCAATGTCTAGGTATACCAAGGACTTTATGCCCTAAGGACTTCAGCTAAGTATTTTTCTAACCATTCCTGTACACTGCAATCTAGAACTGCATGAGCTCCCTACACATAATGAGGGTCTAGAAACTCAAAAGACCAGCCATGAACAGCAATACTGAGTCTGGTCTTGTCAGGAGGAATAGTTTATACAGCCAAGGACATCCTTTCCCTTCAAGGCCCTATTATTTTACTCAGCAGTATAGGAAATATCATGGTATTTGTCTTTAAAAAATATCTACGATAGCTGATAACGCTGCTGCTTTTTTAATACAGTAATTAACACATGCAGCCAGAATGTGTGACACGTAAATTCAATTCATTTGCCTCTGGGGATTTAAATATGCATCTCCTATGATTTCTGCTTCACACAAAGGGATTAGAAAATCAGTTAGTCACAAACAAAGCAAATGTTGTCTAACTGCTTTAGCATAATGGGTAGGGCATTAAATAGGGGAGGAGGAACACTTCTCCAAGGAAATTCATACATTAAACAGTTGGGAAATAAAATTCTGAAATAACCCATGAATCAACATTCACTGTTACTATGTAAGTACCAAAATACTAGGTTGGAAAAATATACTCATGTTCACTTCCATTTTTGTTGCTTCCAGTTGATCTTCAATTTTTTATGCAAAATGAAACAACAGCCTTTGGTCACATTGGCAAGATCATTCTGCTAAGAGGCATCAGATATAATTTAAAATTATTTTACAGAAACAAAGGAAATAAAGACACATCTCTTATGTTCCTGATGAAAGATCAAGCCATGAAATTTTGTGTAAGGAAGTGATATGGCTCAACCACCTATGGTAACTAAAAAATAAAATCTGCCAATCACCCTTCAAAGATGTCATGCAACACTACTTATCCAGCACATGTGCTTTATGAGTAACTACTGATTTTAGTACCTCAAGTTAAGCAGAAAAATCTTATCATATGATCCTGAATACAGTCACACTCAAAGTTGCAGTTAATGGCTCAATATCCAAGTGGAGACCAGTGACAAGTGGCTTTCCTTAAGGGTCAGTATTGGGACTGGTGTTGCTTACCATCCTTATCAGTGACACTGACAGTGAGATTGAGTGCACCTTCAGCAAGTTTGCCAAAGACACCAAGCTGTGTGGTGGTAAACACACTGGACAGAAGGGATGCCACCCAGAGGGACTTTGACAGGCTTGAGAGATGGGTCTGTGTGAACCTTGTGAAGTTCAACAAGGTCAAGTGTAAGGTCCTGCACATGGGTCAGGGCAATCCCAAGCACAAACAAAGGCCGGGCAGAGAATGGATTGAGAGCAGCCCTGAGTAGAAGGACTTGGGGCTGTTGGTTGATGAGAAGCTCAACATGACCCAACAATGTATGCTTGCAGCCCAGAAAGCTGCATCAAAAAAAAACGTGACCAGCATGTTGAAGGAGGTGATTCTCTCTCTCTACTCAACTCTCATGAGACCCCACCTGGAGTACTGTGTTCAACTCTGGGACCCCCAACATAAGAAGGATAGAGACCCGTTGGAGCAAGTCCAGAGAAGGTCCAAGAAAATTATCAGGGAGCTGTATAACTTCTCCTCTGAAGACAGGCTGAGAAAATTGGTGTTGTTTAGCCTGGAGAAGAGAAGGCTCTAGGGACTACTACATTTATACAGTCCTAAAATTACATTCGGCCCTTTGAAGGCAACCACGAGGCTAACGTGGCCCCTGGTGAAAATGAGTTTGACACCTCTGGACTACACGATCTTTAAGGTCCTTTCCAACCCAAAAGATTCTATGATTCTCTGATTCTTTAAAAGCGCTCTTTAGCTCTTGGCTACAGATGAATTCTTTTTACTCTTTCATGCTACTACTCTACTTCAATGCCTTCCAGATTCCTTCTGAGTTCCAGAGATCTGGGCTCATCCTGGGAGAATTATTTGCCTCGCCAGCCCAGAGAGATGAAAGAGAAAATATTTCTCATGCCTTCAACATGAGAAAAAATCTTGTATCTGCTTGTATTTTCGTTTATTAATTATAAATTACTGAAGAAACCTAAGAAACCATAAGAAACCATAAGAAACAACTATATCAGTATTCGTAACTACAAGCCTTCAAATTATGCAAACATTGATACATACAGAATTTGCCATGAGAAGTAATCTTTACTGATCTTAAAGTAATTGCTGTTGATATTCTGTCTCCATACATTGATTCACAACCTTGTCTTGGAAAAATCAGTGTGAATTTAGGTGAACAGGTATACTATAATATACCCACTGAACACACTCTGTGTAAATAGTATTTTCAGGACAAGCTCATCTAGCTGTACCTTTTAAAGAAAAGGAATATATTTCATAATGCTTTTTGTCAGATTATGTTATGTGCTTAGACAAGTATAGTAGCATTAATATAGGTACAATTTAAGAACTTAAAATCTGTATATGATAAAATGCTTAAAAATTGCTAAACAAAGATGTAGCACTGAAATATGCATTATTATGTAAAACAGATCCCTTCTTTACTTTGCTCTCTTGCCTTTCCTTTGTTTCTGTAGCAATTTATTTGATTTTTCAAGATGCAAAATAAATTGATTCAAAATTTCCAGGGTTTTTACTATCAATATAGTGGCACCTAAATCCACACTTTACATTAAATAGGAAAGATCTGGTTGTCACTTTATAATAATATTTACCCAAAATTGCTCAGGTATTTTAAATATGTCTTATCTCAAAAACTAAAATATGGATAATCCAAGAGAGTTTTCATCAGAGAATATGTACAAAAGTCTGTTTTGAGCAAAAACAGGCAAATAAAGAAAACTAGTAGGGAATTTTATCCCATGAAAGTGAAAGTCTGATAATTCATTAGATGTCATAAGAAATAACAAAAAGCTTACATTCTTGAGTGCAGGAGAGACCTCTCTCCTCTAGGAAGGACATAAAGAGATTGTTGCAACTTGTGCACAATTATTTTGAGTCTGAGGGAGAAAGAACGAAAGGCACATTGCAGAAGTAATGTGAAATAGTGCCTACTGTGTTCTGACAAGATCTATAAAATTAAGAGGTTGTTTTCATGTTAAAAGGGTCTGATTAATTGGAATTAGACTATAAATAAAAAAGTCAGAATAATTAAAATGAAACTTTATTGAGACTATAAAATAATTAGATTCTAAGCACTGCAACCATACTGAACACTCATATGTTAAGAATGCTCTAGTTAATCTAGTTCCCTAATTTGAAGGAGAAATAGAGAAAACAACATTCAGACATTAAAAAAGAACACCAAACATGTGTTTTTAGTTCCTTTATAAAACATCAGATTCTAATCATCTGTAATTTAAGAACAGGGGCTACCTTTCTGATGTCCTCAGTGAATAGCTGTGCATCCTTAGCTGAGGATGAGGAGCAAGGGGTGACCTTCTTTAAGAATACAGCCTTTTGTATGCAGCAAGATTTTGTTGTAACTGCGTTGTAATGCAAAGTAATTTAATGTAGCTAATTTAAATAAAAATGTGCTCATAGTGCTATAGATGTTTTTGCTTTTGTATCTAAATGAAGAACAAATTCCATAAAATCTCCCAAACTTTTTCTGCATAGTTTGGCTGTTAGTGCTTTAAAGAGATAATGTCATCACATCTAAATGGCTTGTAACATAGCTTAAACTAGCATATGCTAAACAAAATTTGTTCAGTAAATATCAACTTCTTATATGGTTCCAATTCAGGTTCTTCACTTCTCAAATCTCCCAGAGCACAACAGTCAAAAGACAAGTTCCCTTAAACTCAGCTTCTTTAAAAAAAAAAAAAAAAAATATCTATATGGTACTTGTTCTACATTTCAAAAGGTGTAAAGCAGATAAAAGCAGATTAATCTAATTCTTTACTACAGTTTGTGAATCTTGTATTCTTTTAAAAGTTATTTTTATTTATTTATTATAAAATGAAAAGCATGCACCTTAGAATTCAAAATGTTTACTAATTACGCCCAAATATAAAAGGTTTTAGAGGAGGAACTGTATGCTTTATTTTCATATTGGTTTCTGAGTTGTCTGTTATAACCTTGCTGAGGACTGCAGCAGACTGGAAAATGCTACCTTATCAAACTGTTCTTTTATTCCCTTGCAGTGGGAGCAATCTGTCTGGAACAGATACATAACCCCATTCTTTGTTCTTTTCCTTATAAAGTCACTTAAATTCTATTTACATAAGTAAATTTTCTTCTTCTTTCATTGTCTCACTTGAAATTGGATAAAAGGAAACTGCAGAGGGTATATCTTTTGAAGATCATCAAACACTTCTTGAATATGAACACAAACTCTATAAAACAAACAAAATTCAGGGATTCTTGAAATGCTTTGAAATACAATACATGTAAAAATGTAGTGATAACTTTGTTTAATGGAAAAGTTCGCTTTATTATTTTTCTTCTATACATCTTGCTAAAAGGTTTGACAGGATTTTAAGCAGATCTCCAAAGCAGAGATCAAATACAAGTAGTACATCACCAGTTTAAAGGCTTCTCTGCCACAAAGCACTCTACTGAGTGCAGAATACCTTTGTTGTATTTACAAAATTGTGCAGCAGCTCATAAAAAAAATGAGAAGCTGAGCTCAGACAGTTGATATTGTTACCCAGTAGCACAGTCATACAACATTAAAACAAGAGCAAAGGGGATCACGGATAAAACACAGCATCATGCACAAACTGTTAACCAGAACGCTGCATCAAGCCAGGGCACACATGTTGTCTGCCCAGCACCTCTGTAGCACAGTGCCTTAACCTGTGTTATGCTAATAGTCCTTTGTCTCCAATTCTGTGGCCAGAACTTAATCTATGAGCCTATAACCTTTCATCTACCAGGCTGCCAGGCTGCTGTGGTAGTGCCTTCACTCTGGTACCACAAGCCCTCTTGTTCGCAGCTGGCACCGCTAAATTCTGAACCACTGTTATGCCAGGTTTCTCCTAAAAAGTGACTGCCATTTATTTTTAAATCATACCGTTCTCACCACAGTTCTCACTCTTTTGCCTTGCAGTTTTTAGCCTATAACTCTACACTAATATCACACTTTTCCAAACCTGGTGGCTTTTAGCCTATAACTTCACATTGGAATAGAGCCTAGTAGATAAGGAGCAGATAACAATTATTTAAAAACACAATAAATATTACATAATAATATACATGCACAAAGCTTAACTACTGTTTAATCTGCAACACCTACACATGCTCCAGTCACTGCTAGCAGTTATCATAAGCTGAGGAGCTTGAGAAGGTCTGCATGAAAAAAATAACTGTACTAAGGAGAAAGCAGGAAGATGTTGGCTTTTTTTTTTTCATCACCATCATTGTCACCACTATCTTCACTTGAGAGATATTTGTCTGAGAACTCTCTCCTTCCTCTTCCCAGCTGGTGCCTGAGGAATCGCCTTCCGTTTTAAATCTCTCTCTTCTTCCCTTTTTTTCCACCCTCTCTACTTCCCTTTTTCCCTCCCCATTTGCTTCTCTAAGATAGATTTGAAGTCAAAGTGGGTCATCAAGCTACGAACTGCATTAATAAAGCATGTACATATAAACTTCTCCCAGCATTCTTTAAGCAACATCCATACAGTGATGGTGAGGTTAGAAGACCTCATTGAAAAGCCTACTGAAATGCCTTGCTGACAACAGACCTCTTATTCTGTATTTTTTTTCACTATTTCATTGCAAACAATAATGCAGAAGGAAAGGAAGGACTACACAGCAGGCAAAGCCTTTTCTGAGGTTTGCTTAATTTGTTTTCAATCTACGTGCCTTTGACACAAGATACAGCTCAGGTTCTCAAAACAAATCCTATGATGTTAATTAGTCTCAGGGGATTATTGGCAGAATCCAAGGTGACGGCATTTTGCTTTCTTTTTTTTTTTTTTTTTTTTTTTTTACATTATGTCTACTCTTTCTTATATCATCTGATTATAACCTATGAAGATAATATTCCTATATTATTTGCCTTATCAAGAAAAAAAAAAATAGCATATACAATCTCAAAATCTAGAAAGGAGCCAAAAGGGTAACCTGAGGCAATTGCTATTCTTTCTGAATATAGGTAATTAAAATTTCATACCAGGTTTCAGATTAAGATGATTAAGGTCTCATACAAATCACTCCTCCTTTTCATTTTGAAAACAGAGTTAGAATGCCCACTATGCACCAGCTGAAATGTGTTAGTGTTTCCTGATTATTAAAGTTTCAGTTTTGAAATAGAGAAAACTCAAACCTGCAATTACTATATTGCACCATATTTTGAAGATTTGTATACAGTAGGACTCAAACACTAATTCGAACAAATATTTAATTTTGTCAAACATTGACAGAAAAATAAGGGAATAGAAAAACAGATTTAAAAAAACACCTTTCAATTGTATTTCTAAAAATGCAATGTTATAAAAAATAGAAATTATAGAAAATCTAGTAAATAACTCTATTAAATATGTTTTATGAAATAGAAAACAACCTAAGGATCTAAACAATTTAAATGTGGCTGCATTTAAATATAGAGTTCCAAAATACAGTGGATCTTGGACATTGCATGAAAATTCAGAGATACAAGCACTGACGGTATATAAGATTTCTTTCTCATGAGCAGCTCTTAAATGAGAGCTCTCTGTGCCTAAAGGCTTGCTAAAAATAAATAGCAGTTTTGAGACTTAGTCTGATTTCTCAAAGGTGAACTCGAATTCCAATTTTATGCTACGGAGAATTTAGAAACAACGAATGCCAGATCTCAATAGTCTCAGGAATCTCCAGTGCTATTCAGGCTAACAGCGTTCTCAGTTATGTTTCAGTTTTGATGGAAATTAACTCAATGCTACAACATGTCAGAGTCTATTAATTATAATTGATGATTTTGTAATGAATACTAACAAAACTATTAAAAAACCCAGCTTATTAAAGTGTCAGCAATTTATTGTAGCACCCTATCATTAATTATTCATGTAGTATTTATTATAACAACCAAATATGATAAATTAATGTGATATTAATGTGAATACTAGTGAACAATACCTTAATGAAGGTTTTATTCAAATACTGTATTTATGCACCATTAAAAATCAAGTGACATGTAAAATTTAATAAAGGAGCAACACCATTTAAATATGAAGCAAAAACATTAAGTAGGTGTTTATTTTCACCTTTATCCTCTAATTTTTTCACAGCTTGCGTTAGGAACACTCCATGTAGTTGAAATGAATAATGGGGTACAGGAAATCAATGCAGGTTAAGACACCAACAAACCAAAAAAAAAAAAAAAAAATGACCACACAGCACTTAAAACCACGTTTACTGTATTAGTGTGTTATGCTTGAACTTTGTGCAATGCTTACGATGAAAGGCTAGTTTGAACTGAATATATTGTACACTCTACAGTGTACAAATAATATTTTCATGGTACATCCTAGGTAAAATTTATCACGATTTCTTAATGAGATAGTGAGCAGGGAAAACCCAGACAAGTAGACAGAAGCAATATGCAAATCAGGTAATAGAATGAAAATCTAAATAAGGACAATCTCAGAAAGGAGAGTTCAAGAACTAATTCAAACTTTACTTCCCATTATCATGTGGTGTCTTAATGCCTAAATCCTGGAAGAGGTAATGAATGTGTTTAGTTACATGTCCTCGTGAACACGGAAAAATAACCATTTCTAATAATGTGCATAGCTCTTCAGCCTTAATGCTGAGTAGAGAGGCGTGGTAAAGGTCATTCACATTAGCCAAGATATTAAGGAGTTAAAAGAAAATTATTAGTAAATACAATGAAACATTTACTTTCATTTTGTCTTATAATCTTACTACTGCTTCATTTTTTTTCATTAATATTACAGACAGAATATGATGGAATAAATTGAATTTATTATTTTGTACCTAAACTTTTCATATAGCAGAGCTATATCTTCTGTGATCTAATAAACATATATATAAGGTATTGTACCCTCAGAAATTAACAAATCCAGCAGGGTAAACTAGCAATTTCTCAAATATCTTTTTAAACAGAAGCTACCTATACTTAGGCACCATACGTTGCAATCCACTGTAAAGGTCTCTCCAATCAGGTTTCTACCCATCGCCTTTGATAATCAGTGAACAGCACATTTTTGGCAAGTAGGAAGAGAAGAATGAAATGTCTCCCTTCTTTCAGAATTTCATCAGCTCATGACAGTGCACTATAAAGGAATACCAAAATTAAAAGGTTCATTCCTCACCTGTTAGAGGATCATTGCAAATTATAAACTCATATTTCAAAAAGTAATTAGGACATGATTTAGATGTATATCAGATGCATGCATTTGATGCTTTTGCACATACTGCGCTCCTCACCAAGCCATTGGTATCCAAAAACTGAAGCGGAGCAGCATCTAACTTTTCTAAGTACTGACAACTGCTTTTGGAATAGGCTGCCCAGGGAAGTGGTTCAGTCACCATCCCTGGAGGTAATTAAAAGATATATACATGTGGCCCTTAGGAACATTGTTTTAGTGGTGGGCTTGGCAGTGTTGCCAGTTGTACTCAAGGATCTTAAAAGTATTTTCCAACCTAAATGACTCTATTATTCTATGACAAAGTCATGCCAGTGTGCAGAAGGTAATATGAAACGCATGTGGCCAGGAACAGCGTTCTGCAGTTGTTGTGTATTGAGAAGGATCATGACTGAAAACATTGTGGTGAAACTAGTTCAGCCAGACACAGGAGAGGACACATTCAGTGTAGGGGGAACTGTGATTTACATATCAACAACAAGCTAAGGAGTCACAGACCAGGCCGGCTAGTAAGATACTGGAGGTGGAGGATGTGCTGGAGGGCACATAGCCCCATCTTCTGATATGCCCAGCTTGGCAAACAAAGGGAAAAAAGCTGAGACCCTCAGCGTGGCCCAGGACTTGTTGAGACTTGTCGATCTTTCACAGTCACAGAATCACAGAATGTTAGGGATTGGAAGGGACCTCAAAAGATCATCTAGTACAATCCCTCTGCCGAAGCAGGAACACTTAGATGAGGTTACACAGGAATGTGTCTAGTGGGGTCTTGAATGTCTCCAGAGTAGGAGACTACACAACCCCCCTGGGCAGCTTGTTCCAGTGTTCTGATACCCTTACTGAGAAGAAGTTTCTTCTCAAATTTAAGTAGAACCTCTTGTGTTCCAGTTTGAACCCATTACCCCTTGTCCTACCATTGTTTGTCACCGAGAAGAGCCTGGCTCCATCCTTGTGACACTCACCCTTTATATATTTGTAAACATTAATCACCCCTTTCACCCCCCCAGACTTTTCTCTACTCAGAGAGTTATAAAAAAAGCTCACCAAAAACAGCATAGGGAGGGAATCCACCACCCTCAGGACCTTCAGCCCACCAGCCTCACCACAGGAACTGAACTAGACATCGGAGGATGCTGCGCTCCTGAACTGCAAACCCCAGCATCCTCGCCGTGGAACACCAAGGCCACACATCATCATGCAAGTCCTGTCATCCACGCTGTGAGGCCGTAAGAGAGACTGGATTCCTCACTCTTTTCTTTCTTCCTTTCTCTCCGCTCTTTCATTCTCTCCTTTTTTTTTTTTCTATATCAGTTTTTATTTGTCTCTTCTTCCATGATATATTACTCTCTTTCTCTCGCTCTTATACCTTAGTTTTCCTTCCCTCTGTACCGCTCTCTTTTTCCCTTTTGAACATATAAGGGTAACATCGTCTTTAAACTCTGCTGTTGGATTCTGGTTAAATTTCATATTATAGCTACTGATGGTTGCCAATACATCGCTTGTAGTAGGACTTTTGCTGTTAACGTGTTGATAAGTTCTGTGATATCATAAAATACTTTTGCCAAGCCACTATTTGCTCTAACTAATATTCCAACACGTACTTTTAGTAAAACTCATAATTGAAATGGACCCATGGAGTGATTGTCTGTCATTCACTTCACAACTGCACAGAATTAACCCAGAGTTAACTCACGCCTGATCTCATCTGTTGAGTCAGGGCGCGTGTCACATTCAGAGTTAACTCATCCCTCATCCCATCTGTTGGGATGGGACAGCAGTGGAGCATGACAACAAAACCTTTGGAATATGGCAGTAATCTGGAAGAATGTATACAGTGTGAAGTGGGGAGCATTTTCTGGATTCAAGATCTATTTCTTGTGTTGATTGTGTTGGTTCATTGAAATTACTGTTACATGAAAGTACTTATAGGAATATTTCTTCTCTTAACCTATGACTCTTGCAGTTGTATTTTTTTAACTGTAGCACAGCCCCAATACAGAGTTGTAGAAAGCTCCTGACTAATTTGACTTAAAGTAAACTGAAAGGTAAGAAAAGTATGATTAAAAGGATAGTCCTGGTTTGGCAAATGTGTTCTACAAAATTTGCCTTAATAACTGATTTCCCAGACAAGTTGTGTGGTTCCTCTTTAAAAGGCTAGCAAAGACAAGAAGATAGCAGCTGAAGATGGCCTCCTGTAGGTGGACGTTAGCCTCAGAATCAGGGACTTCAACAGACTAAGGTTTTGTTCCACCTAATTCCTGAACCCCAGTATACATCAAGCTTCTGAGATTCATCATTTTGGGGATGCACACAAGTGCATGACTGCCTAGGAGCTTTAGTCTCAGATCTGTACTCTAGGTGGACTAACTCTCTAGAAGCTGGGCTTTGTCCTCAGGAAAAAGTAGTCAACTGTGAAATGTAAATGAAACTGTAATAGAATTATGTAATTATAAGTGGACAAAAAAGAGCTATTGTTGGAGGGAAAAAGTGAGAAGAGTATGTATCCACACTCTTGAGCAATTTTGTTCACACAGGCATGAAATAAGTTTAAATGTATAAACTCATTTGCAACTATGTAAAAGTAAGTGACATCCTGGGAATAAATTATATATCAGGAAGTATTGTTAATAATCCACGGGAAATTAAACCTTCAACACGTAGACAAACATGTCAATTAGAGTAATGTGCCAGATGATAATGTTAACAACCTTGTAGGTGACAAGCTGTTTCAGAATAGTAAAAAAACAGATGCTTCTGTCAGTACTCTCAAACCTAAGGATACGGGTTATTTTAGTGTCATTTCTTTTTCAAGACACAGTGCATGTTTATTTTCCAGGTAGCCCTGTGCCAGGATTTCTAGGACTAAAAATGAGAGTTATGATGTTAGGCTAACCAGATCTTCCAAGCTCTCCCTTTGCCTTACCTAGAAAATAACTCTTTAAAGGAGAAGAAATAGCGGAAAGACACAAATAGTTCTCTGACCAGGAAAACTTCAGAACATGTTGGAGATGAACCCTGGAGGAAGGACTTCAGATTATTTAATTGGATGGAGAAGGATGAATGGCAATACCTTTGGAAACCCTACTGGTTTGTTGTTTGTTTTTTTTTTTTTTCACGATCAGATGAAACTGTGTACTATTTCTGTGATACAAATCAGTATGTGCATGTGTGAATGTTTAGTTTATAAATGCTAAAAAAAAATAATAATAAAAAAAAAATTTGAAGGGCTTTCTACCTGAATCTGATGAAAAGAATCATGGAAGTATATATTACCATGTGCTCTAGAATGAATAAAAAATCCTTATTGATATATAACGGTTGGCATGTATGTATCATCTAGATGAGTTTTGTCAGTGTAGGAATCATACTGAGGAAGAAATAATCAAGAGGCTATTGAACTCAGTAATGTACTTATGAATTTGTGCCACTGAGTTGAGACTAGATGTAACTTCTGAATGTATACTCTAAAGCCAGCAGATTTCATGTCAAGCAGTTTCTTTTCAGTCTTTTGAGAAAGTAGTCTTTGTGTGAACTCCTCTTCAAGGTAAGAGGATATCTTCACCCCAAAGGTCTTAGGTGCCATGGCAACAAGAAATGGCACCTCTGTAAACATTCTTGGTGCTAAAAGTCATATGAAAACAGCTTGAACTGAAGGGCACTGGGTGAGCCTTTCCCCTTCAGTTTCCCTCAGCTTCTTAGCAGGCTTTCTTTCTTTGTTTTTGTCTTAGTTGTGTTATAGATATAATTAATCTGCTGCATTCTTAGAGACCAAAGTTTCTTCACAGGCTGAGTTAAAAGAGTTATTCAGCTGTATTGTTTTAGGTCAGTGCCATTTGTCTGTTCAAAATTTATTAAAGGATTTCTTTATCAGTTATGAAATAGAGTCTTATACATGCATTTAACGACAGGTATCTTAGAACCATTCTATATATTTATTCAAAACTGAACATAATAAGAACAAAAAAGAAAATGTTGAGCTCTCAGTGAATAAATTTATTTTCTAGATGAATTACAAACTTATCATGTATACATATGATTCAATATGAACTCTAAATTATACTTGGGAGAATATGCAGGCAAATCTGGCATAGTAACTGATTACACTAGTCCTATAAATTCATGGCTAATGGTTGGTACTTCATTAAGCTAATTACTGAATACTTTGGTAATCTTTGCAACTTTGCAATATGTCAATATGCAATATGGGGATAACTAATGAGCATTTTCAAGATATCAGGTATGAATCTCTTATTACTGTACATTTTGCAGGAAAGGCTTTCTAAAACATAAAAACACTAAAACAAAAGAAATAAACAAAAAAATAGACAGTATCAATTCATATTTCAGAGATTAGATTATGTCAGAATAGAGAAATAAAAGCACACAGGTATATAGCAGAAATAGGAATTCAAAGAGCCTAATGCAACATAAATGCAGCTATCCACAGGTGGTGTATGCTGAATTACAGAAGGAATTTTGCTCTGGAACTGGCCTCTTGGTCACAAGGTTTCATACATGTGCTAACAAGGTGTATGACAAAGGAGCAATTAAGTTGCCAAGGTGAGGCAATAGGAACAAACAGGCCAACTGGGACACTTTCATCAATTACTGACTAGAAATAAACAAACAAAAAATAAATAAATTGAAGTAATTCCTCTATTTAGGCATCTAAATGGTGCACAGAGACTGATTCATCTCACTGTAAAATAGATACCTAAATCTAGGATTTCTACTGACTTTAGTTACTTCACTATCTGTAACTAGAGCTTAAAATTCTTGCCCATGTATACACAACAATACTGCAAACAGTCAAATGTAGATGTTTGGATCTGAATCTGAATCCCATCCACTATAAAATACCTGCAGACTGAGAACCCCTACTCGCAACCTATTGTACTGGAAGCAGTACTATTTACCAGGTACATGACAGCTAGAGATGGACACACAACTCTCCTCTGGGGAGTTAGTTAATGAATTTGTTACTTCTCACTCTAGTAACACTTTGTGTCTTCTAGTAATTTGTCATAATATCCAGTCATCTTACAATCTTACAGTCCTTTAGGACTGTGTTCGGTGTTTTGAGGAGGGTTTTGTGGTTGTTTTTTTGTTTTCTTTTTTGAGACAGAGACTGTCATTATTTAAATATACAAGTATTTTTCCTTTTCTACATTTTGTTTATGTTTTTTTTAAGATGTCAGATACAGAATCATTGTACTTTGATATGACTTCACAGAAATTAAAAACACTCACAGGTATTTTTATTAGGTAGAAACAATTTTCTTCCTAAAAGATCTACTTTTCTTCTGTCAGTCCTCAAAATATATTAGTGATATGCTTAGAAAATACTAATATACTATAAGACTATAATACGACTTTTATTCATGCCATGTTTTCTCCTATAAACTATATAGGTACTAAATACATTAATATGTTGTCTGTATTAGAACCAGCTAGTTAAGGATTTTTTTTTAATGAGCAAGAGTTAAGCTACATGCAGTAGCAAGAGTTTTTATTTTCAGTTTTAACTGCACATGGATATAGCCTAGTGATACCTTGATAAAGCTGATCGTTAACACATTATTTGTTGAGAACTGTAATAATGCACAATTAACAGTCATCTTTTCTTCAAGAACAGACAAATAAGGTGCTAATTTTCATTCACACACATGGACAGCTATCGAATAGCTGAACACTCAAAATTAGGGAAAAGAAACTGCTAGTTTCAAAGTGAGCATGTGAATATTATTCTCGTGAAATTTGCACACTTTAAATCAATATGGACTGAAGGAGTTAGGTCTCTTTTCCCTGGAGAAGAGGAGGTTCAGGGAGGCCTCATCACAGTATTCCATTACTTAAAGAGTACAAAGAGGATGAAGTCTCTTCATAAGGAGCAACATGGAGGAGACAAGAGGCAACAGGTACAAATTGCTCTCAATATAAGAAAGAGTTTTTATAGAGTGAGAACAATCAGAAACTGGAACAACCCTCCCAGGGTTGTGGTGGAGTCCTCATTGCTTTAGTTTCCAAGATGCAATTAGAGAGGGTGCCAGATAATCTGATCCAGGCTCTCTTTCCCAGAAAAGGTTGCACTAGTTGATCTTTCTAAGTCCCTTCCAACATGGGCTATTTTATAATTCTGTGATTCTATGATGCAGGATGGTGTGCACTTGGTTAGTCAACATTCACAGACAGTGTTAAGAAGCTAGTGATACTTCTAAGACAAATAAAGCTGAAAGTGGCCTAGGACTTAACTCTAGAGTTTCAAAATTTATGGCAAACCTCATATAATATTGACTTCTACTTCATATGTTAGTTTCTTTCATCATGGATTAAATAAGTATTTTTTTTCCATTAAAAACTATATACAGTAATCTTACATGTATATACAAGGTAGGCGACATGACTTTTTTCAGATATAGAGATACAACCCTTTAAAACAAAAGAAACAAGCTGAAGCTGAGTTTCTTGCTAAATGAAATAAAATCTTATTTGAAACTAGAACCCTCTTAAGGAAATCCATTTAGAGGTGTGTGGAACAATTTGACGTCAATAGCATTATGTCAATAGTACCTGATCAGATTCATGTCACGTGGTGGTGATAAAACCATCTCACAAATCAAATACAGGAACAGTACAAACTTCACAAAATCCAGTCCCATAGCTTTTCACAGAAAAGAACTGTTCACTCAGTTTGAGATTATAGTTACTGATTTTTAACAACAGCACATTAATTTTAAAAATTACACTTCATAATGCCATAATATAGTTTACAGTCTGAAAACCAAAAGCAAGCAAGCAACCAACACAAACAAAAAAAACCCAAACAGGTTAGGGTTACAAGAGTAGAAACACAACAGGAAAAAAACACCCTTAGAACCAGATGGGGGCTCTAACAAAGGCTATTTTCCATTAAAAGCTCTAAACATTGTTTCTTTACCCTGAAAGACACAGTACGGATCTTAGTTATGGCAGACATATTGTTCAATAAGTAGATTTACATTTTCTCTCACATTTTGATCTTAGTTTCTACCCCAATTCCAACTATTCTAACTCTTTCTTATTTTTGTTTACTAAATAAAATAAGCATGCATTACTTATATCTTGCTCTGTCTTTAAAGTTTGTACAGCTTGGGGATCAATCCTTTCAACCCAAGCGCTTTGTTCTCTGTCCAGTATTCTGACACATGCCATGTGCTATCAACGATTTGATGAATGAAATGAAAGCATATGACCACCTACCCACACACCTTGGCAGAGGTGCACTCCATACACGCCGACCACCTCCCAGGCAGGTAAGTTTATTAGCACCTTCCAGGCGATATCCAGGGAAACAAGAAAAGATCAAGGAATCTCCAACACCAAAATGAAAACCAATTCGCCTACTGAAGGCAGGAACACCAGGATCATCACATGACTCCAGATCATATTCTGTAGACAATAAAACATAATATAGAAATAAATGGGGCAAGCTGTCTACATGGGGAAAAAAAAAAAAACAAAAAACAACAAAACAAAACCTTACCAAATTAGTTGCATTGTATCAGAATGGAACACTTGGAAAACATGTATTTCAGAGTTGTGTTCTCTGCTAAAACCCAGTACTGTTTCTATATGTCTATTATGGCTATATATACAGTAATTATGTATCTATTGTGTCCCACCCACACTACATTTATTTTCATAGTTTCAAGGGCTGTAATCAGCTTGTGGTATAAGTGGTTTGCTATAATTTTGTTTAATTACATCCTCTGTATATAATTCCTAGTTAATTTCATCTGAACTCCAAAACACTTCTGATAACAGATAAGAAAAGCCGTTTTCTAAAGCAGTTACATTGGATGTTGGTGGAACGTAGGGTCCAATCCACTTAGAGGAAGAAACTCCATTTAGTCAGGGGAAGAAAACAACCCAAGGTTTCTGAATGACTGTTTAAATAGCTGACTTACTGAATAAAAGCAAGCAAGGAAGAGAACCTTCCCTACAGTAACTGCCTTGTGGAAAGGTCCTGAATAGTAGAAGGAATCTATAAACCACAGCAGTTTCTGCTGGCAAAAGTTGTGAGTTCTGGAAACACATGATCTACTAATCCTGCTCAGCACTATAAAGGCTGAGGTGGACACTGAGATATTCTGTGACCAACCTTTAGGCACCTGAGAATTTTCTCGACAAAGTTCTGTGTTAGACGACATTCAACACAGGTTAAGGTCTTCTGACTAAATACTTCTTACTATGGAGAAATACATTCTGATTGTGTGAAAATAAGAAAACAGACTCACCCATTTGTTTCATAAAATTAATGTATTTGATAATATTTCACATTTTTTTAACATAAATGATGGCATAGGATGATTGTCTATGTGTATGTCAGTTGTAGGTATAACACAAACCTTTGCTTGTGCTTGAAAAATTCTATGACCCATATATTTTATTACTCTACAAATTTCCCCCTTGCATCCATAATGATAGTTTTTGTATTTTTCTACAAGTTATTTAGCTGATCTCTGATTTGGTTAGTCCAAAGTATCCATAATTATTATAATTCAGCTTTTGATATGAGTAAATCCAACACTATTCCTCTAATCAGTCAGGTGCTTTTATTTGTTTGTGTTTTGTTTTTATCTAGTTTTTAAAATAAGCAAACTAAATGAAATACATTATTCATTAATAGTAAGTTCATCTGCAAACATTGCTGTATCTCAATAAAATGTATTAACTGTTTTTCAGGTCTTGAAAAAATGTAAGAAAGTTGGGTCTATAAGTTCCTTTTGTACTTCTTGCACAGAATATCCATGTGCATGAGCATCTAGTTTTGGAAGATTGTAAATAAAAGCAGTAACTAAATTTTTTCAATTGTCTTAAGGAGATCTTAGAAAAATTATCATAACTTCTTACTGTATCAACAGCTATTAAATCTTTTATTCTCTTTTTACATACACATTTTCTATTCCAAAATCAATCTTCAATTTAGAGTCCTCTGTGACTCTGAATTAGCACATTACTGCTTTTTTACAGTTTCTCTGGTCTTTCTAATTTTTTCCTGTTAATTTTCCTCCGAATTTCTTTTTCACACTGTTGATGGCTCTTTAAGAACCGGGACAACTTGTCCTTAAACCAGTCACCTCACCAACATCCTTCTCAATCTGTTAGCCACCTTTATAAACCTGAGTCAGTTTTCTACTATAGAGACAATATGATTTCTATTGAGTTTGGGTTTTTTGTTTGTTTGGTTGGTTTGATTTGGTTTGTTTTTTTCCTGATATTTAATAAAGTTTCTGCTACCTACAAGTACAAATATTACCTGGAAATAGTTTCTGGATATTTAGCAGAACGGAATTTCTTACCTGAAAATGTTATGTTGAAGCCTTCATAAGAAATTGAAAAATCAGATATAAATCGAAGCTGTGCAGTAAAATTTCCGAAGAGGCCAGCTTTAATTGTAGGGGGTAAGACTGAGCCAGTTAACCTGGCTACTGGTTCTGTGAAGCTGCCATCTTCAGTGATGAGTAAATAGTCATGAGAGCTCTCAAGGTGAAAGGTATGAAAAAACAGCTGTACACCTTTAAAAATATTAAAAGGGGGGAAAGAAAAGCATTTAATCAGATTATTTTATCTTCCTTTATACACAGGTTACAGAGAAAGCAAATCTTTTATCTGGAAAGATTTTTAGAAAAAGTCACACACGGAATCAAAACTCCACATCCAGAGAACAAAATTTGCAGAAAGCACATAGTCTGAACCAATAAATACGTACAGTGTGGATGTTTGTTTAGGTCCCTGTAAATCAACAGCTCCCAGAAGAGAACTGATTGGATTTGTTGTTATTTGTATACAGCAACCTGAAAATCTAAATTTGTATTGGATAGATTTCATTCAAGTTCCTGTATGTCTCTTTTATTTATAATCTCTACCATGATCTCCTTATTAAAGAAGGAGACATGCTTTAATAATTGCCTAAAATTTTGTATCAATTTTTTATTTTTGCATTTCCTCCAGCACAGTTCTCTTTTTTACTCTACAGTGCAGGGAAGTGCCCATACACAAGTACAAAGCAGATACAATTTTTTATCTACGGTCTTCCTTATGTGCAGATTCATGTTTTTGGGGACCAGTTCTTTACTCAAGTCATGACTGTTGTGTTGTGTTGTGTTGTGTTGTGTTTTGTTTTTGCCAACTTCCAGTCCAGCAATTAATTAAATTAAATCTTGACTAATGGTTAGGTTTACAAATACAATTATTTACTGTGGGGAACAGCAAGCTTCTTAGAAAGTCATATGTTTTACATTTTAAATACCATGAGTTTTAAACAAAAATCTAATCCATGTTTTAAACAGTAGAAACTTCCAATATACTTCTCAGTATATGTCAGTAACTATCACGGTATTGTCATAGAAAAGAGATTGAGGAATGTTTTGAGTCAGTGGTATGTAACACACCATTAGTTCTTCCTAGGCTTTTTTCCTTAGTTCTTTTTCCATTTCCCTAATGGACAACCTGCAAAGCTTAACTGCACATCCAAATATTACCCCACTGTATATATAAGATAAAGATATAATTTTTTATGATAATGATTTAAGTCTAATATCTAAGGTTATTAATACACAGATCAAATCATCTTCTTCATACTTAGCAATGGAGAAGAGCTATCAACAAGATCCCAAGAGAGTTCACTGAAAAAATTAGTGCTATTTAACTGGTAACAACTATTTTTATATATTTTAGCTCTCCTACTTTCTGCCCATTTTTCTAAGAGAGACTAAAATGCATTTCCTCTGGTAAGTATTAAAAGAATGTTTCTTTTGAAAAACAAACAAACAAACAAACAAACAAAAAACAAAAAAAAAACCCACAAAACATAAACTACTAACGCCACATTTGAAGATACTTACTTTGGGAAAGTACACTTCTTCCTCAGAAGAGTGGCAGAATGGCAGAAAGTACTGGTTTAACTACTTTAATACAATTTATAAAAGGCGTTTTATTGTGGTTTTGTGTTTGATTTTTTTATATATATAGACACGACATATAGACATGTAATTCATATTAGATTCTTACCCTTGCCATGTGACACTTCAATAGTCCAAGTGCAATTTAAAGAGTTTGGATAAAAATCAGGAAAACCTGGAGAAAGGACAGTTCCACTCTTCCCTTGAATATACCCACCACATAAAGCTTGACAAGAGAAAAAAAAAGGTGGAGAGGGGAAACAAACAGAAGTCATACAAAAGCCCTGTTTTTTATTAAAAATAAAAATCTCATTCATTTTTTGAACTACCCTTAAAATTAAAAACAGAGTCAAGTATTAAAATAAGAAGTTAATTCATCTAAAGACATGACATTCACATTTGACAACAGATTGTTCATTATTAAATTAGTCCTTGAAAAGGAGTTTATTTTTCATCAACAGCCCCTCCTGCTAGTATTTAAGATTTTTTTTTTGTGAACTAACTCAAAAATCAAATATCTTGCAGCAAAATTTCTTGCACTACATATTTAGAAAGTTACATATTTAATTCAATTTTTCACTTTCCAACAAACTGTCATTATTTTTTTTTTTTTTAATAACTAAAAAGATTGTCCCTATTTTATTTCTCCTGTAATGCTCAGTGGGAGAGAAAACAAAAACAGAAAACCCCAAACAAACAAACAACAACAAAAACCCCACATCTTTTCCTCTCTTTTAAAGATTCATATTGTCCCATCGTAAGTAATTTATTTGGAACTGAGTATTTTGAAAGAAACAAAAACTATGCTAGAAAACTTTTAATGCCTACTAGCATTTGCTAAACTAGGCTGCTCAAATTTGCATGGCAAATTAATTAAAGTTTAAGATTTGCATGTTGAATTACTCACTGATCTTATAAACACAGCATGGATGTGCTTTTCACTCATCTGTTGCTGTCCAGCTTTTTATTTGGTATTTTTAAAATTTTAATAGTCTAAATATTTAACAATAAAACAACAAATCATTAAGATGCTTTTAGTTTTCTCACTTACATAG
Source organism: Streptopelia decaocto (assembly GCF_964273445.1). Taxonomy (NCBI): domain Eukaryota; kingdom Metazoa; phylum Chordata; class Aves; order Columbiformes; family Columbidae; genus Streptopelia; species Streptopelia decaocto. The sequence goes on along the minus strand of NC_138656.1, from coordinate 98,019,181 downwards.
AGGGATATACTTTACCATAAACTATATTGCAAATATACATGACAAAATGTTCAATAAACTTACACTACTTCTGTGTAAATGTATGTATAGAATACATATACATACAAACATACTGGCATTATAGCTAAAGTGTTTGTTTAAGTTTTTAATGCTTTTTGAATTAATATGTTATATATATTTATAAATAAGTAGCAGGAAAGGAAATGGATTTCCCTGCATAAATCTATTTCGGCATATAAGCATGAATGAGAATATACATGGATAAAACCACAGTAAACATATGATTGATAACACTACTTAATAACAAGTAAAATAATTACAGATATCAGGCTCATAATGTTGTAAATGAACTGTAGTATACATTTGTTCAAAATCCTTCTGTAAATACCACAGAAGGAAGGAAAATATTTACCTGCGCAACATTCCTTAAAGCAGATATTAAAATTTTGCAAATAATTTACATAGCTTTAAGTTTACAATTTAAAATACAGGCTGCCCATGGAGGCCGTCGAGTCTCCTACTCTGGAGACATTCAAAACCCGCCTGGACACTTTCCTGTGTAGCCTCATCTAAGTGTTCCTGCTCCAGCAGAGGGATTGGACTAGATGATCTTCTGAGGTCCCTTCCAATCCATTCTGTGATTCTGTGATAGGTAAATGATTGTGTTTATTTAGCTCTCCCTGGAAAATTATTTTCACACTCCACCTTGAGATTATAGTTTTTTGAGCATGACACATTACTTTGAGGGAACTTAGGCAATGTGTCTCTGTACACAGTTATTTTTCTTCTTCGTTGGCATGAAACAAAGAAATATGCTTTTCCCCTAGGGACCTATTTTGCTGATTTAATTTCTGAAGCTGCAACTTTGAGAAGAGCAATAGTCTGCAGGATACTACAAAATGTTTATTTCAAACTCAGTCAAAACTGTCACAATCAAAAAATTTGGGTCACAACTCTTTGAGCCTCAAAATGCAAATATGCTATCAAAATGATTACCTAAAAGAACATGAGTTTTATTTTGTCTTTTTAGACTAGGTAATTCAATGTAATTGAATATCTGAGGAAAAAAGAGAAGAAACTGAATGTAACCCTTGTGTGTTACTAGCCCAGAGACCCTACTCTAGAAAGGCTTGAAATTTTCTATTACACACTTATGCTAAAGTGGGTGATGGACCTGGGAAATAAGGACTCTTTCAAGGAGTGAAAATTAATTACATATTTCTGTAGTTCAACATTCATATGCAAACAAAATAGATGAATATTGGTCTTTTAACTCAAAAATGCATTCATAATTTTTAGTACAAAGTACATTGAAAAAGAATACAATACTATGCAAAGTTAAGATTACTACAATAGTTTTATTCAACACATCGCAGGAAGGCAAACAAGCAGAAGGAATCCATAAAACCAACAGGAGAATACTAAAAGTGCTTTGCCCATTTTAAAATTAGAGCTTATAGGAAGATCTGTAACACTCCAAAGTTCACCAGCTGTGCCAGAAATATAGTCTAAAATTTGATTAAAAAAGGCAATTGAAATCAATTGTTTGCTTCTGTCCTTGCAAAGGAGGAACAAGTTGTAATGCTTACAAAGTGAATGAGTTTGAATGGTAGATTAGTTTGCTTTGTAGTAATAAAGAGCTTTTAATTATATAATAATCGTTTGGTAGCTTATATGTTTTGTACATGAGGTCAGAAGGCTATAGTGAGAATTAGAAGCCTGAATGAAAATAACTGCTCAGATTTAACAAAACAGTTTAAAACAGAGTTAGAAACTAAAATACTTTGCTGAATCTAAGTTTGCCCTTTGGCATTCCACTGTAGTCAATTAAAACCTTGGACCCGAAAAAGGAGTCGCAAATTCACTAATGTAAGTAATTCACAAAAACAAGAGCCTTTATTGGTATAGGCTTGGGTCTTCTCCCTTCACACGCGGATCTTTCACAACTGCCTTAGAACACAGTTATATCTCAACAAGAAAGAAGCCTGATCAAGACTAACGTGCTTTTAAAGGAAATAATTTAGCAGTCAGAAGGGATACATAGGAAGTTTTAGCAGAAAGTTTAATGAAAGGAGATTATGGACAATTTTCAGAGAAGCTGGGTTCTATCCCTATTGAAATACTTAGCTACATTTGGGCATTATATTCTGCAGTTTCTGTCAGAGAGATTTTGTGGCAACTACACAAGCATTCCACAATAAAACGCTAGCTGATTCTGTGTTTCATAGAAAAATAACTTAGAAAAAAATAATTATAAAAAAAGAGCACGGAAATATTGGTTACTACAGTTTAGCATTTAAAAAAATGTTTCATGAAAGCACATGCCCCAAATCAATCAATGAACAAACCAAATTTCAAAACAAAACTATGTCAGTAAAATTAATTACATAGGCTTTTAATGATCTGTTTTGGTAGTGAGTATTCTAAATTTTGAGCTATCATTTAGGTATTTAGCATTTTAAGTTTAAACAGTAAGTTAAACGTATTTGCTTTGCTTTGAAAATATTAGATGTATGGCACCATTTTCATTCACAGTTGAGCAGTGGCACCCTGTGAGAATTCTGATTTTTCTGTTACTGAATACATGCCTATAAATTTCACTGTACATTGCAGTACGTGACAGAAAGTTGATACAGAGATGTAAAGTATACCTTTTATTAACAGTAAAATAATTTTTGAAACGTATGGATCTTGGTGTAATTGAAGGGGGGTAGTAGCAATTATAAGTTTGATTAGTTCTTGAATATAGGATGTTGATTTTCTTGGAGTTTAAAGCTGCCATCTGAAGAACTGGGCACTTACCATCACAGCTGGGTAACGCATGATTCCACTGATGGTTTCTTTCACATACGAGTGGTTCTTCATCACTCAGTGTATATCCTGGATCACAGCTAAAAGTTACTGTAGAGCGGATATTGAAATTGTTACCATGGCGATGACCATTCACAGGAATCCCTGGGTCGAGGCAGGAATCTGATTCCAGAGTAAGACCTGAAACACAAAGATTTTATTTGTTTATTTATTTTTTACGATAGTAAACTGAAAAAATACCAAACAAAACACAAATTAAGTAAGACAGGAAGAAGAAAGAGCCCCAAGAAGATACTTGTTAGCATTGCCTAAGAACTGAGGTAGGCTATAAAGCACTTTCTCTAGCTGTTCTCACTGACTTGGACCACAGGTTTTTGATTTTCAGACTCATAGAACAGAGAAGCCCAAATGAACTAGAAAAAGATTAGACCTGTAAAGTATATTTTATCAAACAATGAAAAAAAAAAAAATAAAAGAGACAACAAATGCACCAAACACATAAAACTGTGGGAAGATATTAAGGTTCAAAGTATATAAGTCATATCTGATTATTCCATTTCATCTACTCACCTTCTGATGCTGTGGGACAACGCAACTTTCCTTTGTGGTAGTAACAGTTATTTGACTTAGCAAAAAGCAGCATTGAAAAACTGCAATTGGTGAACTCAGAAACTACTTGTTAACTCCTACAGATACTATCCTATGAATCCAAAACAACGAACACAGCTCGCACAGTTACTGTAAGCTTATAACTTTTACTTTATTAAATATTAAGTATTTTATTTTAAATATAACTTTTATCTGACATAAGGAGTCATTAGCAATTATGTCTTACAGCAGAGATTGAGTAGTGTTTGGTAAATAAACCTGGAGCTATACACTGAACAAGGAAAAGAAACCCCAAATTATCAAATGGAGGCTCACTAACTGAGCATTATCCATTATGCTTATAGTGACAGCAAACAATTGTGGAACTTAATCATATAATGAGCTATAATGGATACACGCTAGGAAACAAAATAAAGACTCTGTTGGAATGAAACGAGTTTATTTTCTGTTACTATGTATTGTGGGTTGACCTTGGCTAGCTGCCAGTCCCTTACCCAGCTGCTCATTCACTACCACCCCCCACTCAACAGTACAGGGGAAGACAGAGAATAAGATGAATAAGCTCATGGACTGAAATAAAGACAGAGAGATCACTTACCAATTACCATCACAGTCAAAAAAGACTCAATCTGAGAAAATTTAATTTAATTTACTGTCAATTAAAGATAAAAAAAGGATGGTGAGAAACAAAGACAAAAAACTGAAACACTGTCACCCCTTCTTTCCAGGCTCAAGGTCACTCTTTCATTCCCAACTTCTCCATCTCCTCACCCCTCACCAAGTGGCATGGCAGGGATGGGAGATGGGGACTGTGGTCAGTCCATAACAGCTACTCTCTGCGGCTCCTTCCTCCTCACACTTTTCTGCTGCTTTAGCGTCAGTCCTTCTCACAGGCTGCAGTCCTTCAGCATGAACATGCTCCTGCGTGGGCCTGAACAGGCTGCAGGTTCCTCCACGGAATAACCACCTGCTCTGTCATGGGGCTCACCATGGGTTGCAGTGTGGATAGTCGCTTCACTGTGGTTTCTTTCATAGGCTGCAGAGGAGTATCTGCTTGGAGCACCTCCTTCTTCTCTGACCTTGGCATTTATAGGATTGTTATTCACACTTTATTTTTCTTCACTCACCTATGCAGCATTTTGCACTTTCTTAAATACGTTATCACAGAGGTGCCACCAACTTGGCTGATGGGCTCAGCTGTGCCCAGTGGTGGGTCCGCTGGAGCTGGCTGGAACCATTTGTGTTTGGCACTAGGCACCCTATGGCTTATCTTCACAAAGGTCACCCTGCAGCACACCCATAATTAACATTCTGATGCTTACATCTGTTGCAGTGTGTCATGTACATGGAAACAAGAATGATTGAGTTAGACAGATGGGGACATTGTTCAGCGGATGAGGAAACTGTTCCTTCTGCGAGAAGCTGAGCATGGCCACAGGAAAACCTTGAGAATGACAGTTGTGGTGGATAAAAAGGCAACTGAAGATATGAAGGACACGTCCAGCATGAAGCCTGCAGTAAGAAAGTAAATCTAGAAGCTGTCTGAAAACAGCAGGGAACAAACACATAGCCAAGCCTCAGAGATAACAGAGAGACACAGAGGAGACTATGTAGAGATTTTTGCAACCCCAAAAAACACTGACTTGTTAAAAAAACTGCCCACAAAGTGACAGGAAGTATATGTGTGCAGGGAGTGAACCACTTATAAATGCTTCAACATTTGTTTGCAGGCAATTATTTTGATCTACTTTCTTTTGAAAAAAATACCTGCTTTGCATCTGTTTGAATTACACTGAACATCTGAGTTTAAAATTACTTGTTGGCTTTTGAGATAAAATCTAGATGTATCCACCTCAGAACTCTGGCAGCCCTTGCATTAACCTGAGTATTTTCACATTAATCTTCACATTAATTTCAGTATTTCAGTGCTAGGTTGAAAAGAATGCTGTAAGCATGATTTCATATGGGTGATGTCATCTCTCATAGATGCTGTGAAAGCCTTGAACAAGATTAGTTCTCTGGAGGTCTTTAAAGATTTTATGTGCTTCCTCACAGCTGACCTGAATTTCTAGCATGACTCAAGTCTACTTTTTGCCAAAGAAGTTCCTTCCTCAAAGCCAACTGCTGACAGCACAAAATTCTCTGTAGCAGAGTGTGTTGCACATTTATTAAGTCCTTAGGCCTCTAAACACATCCTGAAGGTGCTGGACCTCTAAACTGCCTATATAACTGTTTCTGTGGAAGCTATAGTCTCAGTTTTCTGCTTTTACCCTGTTTTATTTATCCAGGAGTACCACACAATCCTAGGAATGAAGTAGAAGCAGTTCAAGGATAAGGAAAAAAAAAGTATTTTGTAAGTAAAGATTTTAAAATCATAGATACGAGAGTTGGAAGCAGGACTAGAAACAAAAATATCATAAATAATGACTATGGCTTGCACAGAGAAATATTCCCTGTAGCCTCCAGCTATTCTTATATCTCAGTTAGAATTCAGATTTGAAAGCTTATGATGTAGTTTTCATGAGGTATCCCTGCCATACTTAAATTCTAGATGAGTAAGTTTCTTGTAGTAGACTTCACTGCTTGCTTTTCATGTAAATGTGCCATGTTAGCTGACACGGTGCACTTTTAGATTCCCTTGACCTGGCTTAAATTTCTTAATATAGATGCAAAGAACCCTTTTAAGTATATAATATTCTGCACTGTATGTGCCCTAAATAAACATTAATTATGTATGAAATCTTAACTTTGATGCACATTAGTTGTTTTTTTGTTTTTTTTTTTTTTCAGACAAACTATACTTCCTGTTTTGGGGTATGTCAGAGTAGAAGAAGTCCACAGTAGCGCTCTTAAAATTCCTCCCTCTTAGGGCACCCTTCCACCCCTGCCTGCACACATCAACAGCTTTGGGATTCTGAGTCACATATAACAGGTAAACTCATCAGTTTCTTTTTGAAAATATAACTCTAGATTACATTGATTATATTGCTTCAGATTTTGCAAGGAGAACAAAAGCTGTAGGAACCCTATCAATATCCACATTACTGATTGAAATAGTGGTGTTGTATGAATAAAAAAGTCAGCTTAGGCAACAGAGCTTCATTCTCAGGGGAAAATATTCAATATGTAAGTTTTAGCAACCATAAACATAGCTGTAAAGAAATAATTTTTATTTGCTTCTTTGGACAAAGGTTGGGGTTTTTTTTCTTCCTTAATAGGAGATAACATAAGGCAAGCTTAGTAATGGGCGCTACTGAGAGTCCTGACTACAAAAAGACAATATTGAAAGATATATAAGAAATTCTGGCACCACAGTGTTAAATTTTGGGTTTATGATTGGAAAGAGTTGATTTAATACTATTCATAGCAGTTGGCTCAGTAAATATAAGATTAAAGTCTGGGTGAAAACCATGTCTTTTCTCTTTCACTCTATATAACACAACATTTCTCAAGAAGAGCATGCTCAGTAGCTCCCTTGAAAAATACTCCTTCCACTTCACTTCATATAGCTATGGGAATTAGATGAGCAGATAATTCTATCTTATAATTTAATCATTCTCTTTTCAAAGGAACATAGCAAACAATTCAAAGTAAACAGCACAAAAAATTTTGTACATCACTGAATAATTGAAAAATATGGACAGCTAGCTTCAAGAACTTAACTCTGTCAATATTTACATTTCATGAAACATTCATCAGCCTATTGTTCCAAGCTATATTAGATGCTTCATTGATTATTAAAATGCATATTTTGCAAACATTTAAAATTATAAGTGATTTTTAGAGACTGGTTTAATTAATTTGTTGCTGCAATGCGTGAAGCATACAACAGCTATACAGTTTTATATACTACATAATCAAATATATTACATATCTATACTTTGTGCTTCATGGATCAGATAGTTAAAAACATTAGAAAAATCAAATATTAAAGTGAAAGATTGCTAAGAGATTGTCTAAAGAATGCTCATTGCACAAAATGCATGAAGAAAATAAATCCAGTAAGAAAAACAGAAAGAAAACATGACTGTGTGCCATAACCACTATGCTACGCATTCATGCTAGCTATGAAGTGGTTGCTATGTTTGGCAAAGAATCTCAAAAATGTCTTGAACAATGGAAATGTTTCAGCTGGAAGCTAGAGTGCTATTCTTTGCCAACAGTATAGATTCATTCAGAACATTTATAAGGCAAATGACAAAAGCAATTTTTTGGACAGTAAGAGAATATTGCCTAATAAAAGAGCTGATCATATAGGTAGGCTTATTTTGACAATTATGGGAGAACAGTGTGGAATATCTTTGCTTTTAGAAAAGAATTTTTTATTTTTTTTTAAAGAATTGGAATACGTGCTTGCTTGTCAGAATGCAGTTCCACAAATTAGAACCAGAGGCCACACAATTAAATTAGGACAGGGCCTGTTCCCTGGGACCCATTTCAAAGCATGGTTCAGCTAAAATTTACACAGATAAAATCTTGCCCACCTTAAGAGAACAGTCTTTGGCTGAAGTTATTCCTAGAATACTTTTCTGTAATTCTTCTTCTTTTTGGTGATTTACTGAAAGTCAGAAGGTTTGAGTTTTTGCATTACCTTTTTCTCTAGAATATTTATGTTTTATGTAAACACCATATCCTTTTTTACTGTATTTGTATTTGTGCATGCTATTTCTCCTTTCCCACTTATACTTAGCATGTTTCTTTATCGAATTTGATTTTTTTTTAAATTTACTTCAACCCATTCCTTCAGTTCATCTACCTTGTTCTGAATTCTAACCCTTCCCACTGTAGTGCTTGCTATAGTTGTAGATTGGAATAATCCTCAAAATTTGTAAGTGTTCTTATTTTTATTATTATTAAAATTTTAAATAAAAATATCAGACAGTTTTGGATCTAGGCCAGATCACAGTAGGATACTTACAAATTTGAGTTAGACAGTGAACTACTAATTCCTGGCCACTCTTTGCATAAAAGTTTTCAAAATTGTTCAGAGCACCACAGAATCACATAGCAGTTTGGATTGGAAGGAACCTCCAGAGGTCACCTGGTCCAACCTCCCTGCTCAAGAAGTTTCATCTAGGGCTGGTTTCATAGGACCATGTCTGGATGCATTTTTAGTATCTCCAAGGATGGAGGTTCCACAGCTTCTCTGGGCAACATTTTCCAGTGCTCGCTGAAGTGCTTGTTGCACCCGTAATAATTTTGTCTATACCAAATTTCAATATTTTCTCTGAAGAAAATTCTAAAAGCCTTATGAATGTCAACACAGAACTGTTTCCTTCCCTTTCCATTCCCAAACCTACAAAAGCAGTTACCCTGACAAGAAAAAGATTGGTTTGACATAATCTGTTCTTATCAAATATAAATCATTTGTTCCTTATCACCTTGTTTATCAGCTTGACACTAGTATCTTTAAAGAGGCAAAACTAATGTCCTTGGTTCTTCTGGTCCTCATCATTTTTTGTTTGTTTCTTTGTTTGTTTTTCCCCTCCTTTCTTTGGAACATGTTGGCCATTCTGCAATTGTTTGAAACTTCCCTAGAGTTTTGCATTTTCAGACATAATTTTCAATGGAGAGGACGCTGCTTCTGCTTTGCCTTTAAGTATAGCATAGGGAATTTCAACAGTCCCCGATAAATAAAATATATTTAATTATCTCAATATTGTGTAATACCCTTTTTCCATATGCTGTATTCTTACTTTGTGAATGCTCACTTAATTGTGTTTAGTACATGGTCAAAATTAAGCTTTTCTGTAAGTGTTGCAAAACAGAAACAAAACTTTCAGTCTTCCCTGTGACATCTGATGTTTGCTCAGATTTTTATTAAGTACCTATTTTTTTTCCCCTTATTATGAATATATTTATAGATAGTTTTTGTTACTGTCTTTCTGTCTCTTGCTTCTGTAACAAATACGCACTTTGGATTTTCTGATTTTATCCTGAGAGATCTGTGTTATTCGTTTATGGCCATCTATATCAATATGTGACTATAGCCAACATTTACATGATTAGCTTTTTGTTTACACATCATTAAAAATTATTTTTAAATAGTTACAGAAATGGATAGTATTTTTTCTTTCTCTCCAAAAGATACAGTTTGTTGTTAGGCCTTATATCATCTGTTTTATAAATGACTTCCAGAATTCATTCCAAGAAGATCTACCTACCAATTTCTCAAGTTTGGTGAAATTTAGATTTTGGAAAACCATCAATTTGATCACAATTGGGTTGCCTCATTCTTTCACTTCTTAAGAATCATAAACTCTGCTATTTCATGAGCACTTCCACAAAAAATCACCTTTCTTATTCAGGCTTTCTATTGGTTCTTGGTGTTAGTTGAAGTAAAATCGACTGCTGAAACAAAATGTTATTCTGTAACATTCCAAATAGTTTTTCCACTGAGTGTGTTCTGCCAGTGAAAAATTTATGAAATATTTTCTTCACATCCAGACTATTCAAGAGATTTTTCTTCAAATGAAAAAGTGTAAGGAAGTATCTTTTTTCTGTGCTATCCCTGCTGAAACTGATTGTGGGTTGTCTGAATGATCTTGAAACCTTGTTAAGTCCATGAAGACTGAATATTTGTGAATCTAAAAAGTTCTTTTCCACACACCAATCTAAACAAATACCTACTTTTATAGAACTTAAATAAAGTATTACCTTTATCTTTTTTATTATTGATAACATTTCATTTAAGGAAAATCACAACACTAATTTTACTAGAGTTTTACAGTGACCTAAAAGGAAAGTTTTTACAAAAATAGGTGATCCTTGTCTTTAAATAATTTTGGAATTTTGGAATAATATGGAAGAGAATTGTAATGTTCATCAAATACACACTAATGCACATGGTAATATGGGTTGATTGCTGTCTCAACACATAACGATGATGTCTGTTCAATTTTTAAAACAAATTTTAGTATAGAAGGGAATGTTAATCCATAAAGAAACACAGTCTTTAAAAGAAATTATCTGGATTTAAGAAGTAATTGTGCAATTTCCTTTGAAAATGATCATGTTTTCTGGTTTAAGGAGAGATAAATTTAAAAATAGGTGGGTTTACATTAACCAAATCTGTGGATAAAGATATTTCTACCTGGTTTGGTTTAAGAAAAAGACTATGATTGCACAATCTACTTCACAGAATGAGGAGCTGCAAAGAAAAAGAACCAAAAACTACATAACTAGGGAAGTTGAGAAATCAGGGAGATATGAGGCAAGGTGGTCAAAAGAATATAGTTTAATTATTCTTGATAATATTGACTAATTTTTCAGTAGTTTTACTTAAAGAATATTATGGACAATTTATTATTTTTTTGGCTTAGATGCATAGGAGTTGAACTATACTATCTTCCATTAGCTATGTTAGAAGTGTCATCAAAAAGTGGAATTACAGACATTTAAGGAAGGGAATTAACAACTTACCTTAACATCTGGAGTACCTTTAACAGTTCACGTTTTCCTTAAAGCTGTATTACAGGCATATTCTAGCTTCATAGAATATTCCTGTCATCTCAGTAGCAACTCTGTATAGCTTATATTGAGCTTTTTATTTTTAGCAAGATTAAGATCCTTCCATTTCAGAGATATAGTGACTTCAAAATGGGTCCATCTTTTTGAAACACCCTGTACAACTTACGTGTCTCTGTTTATTTTGCATTTTTTTCTATAGTGTGGACATTCTGGGCTAGATTCAACTTCAGTTTAAGATGCTTCCACTGATGTGTCTGCAGGCTTGTTTGGCCTTTAAGCTCCTTTCATCATCAAAAGAGACTTGATCATCCCAGTCATGGCAAATGGGAACAATTTATTCAACAAATTTACAAGGAGATAAATCTCCGTTGCCCAAAATGTAACCTTCAGGCTCTAGACAGTTCTATGTCAACAGTTAAATTTAAATGTTTAATCTGCCAGCTGAATGTCATTCATAGTGACATAAAAGAATAGAGAAACAGCAGTCACTATCTGTAACTAAGAAAGTACATTAACTTCTTTATTAATATCAATTAAAATTCAGTTTTCAGATAACTATTTAATGGAAAATATAATTCACAAAAAAAAAAATCTCCTGAAACTGAGAACTTAAAATCATTTACTCTTTTTCTTAATTTAATCTTCTTCGTCATTTCTAAGCAAAAAGTAATACTAGCCACCCTTTTAAACATTACTTCTACAGAAAGGAAAAGATGCTTTATTCAGGGAGTCAATGTGTTCAGAAAAGCCTAAACCCCACATTTTTAGGTTTTTTAAAATTACTTTTAAGATTAGAAATGTATTAGTTTTTTATTCTGTGCATGGGAACTACATGTAAAAGAAGACAAAGATCATTTACTAGCCTTCCATCATCTTTACTTGTTAGAGTTCTAATCCAATTTGAAGGTTTAAAGTGCACTAATAAAATCTAATTCTGACATTTATCAGACTACCTAGAGTAACAGCACTAAAAATCTAGTGCTGTGTGTGAGAAAATAAATTTTTCAACAAAGATAGAAATTGAATTCGCAAACATTTTTCTAAGTAATTTCATAATTAGACCTTCTTCTTGACAGATGCAGATATTTTATTATTAACTGTTTTAAGTTTTAAGAGAACAAAAGACATCTACATGACAGAGGACTTAAAATAAAACTCAAAAATATAAATATTTAAGGACCGTGTTGCAAAATGTAGCAGCAACATTTAGATACAATACAATCAGGAAAAATCAGCATCTGCACGTAACTCATGTAGAAACCTACTTACTGTTCCTTGTATTTACAGGATTTAGCGGCCTTACATTTTACCATCCTATTGTCTGTTCAGGCATTACCACCATGTCTGAGAGAAAGCTAAAAGAAGGTACGCAGAATTTCCTAATTATGATGTAGCTATTAAATATTAGTTTAGGAACTTAGCCTAGATGCAATATGACAGCAATATACTGCAATCAGGTTAGTTTTCAGATAAGGACAATTGATAAAAACAATGTTATTTGTTTAGTAGAACCACACTAAACACATAAGGTCTCTTTATTCAGTACTTAAGTGAATACTTAAGTACTTACTATCATATAAAGATCAGTATGATTTCAGAAAGCTTAAAATATGTGATTTTATGTACCTAATTTAAAAGAAAATGCTATTATAATGATTCTGTAGTTCACATGAAGATATTAATTTTCATGCATTTACATTCTGGAATCATCATGGATAATGCTTAGTCTTGCTCAGTACTGCAAAAGTGTATTAAAACCAGAGAAAGAGAAAACGAGAGGTCAAGTTTCTAAAATTACTCTCCATTTGATTAAACACCTAGATCCATAAACATTCTGAATAACATACAAGGACTCATGAATAAAAAAATTTCAAAATAAATTAATAGTTTCAGAGCTATCCATCAGTACAGCATGGAGTAAACATAATTTGTTCTTATAGAAACACAATTACTGAAGTTTCTTTCTTCACATTCATTTGCTCGTTTTCAAATTGAATGTTATTTTGAAAATTAAATAAGAATCTATCAGAGGAATATCAGACTTACTCTCGTAGTGAATCAGGAAACCAATGCTGGAACGACTGTTGTCTGTAGTGAACAGCAGATACATGTAATTTCCAGTACTGATAAGGAACTGGGGTGCTTGTGTTCCATGATATTCCCCAATTAATGGTGATGAGTTAGCTGGCCCATCTCTGACTTCCAAAGTATCATAATTAACTTCAGTCTGAAATCTGAAAAGGAACATGTAATCGGCTGGTAGGTAGAGAAATGGTATTATTTTCTTTGACTCTTAGAAATGCAACCCATGTGTAACTAATTAAGAATAACATACATAGCCATCAGTGTATCACTGAGGATAACAACTAAGGCAGGTTTTATGCATCTCTTTCCTTGTCTTTGTTGTGTCTGTTATCATACAAAATTTATAAAGGATGTAATATACTTCAAATCAACCACATAACTGTACTTCAGAAAGACATTTAGTGGGGAATCTGGGTACAAAAATGCAAATTTTCTCAAAAAAAACTGCATTATAAAGATGCAAGAAATTTCTTACCCTCAAACTAAATAACAGTTGGACATCCTAGGAACATCTTTAATAATGGTCCATTATTTCATCTCAATAATTTCATTATTTGTTATTTGCTATTTCATAAAAGCTGTTTTACATATTCAACTGTTTGATATTTTTTATCCAAATATTTTTTTCTAACGTAGGTTACTACTTTACTTCTAAATAATTATTTTTGTCCGATGAAGTCAAGCAGTACAAAAATACTGAACTTCAATCAGCACTCATTTTGAAATTTGTTATAATAAGCAGAATTCCTTAGTTTACCTCAAAGTGTCAAGGAAACAGATAATATAGACAAGAATGGAAAAAGAGAAGGAGACTGAGATAGTTGATTTAAAAGAAAAAACAACTTTAAAATCAACAGCAGAATCAATGTCTCTGTCAATCACTAAACCACATCACATTTCTCCAGTTCATAAAGGATGTCTATGTGTGCAGTCATCCACTACTAGTTGCTCTTAAACAGCCCAAATCTGCTCTTTCTCTAGATGGCATTTTTCACATCAGATGCAGTTTGTGATTACATCAGATACTCCTGCAAACTGCAGCATCTAAACAATGGACTCATCAGTTTTCCTGTCAACAAAGTTTGTGCTGTTACAGAGATGTCTATAGTGGTCTAAATACATTTGCCTACAAATCCAATTTTCTTATTTTCATAAGATGGTAACCTTTCAGAAATGCATGTGATCTGAGATTTTCTCTTCTTTTCCCATAAGGCCTATTAGTTCAACTTCTGAGAGCAACAAACTCCATCCCTATGCTATAGAACACTTTTTTCAAAGTGAATGCTCCTAAGCTGTCTTGACAATATGAGACATGTTTAGTGGATTTGGACATAAGAAACTTGTCTTCTATTATTGAAGAAAACTGTGAATTATCAAATATTTGGAAAAGGGGAAATATATGGGACATTTCTTCAAAGTGTAAATAAACTTTATACTTCGCTAGGTAATGATGACAGAATGAATGCATTCCCCAGCAAGGCCATTATATTTTACAAACCAATTATCATTGGTCGTGTAAAACCATCTTCACAGACACATCAGTATCTGTAACAGCAAGTTTGGGATTAGCAAGTATTTAATAGTCTCTATAGTTTGCATGATTCCCTGGAAACAAAAGCACATTCAGAAATGGGAAAGTGTTTGCTTAACAATCAGAGCTAATGAATGCTTAGAAACTGACTTAGGCCCTTCATATTGTTCCTTCCTCCTCACAGAGGAAATTCTCTAGATTTACGGTGCTTTCAACCAAGCTACCTTCTCTATTTGGATACCTTGGCTAAAATCCAGATGACTGCTTCCACTGATATCTGTTCCAATCTGACAGTGGAATACAGGGCTGTGAAGGCTTGCTAATACATTAAGCATTTTCAGAACAGTTCCTGGCAGTGAAGCCAGCTAGCATGGAAGGGCTTGTATCCATACTATTAAATACATCCTTTGGCCTCTTTGGAGATATTATTCAAATTTCCTATTATGAATGCTTACTTGCCCACACTGACTCCTGACCATGCTTGATAATTATTTGGGAGAATGCTAGTTGGCAAGCCCAAGAAGTATGTTAGAGATTATTTCAAGTATTTCAACTATTTTAATTGTACAAATACATGAGTTCTTGTGTCTGGGAAGGTTCTCTGGTTTTGTTTAATTTAACAAAATAGACAGTCACAGAGGGCATCACTAAAGTACTGGACAGTTTTTCAGTACCTTTCAATAATTTGAGAGATTACACATTGATTTACACTGCAGCAGAACAAGGAAAATAAATAACACTAGGTTGGCTTAAATACTTTATTTGCACTCATAATTAATGGACTCAAGATCAATAATTCAACAGTTCAATTATTTTGACAGTCATGTTTGGGAGAGAAACTAATTAGGAATAAAGTCCTCCCAGCCAGCAATTGAAGATTTCTTAGCAGGGTGGTATGACAACAGGGAGTTGCAAATTCTTGCTGGAGACAGAAGAATTAAAATAACTACTACAGGAATTGCTACCTATTACAACGATCCTTATTCCCAGTAGGTTCTCGTTCATCTCAAACTTAGAAATTTACTTCTAGTTCAACTGTATGGTTTTTAGGGTTTAGGAGAGGGGCGTGTGCGGGGGTTTTTTGGGATTGGGTTTTTTTTGCAATCTTTGCACTGTCACCAAAATGATAAATCGAGATAATTTATTATTGGAAGTTCTGTGTCCTTACTGAACGTACTTAATTAATTAATTACTTTTTGTGTTTGTTTGTTTTTTTTTTTTTTTTAAACTTCATTAGCATACTTACGTTAGTAAAAGGTAGGACATTCTGCAAATGTTCACAAAGAATTTTAAATGTACTTCAATAATACTATGTTATAACATCCTTCATATATAGTTAGATAGGTTTAGAAAGAGAAAGTTTGTTTTATACACTATGCATCAATATTCAAAGTACCAAAAATCTCCCAGTCAGACATTACCCTTCTAGCCCCTTTTTTATGGCTTGAATCAGTTAGATTTTACTTTTTGGTTACCCTTCCAGGCCTTAGTCATGATCTGAAATGCAAAAGTTTTGATGTAAAATGTTCATAGGGTTACTCAGTCCTTTGCTGCTATTTCTGGAAAGCTTATAAGTATCCAGTGTGTTTAATGGTAACATTGTTTTGTAAGTGAAACATTTAGGAAAAGGAGACAGAATCCTTCTTCTAATAATGCTGATATAAATCTGGAGTAGATTAATTGACTGTCTGCTGTACTTTAAAAATTATGCATGATCAGAATTCTCAATTTTTTTAGCTGGGTAAACTCCACGTTCTTACTTCATTTAATTGCAATTCAATTTGTACAGAAAGCTCTAGAATTCTCTCAGCAGAATATGCGTGTGCATCTGTCTAAAATTCAGTAAACTCAATTCTTAAACTGGACCATATGTCACAGGAGAGTATGTTTCCCATTAATGTCCTCAGAAATTTAGTGGTCATACTGTTAAGGTCATAGTCAGTCATCCAACCATCTGCAGCTTCAGGCAATATATTTCCGTTTATAAAATTAAAATGTGCCATCTTACAACTAATATGGCTGTTTGCTTTAACTGCATTTAGGAAAACATCCCTGAACCCCAGGCTTCTGGTGATTAATTAAAAAAAAAAAAATAGCTGGCAAATAAATATAATCTCCTAATTCATATATTAAGTCTTTAATGAGAAAAACAAAACAAAACAAAACAAAAAACACCACAACATAAAATTCTGGAAGTTCCTGCTGAATGCAATGAAACCAAACAGCTTTTTGTTTCTATAAGAACTAACTTGCATTTTGAAAACTCGGTTAACTATATCCAACATATTTCTATGCCTTCTGACGCTATCAAAAAATTTAGGTTTCTGAGATAGGGTTTATTTTACAAAAGCTGTATTGAAACTTCCTCTGCATATCATATTTATCCATGCTTCCACTACTGCTACACTTGGTTGTAGTTTTCATAGTGGGCATCCAGTATGCAATTCCTTAGATCTCCATGAAAGACTTAAAAAGATCTTGTTCCTAAAGTGCATAGATGTTAAAAGAACAGTTACAGGCAACTTCCAGTTGTTCAGTGATCTCATCTTTGTATTCACTCAGGTTTCCCAGGTGAATGCTGTCTACTTCTGGTGACTTACTGTTCACCTTGTTGTATGTGCCACCACCCCTATCGATGGCACTTCAGCCTGACACATATATTCCAGTGAGTTCCCCAAAATGCAGAAGGTTGTGAATGTTAAGTTTACATAAGTGCAAGAGGGAAACAAACAAATCAGTGGAAGAAACTCACTAAGCACATTAAACAAAACACCTTTCAGTTCAGGAATGTGCTCAGTTGCAAACTGGAGTAGTACTTAGAGGAAATATCAGATACACTTATCTAGTCCTCTCACTCTTCCCTACAATTCTGCATTTTCGTGTCTGTGAGGAACACAATATAAATATATATATATATATATCTATATAAATCTTTGATTCAACCCAGTAACAGTGATTTTTATTATACATTCTTCTGTATTTCTCTTCATTAATTTTCATCCTTTTTCATTTCTGCTCTTAGAAATAGAAGTCTGAATGACTCTGACAAATTTTGCTCATCACTGTTTACTCCATGCAAAGGTGAAAGTAGACACAGATTATTGCCTCCCCATGGGTAACAGTGGAATACAGAAATGCAGTAAAATAGAAGTCATTGCAGCCTACCTCCAGGTGCTGTCCTTTGCATCTTTTTGTCAAATGGAGTATTCAGTGGGATATTAGTATCTAGATCAAACACCTAAACAAATGGATTTTTTTTACTAATTTACAAACATGCTTGAAGGGTGGAGATTATTTAAATTTTCTTTTCATCTTTTAAGCATATTTGTAAAAAAAAAAAAAAATCACGATTTTGTTAAACACTCATGTGGTGAGACAGAAGTACTAATTGAGGTCACATGATTACAAAAATATTAGACATGCTGCAGTTCGCATTCCTTGTGTCTAAATGCACCTTCACTACCTCCTAACTCCACATGAGGTAGAATAGGCTGAAAATTACCTTGATAAGTAGCTATGCTGTGCTTGACGCACCCCAGGACATGGCTGGACCTTTTGGCTGCCAGGGCAAACTGTCAACTCATATTCAACTTGCCATCAACCCAACCCCCCAGATATTTTTCATGGGGCTGTTCTCCAGCCTCCTATCTCCCAATTTGTATGAATAACCAGGATTGCCTCCTCCCAGCACTTGCTCTTTTTAAATTTCATGTAGTTGGTGATTGCCCAGCTCTCCAGCCTATACAGATCTCCCTGTAAGGCCTCTTTACCTTCAAGGGAGTGCACAGTTCCTCCTAGTTTAGTGTTGTTGGCAAACTTACTTAATGTACATTTGATTTCTGCATCCAGATCATTTATAAAACATTAAAGAGCACTGGCCCTATAACTGATCCCTGGGGAACCCCACTGCTGACTGGCTGCAAGCCTGATGTAACCCCACTTAACCACAACTCTTTGAGGCTAACCCATCAGCCATTTTCTCCCTTACCATATTATGCATTTATCTAGCTGTGTAATGTATGTTTCATCAGAAAAAAATCTTAATGGGAAAAAAAAAATATATCTAACACACAATACTCAGAACTTTTTTTCACTTCCCCCCGCCCCCCCACCCTAGGAAAATCATGCTCTCTTATAGAAAGATCTGGTCATCATCAGGGACCATAGTTGTTGAATACAAAAGTAGTCAAAAGACCTAAAGATATCCCTATTTATGTGCTCAGAGGTAGACATTTAATGCAAATTGTTAAAACATAAATAAAGACAATGTAAATACAATTTTAAACCTTCATTTTCTTCTTGAGGAATAGTATTGTAACTGTTGCATCTCAATGTCTTTTTCTAGTTTGGGTTCTTAAGGAATATTTTTCTTCTTCAATGTTAAATATTTGTGCTCATACATGTTGTTTGACTTTATGATTCTCACCTGTCAAAAGTGATCTTAATGGAATGTCCTGGTCTTGCTTCAATCACCCATTCACAATTAAGTGAGTCCTTATAATATCCTGGCCACCCTGGTGGTAAGATAACACCACTTGATGCTGTCAAATGTCCACCACACGGTGCTGAAAGCAAAAAGCATGTATACTCATATCATAGACAGTACTTCTAATACAATATTATACATTAAAAGAACATATAAAAATAAATTAAAAAGCAGAGAAAAATGAGTTTAATCTAGAACACATCTAAATTTTCTACATTATGTTATGAGCACTTTGTTTTCTTCAGAACCATAAGTTCTGCAATATATCTTATCATACCTTATTACTTGATACATATCTTAGCACACAGAGCATGACACTTGATTCTGCCAATTTCTTCTGTTGAAACGCACATTATCTCATTAAAATATATATATATCTATATATATATATAATCATTTTAGCTCTAGTATGATTCCATATGGGGAATAGTATGGGGAAATATGAGACAAATTGTTCCACATAAATTTTGGTTAATTATTTTCATTGTACTATGTTGTCTAACACCTTTTTGAGTAATCATTCAACTCAGAGAAACTGATTGTTGTAAATATTCCATTGAATCTTGGAATGGTTGAACGTGGAAGGGACCTCTGGAAATCATTTAGTCCTTCTCCTGCTCAATAGAGCAAATTGAACAGGACTATGTCCAGTCAGGATCATGCCCTCTCTCCAAAGGCAGACACTCCACAGACTCTCTGGGCAATCTGTTCCAGTGTTTGATCACTCTCATAGTGAAAGTTTTTTCTTATGTTTCAATTTCTTGTATTTCAGTTTGTGTTCATTGTCTTCTGTCCTTTCACTGGACATCCCTGAGAAAAGTCTGGATCCATCTTCTTCACAGTATCCTATCAGGTATTTATACACATTGACAGGGTCCTTCCTGAGCCCTGAGCCTTTCCTTATCCAGTCTAGACAATCCCAGTTATCTCAGCCTTTTTTTGTACGAGACATCCTCCAAGTCCTTAATCAGCTTTGTGGCCCTTCACTGGACTCACTGCAATATGTTCATGTCTCTCTTGTAATGGTGATTTTAGGACTGCACACGGCACTTCAAATGTAGTCTCACCAATGCTGAATAAAGGGGAAGGACCTGTCGTTTCCTCTCAGCCTGCAGACTTCTTCATAGTGCACTTTGCCCAAGGATTCAGATCATTATTGAAGATTTTAAATAGTATTGGACCCAGTATTGACCCTTGGGATCACCACTACAGACTAGCCTCCAGTTGGACTTCGTGCCACTGACCACAGTCTATGAGCCCAACAGTTTAGTGAGATTTCAGTCCACCTCAGTGTTCACTTCTCTAGTCCATACGTCATCAGTTTGTCTATGAGAATCTTATATGGTACAGTGCCAAACACATTACTAAAACTGAGATTAAAAATATCCATTGCTCTCCCCTCACCAATAAGGCCAGTCATCTCAATGTAAAAGGGTATCAGTTTGGTCAGGCATGATTATGCCTTCATAAATCCATGATGACTGCTCCCAGTCACCATATTGTTCTTTATTATTTGGAAGTGGTTTCCACCTTTCCCAGTGATTGAAGCAAGACCTGCAGTTCCTCATATCTTCCTCCTTTCCTCCCCTGAAGATAGGAATTTGCTTTCTTCTAGTATTCAGGAACCTCTCTGGTTTAAATGACCCCCCCAAGATGATTGAGAGTGGCCTTGCGATGTCATTGGCTGGTTTCCTCAGACTTCTTGGATGCATCCTATCAGGGTCTTTCTTGAATGTCAAATTTGTTTCAATGTTCTCTAACTTGATGCTCCTCCAGAAAAGGAGAAAAAGTATTGCTACAGGACTACGAAAGCAACAGGGCTAGACGGGGAGTATTTTACAAATCAGAATCAGAGGACTTTGGTGCAGGATTAAACAACAGCAGAAATGATTGATCATATTTTGGGAAACATAAGTCTCTTAAAAAAAAAAAAAAGCTGTCACAGCACAAGGCTTTAGGATGTTATATTTTACCAAAGGCTATGGAGCAGTCTGAAACAGAAAGGTTTCAAGGGCCTTGTAAATTTATCCTTTGTATTACCCTCAAGTAGTCAGTGGTATCATTATGAGCAAATTCCATTTTGCAGTGCAGGAAATCTAGACACTTTTCTTCGGTTTCTCTAAGTAGTGATAAGCAAACCTATTATGCCATATGGAAATGAACAGTAACATGTATTTTTGAGTAGTAAATTAATGTTCCTGGTTTTGATTCAATGTTTTTAACAAAAGAAAGAAAAATGAACTCAGAGAGTTTATTTGATTTCATTCATGAGCTGCACTTGTCTCAGGGAAGTTCTTCCAGACTTAAGAAAATGGGAGAAAAAAAAAAACCACAAAACATGAAACATACAGACTGAATTGTCTATGGGGCAAAAGGTTTGGCCAGGAAAATGGCATTTACATAACAAGTATATAGTTAATGAAGAAGTAAATGTATTCCATGGAGGTTTTTTTTATTACATTTTGTCATATTAAAACCAAGAACAACAAGAAGGCTGTTGATCATCACCTGACTTTAACACATTACTTATTCCACGTATTTCATTTTTTTCAGTATCTCTAATTTTTCATAGAAATGAGCAGTATTATGCAATCTAGGTTGGCAAATTTCCTAAATAGCAGAAATCATATAAATTATATGATCCAGATCCTTAAGTTACTACAATGACACTGAAATTATTGGAAGTGTGAGATCTACACCAATTAGAAAGCTTGGCTAATTTTCTTCGAAAAGGTACCATTTAATTGAGTGTCTGACTATATATCTATTTTTTACTAAAAGATATACAATTTTTTGAACATATACTTCTCGCAGACACACTCTAGCTATTTATTAAGTACCTTCATATGTCTTGCCTTAGGACCCATCACTATTAATCATCAAGGAATCAGACTACTTTTTCTTTCTTCTTTTTTTTTTTTTTTTTCCTCACTGCTGTATTTCACCCAAAAGAGAGATTTAATCCTAAATATAGTTGATCGTAGGAAAAGAAAAAATTTTTTTTTGAGAATATAATGAATATTATACATAGCTCTGATTTTCACTGTATTTCTCAGGAAAAAATGTACTGCAGGTTAATACGTTACATACAGAAATTCAGGTATACTTTCATTCTGAGAAAATTAAAGATGCAAATATTTTAAAAGGACTTTTAAATAGAAATTTCACTTTTCCATGTGGTAGATAATTATGTTCTTCAGAATACTACAGTCAAATCTGTTGTAACAGCTATATACTCACAACTGAGTAATGATAGTGACAATCAGATCTTGAAAAGAATAGTAACCAGATATTTAGGAGGTTAATTTATTACAAGACTATAAAAGCAAGCTATTTTGTTTCTATTATTTCTGTCTTATTTGACTGGGAGAATATTAAAATAAGATGAATTAATAACTTCAGCTAAAGCAGCCTTATTTATGTGTGAAATGTAAAGAGTAAGCTAAATGTAAACAGTTTCATTATTCAAACTATAGGTGCAAAGTAAAGACTGTGTACTTACCTTCACAACGGGGGACTGTAGAGCTCCATACTACATTTCCATCTTGCATAATACAGGTTATGGATTCAGAGCCTTGGGTCTTCACAAAGCCATCATCACAGTGAAAGGAAACAGAACTTCCCAGAAGGAATCTATCTCCAAAACGCCTCCCATTTATAGGAATGCCTGGATCATGGCACTCATTCTGACCAAAGGCTGATAAAAACCATAATAATATTAACAACAGTAATAATAACAACAATAATAAAATAAAAATAATAACAACAATAAGGGGGAATAACCTTTGATAGGTAACAAGATTACAATATAATTGAAAGTATATAATAGAAAACTTCTAAATAAAAGTCAGCATTAAATTCAATGGCATTCACATAGTTCAAATTCTCAATCTTTTCAGTTATGTGTGGCTTAAATACACAAGAACTTTGCTTAAATTTCCCTCTGGACAAAATCCAGCTGTTTGCTTCTAACCTAGTGAGAAGGGTGATTTCACATTGGAGCTAACCTGACAGAAATAGAGGCTACTGCTAAAAGCTGTGGCCACTGCCTGGGCCAGACAGAGCAAACTCCCAGTAGGATGCTGAAAGCAGTCTGCTTCATCTAGTGGAGTGTCAACACAGAGTCCAACCCACAGGGACACACTCCTCCATGTGCATGTGTGACTTCATGGGGGGTGTTCTCACCAGTATTTGGACAGTAGTTGCAGAGAGCAGCAGTGTGGGTGCGTGTAAAGCTAGAGGACTTCCCTGCCTTTCAGGAGGTGTGTGCAAGTAGGGGAACCCACTTCAAAGAAAAGGGGTTGTAACTCATGCACTCTGTGAGAGAAAGGTGTGTATGTAAATCTTGGCACGGCAGGATGATGAAGGATTAGAGTGGAAAAGTATTTATAAGTTTATATGTTCTAAAATAAACCAGGCAGCACAAGGAAGAGCTAAGCATGGTCATGGCACCAAGCCTGTCAGAGTTCAAGGAGTGCCTGGAAGATGCTAGTTTAGTTTTAAGTAGTCCTGTGAGGAGCAGAGAGTTGGACTTGATGATACTTACGGGTCTCTTCCAACTCAAGATATTCTGGGATTCTATATTCAAAGATTTTGTAAATGTCTAACATTGTAGTTTATCTGTTGAGTTGCTGATATTGATCCTGAATCTACAGTTCATTGATTATTGATTATCTTTCACTAATAAATCAATAAACTTCTTTGTTCCTGATTTGATTTTAACCACAAGAGTGGAGCACTTATTCCCTGCAACACATAGGAAGTCCAGAAGTACTAGCACTTTGGCTGAACTTAAACTTAACAAAGAGACACCTTGGGCCTGAACAAACACTGTTAATTGATCACCTTAATCGACACAAGATAGGAACAGCACAAGATGTGACAAAGAAGACTTTATTGTCAACTAACTTCTTTTATAACCTTTGAAGATAATTTCTTCAACTAAAAAAGATAATCTCCATATAAGTATGTGCTGGTTTGACTGAAAATGAGTTAATTTTCTTCATGCAGTTAGGAACCTTTCTTTTTCATAGATAGCATGGTCATTATTTGAACTTAGTTCGAGAACAAGAGGATAACACCCTGGGACACAGTTAATGTTTTTAATTGCTCTGGTCTGAGAGCCATGGACATTCTGAGCACTCTGCCCACAGATGTGAGGAATCAAGGAAGGGGGGCATAAATGGGATAGAGCTTGACTGACATCCAGACTGATCAATAGGAGTATTCCAACCCATTAACATCATGCCTCATACTAAAGGAGAGTCAGGATCTTACAGTCTCACTCTCTCTCGTGTTCTCTTTTCTTCACTATTTTTGTTGGAGCTGGTTAAGTTCTGTTCGGGATGTTTAGTTCAATCTTTTTGCCATCCTGCCATTTTGCAGAGGCCTCTGGGCCTTTCTGCCTTCTTTTTTTTTTTTTTTTTTTTTCTTTTCTCTCTCCAGGATCGGCTGTTGGGACCATGGTGCTGTTTCCTGGGACTGGCTGCTTGGTGCAGATGGAGTTCATGACGAATTGCATTGAGTATCTTTTATTTTAGATTCTACTTCTATTCTTTATATATACTTATTGTGTTTATCTCAATCCAAGTTTCTCCCTTCCTTTTTGATTCTCTCCCTTATTTGGGGATTGGGGAGGGGGGTGAGTGAGCAGCTATTGTGATTATATTGCTAGCTTGTGTTAAACCACGACAAAGTAATATCTTTGAATGACTAATACAATTTCTAGGAGAGTTAGCAGTCCATAGTAGATGTAATAATGTTTTCTACATGATGATGATGTTAGAGTTTTCAACCGAGAGTACTGTTTAGTGATACCCTTTCATATAAACAAAACAAGAGATGGCTATCTGTAGCCAGGTATTTTTTAGCCTCATTTCCCAAACAGGAAATGTTTGTGCTTTCAGTAGCCCTCTATATGTATGTGACTGCCAGGTCCACATTTAACAACTTCTGAACTTGTTGACCAGTTGCAGCTAAATTTTGTACATTTCAGAATTGCATTCTCAAAGACATTACACTCCTAAAACTCTTAAAAAAAAGGTAGCTGGAGAGAAGAATTATTCTTAAATTCATGCACTCCTATAGGAAAGATGTCTACACAAGATCAGCTACGTTTCTAGACACTAGAGAAACCACAGAGACTAACTATTATGTGTATCAGGAAAAAAAAAAAAAAAAAAAAAAAGATAGGTCTATATTCTTAGAGAGCACACCGTCTAACTGAGAAACAAAATGCAAAAGCAAAGCATGTTCCCAGAGCTATTTATTTGCAATGATGATCTAGTAGCTTTTTTTACTTCTATGCTTTTCAGGTTAACATATCCATATTCTCCATATTTGGGACCTAAGCTTAACACCTTTGTGAACTTATTCCTGCTGGTTCCAAAGAGAAGTATATAAATCACTTGCACTGAATGCTTTCATTAGAATGATCCAGCCTTTATTTGCATTCTCTGCATTTATTCAGTGGCAACCAGAAAGGCCCTTAAATAATGAAGGGAATTCATCAGCACTATCACAATTAAAATAAATAAATGATAAACATTCAGATAAGCTAGTGTATATCAGGGAGACAGATAAAAGCAGTGCAATTATACAGGCATAACAATTTATTTCTGTGTTATAAAAAACATGTTATATTTTTCATTATCATGAAGAAAGATAGCTTGATTTTAAGACTAGGTATAAAAAAAAAGCAGAGGTTCTTACTTGTGTAAGTGATATTAAATCCTCTTCCAGTTGTAGAGTGATCCGACTGAAATTCAAGTCTCACTATGTGTCCACTGCTAGCCAACTGAGAAGGGACCTCATTGCCAGAAAAAGTGCCCAGAGGTGGTAAATCTGAAATCCCATCATCTTTCACTGTAAGGTAGTCAAACTGAGGTTCTACATCAAAGTCATTGAAAATCAGATGGATTCTGCTTCCTGGCTCTGAGATAATTAACCAAACACAGTTCATATTGTTCCCATACTCCTCAGGGTAATTTGGAGACAGAATAATTCCAGATGGTGTAGTGAAGTTGAAGAAACATGAGACTAAAGAAAACAATAATAGATTCTCAAAATACTATAAACAAACATTATAAATGCTTGTATTTATATTTTTATTCTTTTTTATTCTTTAGAAGCCTGGATGTCAAAACTACCACACACGCAACCTGGAAATGTTTTAAACTGTCAGAACATTTCTCCAATATAACATGTCAGCCTTGCATGTTTTTATTTCCCCATGTGAGGCTAAGTGGGTGCACAAAGGCCTGCAAGATGTGATTAGAAGCACGTAGAAAATGCCAAAGAAAGCAAAAGTAATGGCTGATGTGTCAGAATTTGGAAAAATTGGCAGGTCTGTTCTGAAACGAAAATGCAACCTCAATATTGAAATGTGTGTTATTTTCTAAAAGGAATATGTGTGAAAATGTATTTCGTGATCCATAAAATCAAGCACAAAGGCCAGTTTTATCTGTAGTACACAAAGCATTAATAATAGTAGAAATTTAGAAGTGCCTCCATCAACAACTCTTGACAGTATACAGTACAAACTTATTAAACAATTAAACAAAAATGATTAAATTATTAAACAATTAAACAAAAAGTATTCATAACTCTCATCCTTTTTAATTCCTTTAGGCCCATTTTCATCAAGACAGTTCCTAACTGATTTTAAAGGCAAGAGCTTGTGGCTGGTACTTTAGTGAGAAGTACGGTACATTCAGAAAGAGGAGACTCACTGCACATTAATTAACACAAAGGATAACCATTACTCAGCTCTTCAAATGTATGAAACTGAAGTCAGTGTTTGTAAATAGATGTTGTAAATTTAGGTTCCGTTATCTTTTATAGGGCATGTGCCCATCAAACAGTGGAGCAAAGTAAAATATTTCACACTGTTACCAACAGAAATTAATATATCAACCCAATGCAATACAACACTGTGAAGAAATGCAACTTCTATCTTCAAAGGAAATTGTCTGGACACTGTCTATGTGTCCAGGCCTTATGTGCTTAGACACATTTCAGCATTGCACGGGCGTATAGAGACTTCTTCCAGTCAAGAGAAAGCTTACTCAGTTTGTTAAGTCCTGTACCAACACAGCTGCAAAATACATACATACTCGGCACACCAGTAAGGTTGTTTTGAAAATCCAGTACTGGGTTATAAGACACTTTACAAGGAAAGGTAATGTGGTCTGGAGGACTGAAGTGCCTCGTATACCTGTGTACTAGAAAGATTTACTCTGTTTTACCATAGAAGAAGAAGAAAAATAGAAAAGTTAAAAAACATACCAGCAAATCCTCTATTCAAATCCATCTACAAGCTTACCTACAAACATATTTTATCTTTTAAAACAAAATCCATGACCAACGATCTTACCTACCCTTTTTCCATGCTGGGTATCTTTATATACCTTTATATTAATTTTCATGCTTTATTAGGATATCAGGAAAACAAAACAAAACACTATAATACAATCTTTTCTTATGTATCTGCAGACTGCTTTGCACTACCAGAATCAATGTGTGCGCGCTACGGAGTCCTTTTAAACACTTATAAGCTATTAGGAATTGCTCATTTAGAATCTTATTCAACACACAGTTACATTAAGAATGTTAAATGGTTCAATTAAATATAAAACAAGGGGAACAAACATTCTAAAACAGTCCTATATAATGCTTCTCACAAATGAGCTACCATTGAGCCAACTGAAAAAAACCACATATGACTGAAAAAGTCTTCAAGGTCTTTTTAAATGTTTTCCTGCTGGCTAGTCACAAATGTTAAGAAAAGCAAGAGGCTAAAGTCATAAAAATAATACAGAAAAATAATAATAATAATTCTTACAAACACAGCTGGGTTTATTGCCGGACCACTGGTTGTTTTGTTGACAGGTAATCGTTCTCTCTCCCACTAGTTCAAAAGCTGCTTGACATTCAAAGGTAAGCGTGTCGCCATGCAGAAAACTGCTGCCAGTCCTCTTTCCATATGATGGAATTCCAGGATCTCCACAACCTCCTTTCTCAATTTCTGAATATCAAAAAAATCAAGTGCAACAATAGGGAAATATATTTGCAAGCAATTTATATGTCAGTATCAGAAGTACATTAGAAATAGTTGGCATTATGCCTTAAAACTAATGTTTACAGCTGAAAGTAAACTAGAGCTAAATGCTGTAAATCCACCTTGAAGATGACTTAAGATCTAAAGTCTATTCACAAGCTAATAGCTTCCATACCTGCACTGTTGAAGATAACAAAATACTCATGTTTAACTGCATGGCTGCACTGAATTACGTCATATTTGAAGGTAAAATTACAAAGTCGCAGATGATAGTCTGCATTCTAACCATGGAGACATACTATGTGTAAATTTTTTTTCTGGTAATGACGTACTAGTAATAAAGAATCTTAACTGTCATAACTTCAATTACATTTATAGGGCTATCCACAATACGATTAAAACTATCCAATTTACTGATAGAGTCAAGGAATTTCAATTTAAGCACTAAAATATAATAAAAACAAAACTGAGGAATTATTTCTCCATCTCATACTTCAAATTAGAGGTACATTTTTTTGCCCGCTGCATTAAGCTACACTGAAAAGAGAATAACATTTTGGATTATACTTCCTAGATATTCTCTAGGAGATCTGCTATTTAAATTATTTAATTTATAGATATTGAATGTACATGTATAAGCTAAGAAAATTAAAAGACCCAAGTATTTTGAAATTAATGAATAACAAGAATATTGGGAAACGACATGTAAATATTAATTGCCTGTGACAGAAATGCTGAATCATCTTACAAATTATCTATGCATGGCTTTTCATCCAAAATGAAGGCTCCATTTCTTTGCCATTAAATTTAAAGTAGTTTTTCTATTAATTTCCATTTGATCAGTAAAAATAACAACAAAGCACTTCTGGTTCTATAGACTGTGTTTCCACATCTTTAGTAAAATTATGTCAACCTCATTTGAATGAAAGTAGTGATAAAATTCTTGTCATTTAAATGTTTCCCAGCTCAATCCGAAGTACAAAATCTGAAACATTCAGGATACTAAGAAAATTCCATTCACTAAATCATATAAAATATTAATATAATTTAATGCCATAAAAATATATGCTGTCAAATATTGTTAAGTCTACTAATGCTAAATCACTGCAAAAGTATTTATCTTTACATGCTAACTCCAATAGAAATTTTAAGATGCAGGATGGCATTATTATTATATGTAAAGTAAATCCAATATGTTTTTACCCTTAAAGCAGTAGTGAAGTGACTGTTGACAAGCATATTCAGAAAGGTATGCCACGTATTTTATAAAAGAACGGGTTACTCATCTGGGTGAAAAGAGGTACATATTTTTTTTCTTGGTAATTTTAACTTCGAAGATAAAATTAAAATTAACTATTCTATTTATGAATTCAAAACAGTTCCAGAGTTAGTTGCATTATTTAAATAATTTGTCTTACCAGAAAGTTGGGATGTCTCAAATAAATGAAAATATCTTCCAAAAAGTCCCATACACAAATATAATAAAATACCAGCAGAGCAATATCTTAAATATTATGTATAAGTCAAGATTCAAAATTATATGTATTTACAAATGCTTTAATGTAGTTTCACCTGCCTGCTCCTATTGAGATGCTAGAAGCCTGTGTGTTCCCGGATATCCAAAGCTCCACATCTTACACTGAAATGTGCAGAGCTACAGAAAATCAGAACCCACATTTTAATCACATTTCAAAAGTTCATCACCTCCACTGAGAGCAGTGGATCCGGCATTTCAGAATTATTATAAACACTCTTTTCCAAAAAACTTTTGTCTTGATGATCAGGGCAATAATGTTTCAGGCAGGAGCCTGAGGAGGCAAACTGTCTGCAAGGTTTTGAAAGGTCACAGCTGAAGATTCATCCCTTAAAAGATTGTAACAAGTGTTTCTTTGCATGGTCTACAAAGGAAGTACCAAAATATCTTTAATTAATGAATTTACTGAAGCAGATGACAGGTCAGGATGGTTTCTAACTCTCAGGAGATACACTAAGCTCTAGCAGAGAGTTATGGATCAGCAAATCAAAATTTTTAACACAAATTAATGTGAATCAAGCTTTTTGGTGGGTTGAGAATTCCTTTTTCGAAGAAAACTAGTACAGTATGTCTTTAGTCAGAACCAAGCCCTTTCTGAAGAAGGCAAGAATGCATGATGAACTTTAGAGACTAAGCGAATACTTTGCACTTCTTAATATATCACCTTTCATCCAAGAATGCCCAGATTTATGTGCAGTGGAGATATAATCAGAATTTTTAAAGCTGAAAAAAACAGTTAAAAATATACCAGCCAATTTACTGTCTTTTTTTTTTTTTTTAATAATATTTTTATTCTTCAGGAAATAAAGTTTAATAAAATCTGTCTCATAAAAATATTTTAATGATGAATATTATGTTCTCTCTCAAAGTACATTAGAGGAATTTTTAAATCAAATTATTTTACATTGAAAACCCAAACATAAAAAAGTCAAAATGAAATATATCAGCTTTATTTCTATCTTAACTTTCATGCTTTGTGCTTGTTTGTTCAACATAAAAACAATTAAGCAAATGTCACAAATTTATAAAACACTTCTGAAGACATCTTATTTACATTTTGAAAATAAAAACTCAACAAAATCCATCCAGCTCTAGAAATCTACATCTTCACAAACCTGGAAGTGAATACTATCTATTCTTAACAGAATCACAGAATCAGAATCATAGAATAGTTTGGGTTGGAAGTGACCTTTAAAGGTTGTATAGTCCACTGCCCCTGCCATGAGCAGGGGTGTCTTCAACTAGATTAGGTTTATCAAAGCCCCATCGAATCTGGTCTTGAATGTCTCCATGGTTGGGGCATGAACCACCTGTTACAGTGATTCACCACCCTCATAGTAAAAAATTTCTTCCTTATGTCTAGCCTGCATCTACCCTCTTTTAGTTTAAAATCATTATCCCTAGCTTTTCATCACAGATATTAATGACAGAGCAAAACTTATGGAAGTCTGAAAAGGCCATATTCAGAGTTTCGTATTTATACATAAAGAATACTACTTTATCTCTTGATCTAGAGTAGTACAGGCATGTTATGATTCCAAAAATGTTTCTGTCCTCTGGGATTTAACACAAAATTTTATTTTATTGTCTCTTCTGGTGCCTGTCCAACTTTCAATGATTTATCAGAGAACTAATTTTTTAAATGTCTAAATTCAGTTGAGGTGCATTATGCCTATTACTTCAACACAGGCACCAATTATTCTGCTTCATAAATTGCAAAGAGGCTATGTATCTGTTTACTAAAAAGAGAACATTCTTCTGATCAAGTCAATTTGAGATATGTTGAGCTTTTACAGAAACCCTATGGGACAGAAATGGTTCTTAAAATGACAAACATGAAAATAAAAGCTGTGCTAACCTATTTAAAGTATGGAAATAAAAATCCTATTCCTTTAGGGTTATTCTGTGTACTCATTCAATGTTCGACTTCTTTTGATCTGAGTGCTTAGAGCTGTGTGAACTTCATGAAGTTTGCAAATAAGCTCTCAAGCTCAAATTTGAACATCAGCTTCTGTGGTTACCAAAAATACTAACATTGATCTTATTCAACAGTTTATGGCTTTCATGTACTCTCAGTAGCCTGGGGAAAGTGACTTTTCATCTTGTTTGTAAACTAGAAATATTTACTGAGTTTCAGGGTATACTCTCTCTTTAATGTTGGGAGAATGACAAGATTAGATTTCTGACAAGAAGATCACATCCCTCTGAATGTAATCAAAGACTTTTCTGTTGCCATGTTTTCTTTCAAAGGAATAAATACAGCAATTCTAAAGTGATATTAAGCATCTAAGTAAGCATTATGACTACTTCTTGAAAGGTGTCACATTGCAATTCAAGTCTTTTTGATGAAAAGGTTTATATTACTTTGACCCAGGTATCTTAAATTTATTATAAAATACTTCATAGATTATATCATTAAGCAGGCTTGAATTTATTAGTCATGGTATTAATTTACTTTTTTTTCCCCTTACAAATACAGAGTTAAAAGGAAATTATTAATGCCACTATGGTTTCATTCACACTATCAAATATTCTAGTTTAGCTGAGTAGTGAATCATCATCAAATAATTAAATATAACTTTTACCAGCAGAGCATTACTAAAATCCTCACACTTTCATAATTCAGATGTATAAATAATATTTAAATTGAATAAGTGTTTTAAACACATGTAGGGTACATAACAATCCATTGTTTCAAAGACGAGATAGAAAAGTAAACTTCAGTAGTTCAAGGTCTGTCCGAAAGTTAAAGTCAATACTGCTAAAACCTGAAATAATGATTTTGTCAGTATTTCATAATCACCATCTTTCTTGTAGTCAGGATGGGTCAAGAGAAGCTGAAAGATGACACAGGTAAACATTTATGAAAAAAACCCAAACCAAACCAAACAAAATAGCTTGGAAGCCTATTTCCATGTCAGACAGGACCTTTTCAGCTTACCATCTGAACTCTTAAATGACAGGCCTCATAAATTCATGCATTAAATATATGAAAATTGATCATTTAGTTTATTTCCTCTTATTCCTCATACGTCCCTGTGTTAACAGTCATGATACCTGACACAGTGGAATCTGAAGCTTACAGAACACTGCCTTAAATTTAGAAAAGAGACAGAAAAAACATGGTATATAGAAGAAACTGTCACATGACAAATGCTGTGGTTTAACTATTCCAACTCTTATACTATTTATTGTATGCCATAAAGTATTGTATGCCATAAAATTTCAATAGTAGAACCTATTTGGACCAGTAGCACATTATGACTCTGTATCTTCCCTCTCACTATCAGAATTCAAATTTCAGTCCCAGACTGCGACATTAAAAACCTACTTAATGAAAGGGAATTAACATATACACAGAAAAAGTCTGCAACTGCAATGTGACATAAAGCAAATATCTCTGTTAACTAATTTATCTCTGTTAATTTTTGTTAGGCAGATGAGTTATAAAAGGACAAATTCCAAAATGGGTCAAGGAGACATTCATTCTATCTATATACTTGTTCATCCCTGTCTTCAAGCCATTGTGGCTTTAATGCCACTATTCACTTACACAGTAAATATTTAAAACCATAAATACTTCTTCAATGGCAGGAACAGAGAACATGGCTCTCTAAGTCTGCACCATAAGAAAAATAGAAAGCAGAATCAGCAAGAATTCTACCACTTCTGAACAGGTTTATAGATTACTGTTTTAAAAGATTTGCACAACGAACTTAAGATGGAGAAGGAAATTCAACTGGGCATCTCAAAACAATACTGTATTCCTCTGAACAATGCTTTTTCTTGCTTCAGTGGAAACCATAGTCATCTATAAAAGTTAACCAGTTGCAAAATTACACATGAACTTTTAAATTTATATGGCAATAGTTTTGGTTTAGAATAAGGAACCAGACATTATTGGAGATCCCTTCTGTTCCATAGGTAATACTGTTTTAAAAATAGACAAAGACCTGGCAGTACAAATACCAAAGGAAGGACAAAATGCTACTGTTTTCATTAGTAAACAGTTCAGCCTTCTTTGAAATGCATGTATAATCTTTGTTTTATTAATAATTAATAATCATTAATAATTTCAATAAGATGCGGGAAAATTATGGGAATTTAAAAACAAATGGAGAAATCATTATACAAAGATAAACCCTTATACAAAAAGAATAGATCACAGGAAATGACATAAGGTAAAGGAACGAAATTATAGATATGATTTCTGCAAAGGAATGTGGGAACAACTAATGAAAGTTAAAATGAGAAACCAAATCTAATAGAAAAAAAAATTCATTTAGCATGTAATTGGACTGTAAAAGTGTCTATTAAAGCTAAAAAGAGGTTGGCCTGAAGCTAAAAACAGGGTGGCCTTATATGCTAATTTTATAGATGATCACAATTTTATCATTGTTCCAGTAATTTTTTTCAAATAAATTTTATAGTACAATTTACTATCAGTCTCCAACTATAAAACAAGAAGGCCTCCTTCACAGGTCATACAGCTCCCAGCAGCATTCTAAGCCATGTCTCACAATTACTCTGAAATTTGTTGTCCTTGATGTTATCAGAAAGGCCACAGGACATATTCAGTAGAATTTATTTTTTTTGCTTCTGCCTTATTGCATTTCTGTCAATATTAAAACAAACAATCGAACAAACATGGCCTTAGAATCAGATAAATGGAAAACCAACATGGAAACTTTTTATAGCATATGGATCGCTTCTTGGTAATAATAACATATTGTATCATATAATATAATATTAAAAACCTTGAAAGTAATACAACTATTTGAGAAGAAAATTATATCAAACCTTTTCAACTAGTATGTTCTTTAATTGTAATATTTACTATGTACTTTAATATTCCATTAGAGAATGCAGAAAAATGTTGTTTTGTTTACAATTAATTTTACATAATATTCTGAGATAATGCAAAAACCTATTTCATTTGCATGTTGAATACTACATGTAGTTCTGTTCTTTCATACAAATAAGGACACCAGAAGTAGGGAAAGAAAACAAAAGATCAAAGTTACTGTTTCTGAGAAACTGAGGACAATTAAAAAGTCCATAAGTCTCTTTTTTGGGGAAGTGAAATATATATCTATTCAAGAAGTGATTAGACAAATATATGGAAGAAAATGTAATTGAGAGACAAAGAGGAAGTATTTGAACTGGAAACAAGGAAAGCCAAAACAAGGAATATCACTGGAAACAAGGAAAGTACTCTGGCATTATTTCTGCCTCTCCATTTATCACTGTGTACTTCACCATTTTTTCCTTAAACATTCTTTATTTTGTAGTATCAACATGCAATGGGCTTTCAGTCTCACTGTAAATTTTTATTCTAATGTTTTGTAATAAGGAATAACATATTGCTCAAATTGCAGAGTTCATGTTTCTTTACTAGCAGAAAGAGTACAGCCTGTCTATACGAAAGGCTGAGCAACACCCTGGACAAAAGTCAGCCCAAAGATACCCTGTGGAATGCAAATTAGCCTGTTATGGTGGAAAACAGGAAGTACAGTAAAAAGCAAGTGCAGCTGTCTCAGAAATTATCAGAATAACATTAAATTGAATCTTGTGAAAAGGTGCACCACGGAATGAGACAAAAGACAATAAGAGACTATGTGGAAAGTGATTAAATGTAAGAGAAAGAAAAATAGCTACCAGGAAAGGATAATGAAGAACACCTTCTTCACTTTTCCATTAAAAAAAAATAAGTAATAGATAGATAACAAAAGTTTTAATAAACTAAGAGCAGGATACAAAGAGAACATGTTAATGATTATTTGGAAAATTTAGACATATCTAAGGGAACAGGGCCTAGGCCTAATTAAATTCACAGTTAAGTACTTAAACTGAAATAGTCTATGAACTGCTAGAAATTATCTTCAAGAACCTATGGAGGACAAGGGAGTTAAGAACTTACTGGACAAGATCACATGTAATAACTGTCTCAAAATCTGGAGAAAAGAGGACCCAAATGCAAATATATGTGTATATAATTTGTCCCCTCAAACTGGGAACATGACATTCTTTATCTTCCTTTGCAACAGAATATCCTGGAACATCTTTGCCTAACATGATCTTAAGACCTGTCAGGGAAGACATGGCACTTGTTTAGAAAAGAATCTATGTGCTACCAATATATTAAAAGTGCAAGCAAATTGACCGGGGTTCTTCTAGGATTGTAAAGCCAACACTAACCCTAAGCAAAGTAATGGAACACAAAACAGAGGAGTCTATTTCTAAAGGGTTAAAAGATGAAAATATAACACCAATTAACGTGGTTTTATGGAAAATTGGTCACGTCATACAAGCAAGATGATTTTTAGACTATAAGCTTTGCTGACACCATATCTTTGGACTTCTTTCAACCTCTTAAATTAGCAATACATGACATCCTAATTAAGAACTGGCATCAGAGAAAATCAATTTAGCACATATTAAATGCATTAAAATTAGATAATGGTAGTATCTCAAAGCATAAATGTGCAAAAAGAACCATCATTAGGCAATATAACTGCTTAGACTAATTTAGTATATACTTTTTTTTTTTAGCCCAATCATAATAATTTGTTATAGAAATGACATTACAGAAAAACAGTTAACCAATAGCGGCCATAGTATTTTCAACATGCTGAAGCCTAGGAATATATATTTTAGATGTATGTCTTCTTGTGTGTATGTACACACATAAGCATTGTTTTTTTTCATACTTTTCAAAGGGAAAAGCAAACATCAAAATTTCAAACCTGTGGCAACTTAGAATTTGTAAAATAAAAGTGATGTTAGACGGGAAGATCTTATTTTCCTTGAGTATCTACTTCTGTACCGTACAATGGGTGTTCTTCCTCTTTAAAGATCAGGAGTGATGAGTCCAGTTTCACCAAACAAAATGGAAGATTAAAAGGGATATTATGCATGGGATGTGTTGGAGCTTAAAGGCTGGTAAGCTTCTAATACAAGTTACAGAAGCAGTCAGTGCTCAAATGAAAACTATCAGCCTTGGAAACTACCCACACATAGGGATAAAGAGGGAGAAAGATGCATTGGTAGTACTTGAAATATGAAAAGTGACTACACTTCAACTGAAAATACTAATATTAGTGCAGTGTGGACTTCTAAATACTTATACTTTATGCTATTTCAGTAAAGAAGTAAGAAGGAAGAAGTGTTGCTCTAAAAACATTCTTCTGAATAAAAGGAAAAAGAAAAAATGAAAAAGGAAAAAGAAAAAAGAAAAATGAAAACAGAAATTAAAAATGAAAAAATTAAAGAAGAAGAAAAAAGAAAAAAAAACAAAAAAGAAAGAAAAAAGACAAAAGAAAGGAAAGGAAAAAAAGAAAAATATAAAAGATAAAGGAAAAAAGAGAAAGAAAAGGAAAAAAAAACCATAAAGAAAAAAAAGGAAAAAAGAAAAAAGGAAAAAAAAGAAAAAATAAAAAAAGAAAAACAAAGAAAAACAAAGAAAGAAGAAAAATAAGAAAGGCTCTATGGCTCCTATATTCTGTCCTTGCAGGACAAATCCCACCCTCCAGGATTGCACTCAGTGCAGGAACTTTTAGCATTTTGGGGGGATGCACAATTTCCACTAAGGTCTCTAAGAAATAGTTTCTCTTTTTGATAAACTCTGAGATTTTATTGCACGTGCCCCCATTCTGCCTACAAAGAGCTTCCTGTTATTCATATCTGTATCTTGTATGATTACAACCTTTTTGCTGTGCCTGCTTACTTCTTTGCTCCTGTCCTCTTGTGCACCCAAGAGTCCTAGGCCGTGCTTAAAGCAGATATTCTTTCCTTCTCTTTTCAAAGCTGTCAACCTGACCAAGACTTTAGCAACAAGGACAAGGTAAACAAGACCTTTTCCTCCCTAGTATGACACACTTTCTGAGGAACATAACCTAACATAAAACTACTCTACAAATTGAAAAAGACTCACAGCTTAGAATTCACTCTGTAAGATATTCCGCATGACCATACCAAAACACTGCATGCCTACATGTACATATTTTGTTGGGATAGTATACATACAAGGAAATAATAAATAAATAAGAAAATTAATGTGCTCTTCTCAACGAAAGTAATTAAGCAACTGAAATTTCACAAAAGCATGTTACAGAGTCTTCATGGGCATTTTTAGCCATGTATTTGACTTTGCATAGATAGACTGAACATCTCAGTTGGAAAATTCTATTTAACATCTTGGTTTTTGATTTTCACACCCAGAAGAAAAAGGAAGAAGGGTAGCTTGGATTATGCTGGGGATTTAAAAATGGGGGTTTTTGGTGAAAAAAAACTTACTCAGAATATTGTTTTTCTTTGGAGGTTAACTGCACAAACATAAACAAACAAACAAACAAACAAAAACAAACAAACGCCAAGCAAACTGCTACAAGTCCTGTGTCTGTTACAATTATGTATAAACAAGCTTAATTGTGGCTTTCATACAGTCACCGGTATGACCAGCACAATAGTACCATATATATAACAAATACATTAAATGAAAAAAAAGTCTAAAAATTAGCAAGGTTTTGGATTATGAACTACTGTTTTTCTCAAATTTCATAGCAATGTAAAGATAAATTATTATTTCATCTTGAATAACCCACTTTAAATTGCTAATAAAACAAGAGAGCAATGACAAAAGGGCTGCTCTGGAGGATATGCTGACTTTGTAACAGGTGGAGGTGTTCGCATGTCAAATCAATTTCAGTCAAAGTGTGCAGTTAATGTCTGTTTATGAGCTGATGGAGAAACCACACAGCTGGTGATAAGGCTTGGAAAGAATAAAGTATTGAAGATCTTTGAAGCAACTCTTTAGGGAAACAAATCAATCTTTACAGAAAATCTTACTAATAGATATTTGTGCACCTGAATGATAAATCTTCAGCTGTTGCTTAATATATCCCTTATATCTTACTTCAGTAACAACTACCAGTATGAATTGTTTTTAACAGTATTTGAGATTCAAATTTAATTGTCCATTTGAAATCCTGTGACATTAAGAATTGTTTGAATTTGGCACTCGATAATCAACAAAGTGACATTCAAGAAATTCGATGAATGTTATAATGAAGGGACAAATGATGCAGAAACTATTTAATGATGCAAACCTGACTACATGTTTTATCTTTTCATGGTGAAACTGTTAAAAAAAAAAATGTATTAATAGCCTCACCATAATTCTAAAATCTCCAATTGATTTTAATGAGATGATAAGAATAAGATGGTAAGAATCTAGTTTAACTTAAAAAGATGGAATAATGCATATGAACAAGAAATTCCAGATTTTTAAAATCTCAACAACAGCTAAAATTAATCTACTATATAAAAATATTATGAAGTGGATTGTTTTAAATTCCAGTCCAGCATTCATGAAACAACAGTTTTACATAATACACTTATACACTCTACTGGGAATTAGCAGTGATAGAGAAGATTTCAGTGGAAAACTTCCAGTCCAAGTGAAGGTATGTATGAGGCACATCGTTGTCATACACCAGCACCCTGCTGATAAAGGACTGGGCAGACATCAAGGCACTGACTGTGTATGGACTGACCTGCCAGCTCTGGCAATTCAAAGAGAATCTCTATTCCCCAATCCCCTCAGCCTGATGGGCTTGCATTTCAGCTATGGAAACACTGTCCCACTAGGTCCGATCACTTGATGGAAATCTGTAGAAACTCTCGCCCTCCTTGCCCCTACTGGCCTGAACCCACAACATACACACAAATATCCATAACTAGATAAAGAAAGACAATTTCATGACAAAGTTACACAAATTAATAATTTCAAAAATTTAGGAAACTAAACACCAGGTATTGATTAATCTGAATATTTATATAAAACCACTAATGTAGACTTATGATTGAATAAACAATATCTAACAACGTACAGCATGTTTTCACTGAGAAATCCTAAAAACAACATGAAAGCTTTAAAAAAAGACAGCACAGAGTTGTTCTTGGAAATGTGTAAAGAAAGAGGAGTTGGTGCACAGTTCTCTCTCTTCCCACCGTGACCTTGCTCTATGAGTATTTTCCTCCAAGGTTGTTCTCAGGCCAGCCACTCTGTCTAAAGCTCTACCACTAAATAAAGCAGGGACAAGGGTGAGTTTGAGCACTGGATCTCCAAGTACCCACACTGCAGAATCTTTAGCCTGCTTCCTGGTAATGCCTACCAGAACTCTCTGAGGCATTGCATGGTCATGATTCAAGGATCAGCAAGCACCAGGGACCATTCCCAATACACTGGATAGACAAGACCGCATCAACTTTTAATTCCTGTATTCTACAAAGTCCTCCAGCACCACTCTACAGGCTTTATATCTTCAGACAAACCTCACCACATCCCAAAGTATTCAGTATATACTCTCAGTTTCTTGGCACGAAAATGGGAATCATGGCCTGCAATGCAGCATACGCATCACTAACACACTGAAATAACACATTCACGCTCTGCCCCAAGACACATACATACTAATACACTCACACACATTTGTCTGTGGGTAAACAAGGCACCTCCTTTGTGCCGTGTTATGTGGATGTATTCTTAGGCCAAGAACATAGCCCCTGGCACAAATGCAGTCTCAAGACAGCTTCTGGGTCACAGCTAACTCCACATTATCTCTAATGGGCCTTTATGGGAACAAAAAAACAAACAAAACCACCACCACCAACAAACACAAAGAACAAAAAAACAACAACAAAAACAACCAAACAAACCAACCAAGCAAAACAAACAAAAAACCCAAACCAAACAAAAAAACCCAAAATTGTCAGTTTCCTTTTCCTGTAAGGAGTCCCCAACACCTGCTGTGCTGTCAGGTTCCCTCCAGCTCTGCACTCTCTAGCTCTCTCTGAGCAGGCCCTCAACTGCATTACAGAAGTTTGTCACAGGAAGGGATGCTCAGTGAAGGTGTTTTCTCCCCATTCTTACAAATGACTATTTTTTTTTTCTTTTTAAAGAAAAACAACTTACAGTGAGCAAGCAGTTAACAAACAATGTACCATCACAGTTTCCTAGAATACTTCTTGAACAATTTTGAAGGTCAGAGACATTTTTTAAAGGTAACTTTTCCTATTCCTACCCTCTTCTTTACAACCCACCTTTTTTCTTTCTCTGATATTGCCATGTTTGATTGCATTGTATTAATATATAGAATAGATTTATAATGATAAAATTATACATGTTCTGTTTGTCAGCTGTAAAACTGGAAATATTGTATTATGGATTAGTAAAAAGATTTACTACATTAGATACTATACAAGGTGGTTTTGTTATCAAATAGGAAGTAGAAAAACACAAAACAAAAATGTTATGTTTTAAGTTAATATGTAAATTAATGACTTATTTTTGAGATATACAACTAAGCCAAGATCAAAATATGAATTACAACTGACATCAGAATTTGTGTTGAAATACAAATAAGAATGACAGTAATTATCAGATTAATTGCTCAGACAATACAATGGAAAGGAAATTGTTTTATAACTGCTTCTGTTAGTCCTCTCAAAGCACTACTATTATTTTAAGTATTGACCTGCTTACAAATAATAAACACAACAAAATTAGAAATAGTTATACACAACATTGAATGGAACTTTTTTTTAAATGATGCCTACCAACAATATTGTATTTTTACTTTTCTTTGAAAAATATTTATCAAACTTTTAAAAGACTGTTAAAATCAATGTTTATATTTGGAGACAGAATGTTTCATAGCAGCTGGGCATATTTTTGTGAAAAAAGTGAAGAAAAATCTTTTTGCTGTGAATAAAATGTGGATGGAAATCAAGTCTGTAAGCAGATAGTGATTGTCTAGCTGTGATGCATTTTTCTTTCAGACCATCATTTGCAGAAACTTTACAAATTATGGAAGAAGCTTAAGAATGCCAAACATTCTCAGACGTAGATTTTAAAAAGACATTCTGAGCATTTCATAACTTTCTGTAATATATAAGGCAAATTAGTAAACTAGAACTATTTTGGCTTAAGAGTGAAAGGAATATCTTCCTAGTTAATGTCAGTGGACAGCTGAATTCGTGGTGCACATGTATTAGAAACAAATATCAAAAAGACAGCAAAGGGAGAAAGTTTTACCTGGTAAAAAACCTATTGCAAATTTTCATTTACTTAAAACAATTACATTGTTCTATCAAGCTTTTAACTGTGCTGTACGTGCTAAGAAGCAAGGACTGGAATTTATATTTCAAAAACTGAGTTTCAACTGTTTTCAGTTCCAATGCTTAGTTTGTTTGTTTGTTTGTTTGTTTGTTTGTTTGTTTGTTTTGTAGAAGGATCAAAGCATAAAGAAACACCTGCTAGAAGAAAAAACAAAACAAAACAACACCAAACAAACAGAACTCCCCAAAAGATCAGTTAATGCTTAAATTTAATTCTCACTTATCTTATTAAAAACTTACCAGAAAATGTTAGGTTTATTTTTATAATTTATTGCTATCTAGTCTAGAAAAATTAAATGTAAACAATGTTTCTAAAAATATAGCCATGGTAAACATTTATTTAAATTTAATTAGAATCTGGAAGTAACATTTAAGTTAAACATACTGAATTATTAATCTAGATGAAAAGCTATATAACATTTTACTTTTCTATAACACAATAAATATATCTGAGCTGTTTTCTACATGGAATATATTAAACTATGATGTGAAACTACTCTCCAAAGAAGCTTGACTAGTAGAAATGTCTTCACTGGTCGAGCTAAAACATAACAATTCTCTCTTATTCAGAGACAGCATGCTATTGTTTCAATGTGCAG
The DNA here is from genome assembly GCF_964273445.1 of Streptopelia decaocto. Classification (NCBI taxonomy): domain Eukaryota; kingdom Metazoa; phylum Chordata; class Aves; order Columbiformes; family Columbidae; genus Streptopelia; species Streptopelia decaocto. The sequence goes on along the minus strand of NC_138656.1, from coordinate 97,976,818 downwards.
TATTTTTATGCAAAGGGGCAAACAAAGGCTTTCAACTCATTATAAGTTTAATTGACTTGTTGAGTCAATTGCTGAAAAGATATAAGTGCACATATGCCTATTCAGTCAGACACAGCCACAGTGTGGAAAAGAAGGGAGAGGGAAGCTTCCCAGCAACAGCCATGTGACGTAACTAAGAAAAAATACAACAAATGTTGTATGTTGGCTTGAGATTGTTTAGACTTTTAAAATTTTTTATTTTTTAAGTTCTGGAATTTAAATAATGGAGCACATTGATAGAGATATTCCTCTATGAAATCGGAAAATTTAAAATGTGCATAGATATCGGGTCAGTAAACCACGCTATTTTGAACATACAGATTCTTTACCAGCATATTGAGAATCTCCATTATTATCATAAAATAAAGCATTGCATTAAAGGTTATAGGGAAAGAAGCTAATACATTGCTTAAAAGTTATAATCAAACAGCTGTATGTTAATCTATAAACTGACTGAGATTAATAACAGACACTGATTGTAAAGCTGTGGATGATAATTGAGCATAATAATAAGACCTGGTTAAAGACTCTGAAACATGCTCTCATTAAATAAAAATAGAGCATTAGAAGCAGAGTTATGCAATTAATATAAAATTTATACTCAACCTGGAATTTTTTGTTTTGTTAGTTTGTTAATTTAGGAGGGAGAAAAATAACGCGGTATTATACACTTAACCCTTTTTACACTTTTCACTAAGACTCTGTTGTTTGAAACAGTTTAATAAAGGATGGTGGCATAGATGGAAATTTGATCTTGCCTGCTAATATAGAAAAATGCAATACACTTAACCAATTAAGGCATATAAGCATGATGTTATGTTCCTCAAGTCCATGTGTATTTTCTAGATGGAAAATGGGTTCTGTCTGCCACCCCAACCATTATACAAAACTCAGGCAAAGAAGCTCTTCATTAACAAAAATTACTTTAAAATGGTTGCAGTAATTATCAGTAACTCAGAATTCCTCTTTTCACTCTGTCAATACCTTACTGATAATACTATTTATTACTTAAAATATAAGTCAAGGATAATGAAACTTAGAAATGCTTGCTGTAGAGCTTCCCTGAACAATACACTCTAAAAAGGTCAGATAACAATGTAGGAAATTTTCCTTATCTGAAAACAACTGATAATTTTTAGCACTGGAAATTAGGTGACTGATATTTGCCCATCCACAAAACCAACCAGCAGAGTATGGCACTACAAACAGAATCATTCATACAATATCATGGCGAAACTCTCTGACAATTTTCCACAGAACCAAATAGCTCTAACATATGAAAATATTCACATAAAATATGAAATATATTTATTGCCTGTACTCTAAAAGCACACACCTAAATAATTTGTCTGAATTATAGTGCATAGGAATAAAATATAAAAAGAAAACTTACTATACATGAAATAGATGAAAGAAAGAGAAAAAAGTTAGAGTAAAATAAAAAGAGTAAAGTTTTCCTGGAATTATTTATTTTCTTCCTTATTTTCTTTCCAAACATTACACTGTACATAATGATTTCCTTGAATGCACGTCTAATTGTGAGCGTCCTAAAAAAGCCTAATTCCATTAATTTCTTTCAGTACAAATTTTATCAAATCTCCAAGAAGTAACAAAGTTTTATATCGATATTGGTTGTGCAATTACATTTATAAGCTAGTTGTGCATTTGTAAGAAACTAAATTAAGGTTTACTAATTACAGTACCTGTATACAAAAAGACAACTGCCATCAGAGTAACTGAAATATGGTTTTGAAAGTATTTTTCTACTGGTCTCAGGAGGAAAGAAGTATCTACTTCCAAACAACATAATAATGAAGAACTTAAAGCTTTACTGCTCATTTGAGCATCAATACAAATTAAGGTTGTAAACTTGACATTTTTAGTGGCTTTCAGGGGCTGATATACTTCCTGACATCTCCAAGAATTCTTAATAACTTCAAATTACATAAAATGCTCAGGATTATATCACTGTGTCACCAGATTTCTTTTATAACACTGTCATGAACTAAAGGATAGGCTAATGAAATAACTTCATTAGTTTATTTAACCTTGTAAAGGCAGGAATAAAAAGTGAGTTCTAAACAAACTATGAAACAGATGTTGTTATACTGGTTATCAAGAAATCCGCAAGTCAAAAGATTAAATATTTTTATCAGATTGACAAGTTTACAGGCTTTAATGGGAGAAAAATCTCAGGATTAATAAAATTCTGAAACATTTATGTCAAACAGGTCAAGCTGACTGTCATCTGCTTCTATGTCAGTGTGGTACAGCTGATGGGAACACAAGCGTGGGACCAGCCTAAAGATCAGCTGCTTGCATGATCGACCTTTGACCTTAACAGCCTTAACACTCCTATTTTTAGATGTGGCACATCCATCAGATGAGAAACAAACAAACAACAACAAAACCAAACCTGAAAACTATCTTAATAATACCCTAAATCTGTTATCTTTTACTCTGAATAAATATCCTCATTTTTTTGGTTTGTAAAACAAAATTTGAAAAGTCTCTCTTTAACACAGCCCTTTCTATACAAGTGGCTGCATTCAAAGTATTCACTTGGAAACGTTAAGAGGTTTTTATCATAAAATCTCAGCTGTGAAATACATAGTGTCACTAATTTCTCTGTGTCTATGGTAGAAGACGACATGTATTTTAACATCAGCTATTTTGCTTTCTCTAATGAACATGTGTGGAGTGACACCTGGTCATTCAGGCTTAAAAGGTAAACTGTCAGAGATTATAATGGAACGGGTATTTCAGTATAGATCCTTTGATATAGTTAGGTGTGGTAGTACAATATACCTCTTTCATCAAGGACAGAACAATTTACATTTCTGTCATGTTCACAGCTGCTTTCATATAATTCTTTCAGAAATATATTGAACCATTCTCTTAAGATGACTGGGGATCCATAACAGAGAATGAAGGACTTTCCTATTCAGTCTATAGAAAAGTTTTTTAAGAAAAGTAACCTTAGGTGAAGATTATGCTTCAACATCTTTTTTTATAGTATGGTTTAATAGCTTGCTGTTTTAGCAATAATAATATGGTTCTAATATGGTTTATAAAGTTTAACATCAAAGTGAAGGTTGCCTGTAGCATCTTGCATTTTACTTATTTTACTTACTTTACTTACATATAGGTAATGCTTAAATTATTTTTGTTTTCATAATACATGACAATTGATCATGACTTATAGAAAAAATATCAAGGCAGCTATTGTATTTCCTAACATAGTAGCTGTTTATCAGCTTTAACAAGTTAACAATCTAATCTCAACATTAGTCTTAGTATCTGTGTTTCCATAGCTCACCTTTCATTTCATACAGGTACAGTGCTATTCCTCTGTATTCAGAACTATTATTAGTAACTCTTTCCTCAGGACCAGCGTCTGAAATCTTTCTTGTGGATTCAACTACTGGAGAGTTGCATTGTACAGTCCAAGATGTCTGACTAAGTAGGCAGACTACAGCAATTTTTGTTAAAGTAAATATCAACTGTATTCGAAATCAAGAAATTTGAGTGATAGGTATACAGATAGCACTACATATTTCTGACATTAAGATGTTTCTGAAGGTGAGACAAAGAAGAGGCAAAAGAATATGGAAAGAATGGTTCCTTCCTTAATGACTCAGGCAAGCTGTAAACAGGATTAAATTAACTACTCGTATACAACATTTGTGATGCATATCAGTTCATTTACAGGCAATATTTCATGCCATTTTCAGCTGGGCTTACTAATGTAGGATAGGTGAACTGCATCATCAAAATGCTTCTGTATATCCTAATTAAAGTGAGACAAAGCTCAGCTAAAGTAACTATTTTCTATAAACTGTAATCCTTCTATGCCACTTTGGAAATACTAAAATTGATTGTACTGTAATAGACACAAAGTCAAGTTTCAGTCAGTCAGCTGTAAAATATTGTCCAAGAGGGTGCAGATTCATGTTCTAATCCTCAGTAAAGTTCAGACTTTATGGTAAAAAAAAAATTCAAATAAGGATTCCCATTACTTTCACTCCATAGACCATGTATAAGCCATCAAAGCTTGCAGTTTGCTTTCTTTTTTTAGCTAACTACAATCCCAAAACCAATATCTTTGAGGTCACCTGTCACAATCCATTAACTTTCTCATCATTAAAATGAGATGCTATTTTTGGACTGGTCCTTTGACTGTTAAACAAAAGGGAAGCTGAATTGTTGAGGTATCTTGTGTCAGGAGAGAGGTTAAAATTTTACACTTTGCCTAAAGCAGGAAATATGTAGAGAGCACAGATGAATAAAAGTTTTGTCAACAGTAAAAGAAGATGAGAAAATTATAATAAAACTAATAAGAGCACTGAGGTAAAACAGAGAAAAAAGCCATAATTCACCTTCATATTAGGACCTTTACTACGTTTCTGAGATTGTAAACATTTCACATTTTACAATTCTGGAATTAATTTCTAAAACTACAAAAACACAGAAGAAATCACAATTGGTTGTAAAACAAGGCTGAAAGCCAGAACCCAACCATTAAATGATAACAATGTCCTTCATAACAGAGATGCCAGTGCTACTGCAAAATTCACAGGGTATACTTCAGGTGTTTTCAGAAAGTCCCCAGTAGTAAGAGGTTGAACTTAATAAATGAAATAAAATGTCTTTGATAAGTTAGACAAATACCGAAATGAAAACAGATGCCTTTAGGTTGGGAGTACCAGAAAAAGAAATTACAGCACAAAAATAACTCAGCTGATCAATTTAAATTTTTGAACTTTTTCATAGATGTACAATGAGATAAAGTTCATAACTTTGGATTGAGAAAAAAATGCAAAGTGTCAGATACATAACTTGTGCCAATGTTTTCTTTCCACTTTATGTAATTCACAAATGGATTCTATGCAACCTATTTAAACGGAATTGCTGGAGCACCTGCCCTACAAAGACAGGCTGAGAGAACTGGGGTTGTTCAGCCTGGAGAAGTGAAGGCTCTGGGGGGACCTTCCAGTACCTAAAGGGGACCTGCAAGGACTCTTGGTAGGGACTTTTTACAAAGGTATGTAGTGATAGGGCTAACGCCTTTAAACTGAAAGAGGGTAGATTTAGATTAGTTACTAGGAAGAGATTCTTTCTTGTGAGGGGTATGAGGCACTGGAACTGGCTGCCCAGAGAAGTTGTGGATGCCACATCCCTGGAAGTGTTCAAGACCAGGTTGGATGGATCTTTGAGCAACCTGGTCTATTGGAAGGTGTCCCTTGCCCACGGTAGGGAGGCTGGAACTAGAGGACCTTTAAGGTCCCTTCCAACGCAAACCATTCTATGATTCTATGCTTACATGCCTACATACTAGCAGATATCAGGTATTTTTTACTAGAGTGAATCACCTTCAGCAGCTATCAAACTGAAGCTCACTGTCAAGAAAAACTGAAGATGCTTGTGTTGCTAAGGTTCTCATCTCTTTGAGACAGAAGCAATGCAAATGAGGCTAGGGTAATTTAGGCAACTTTTTTTTGATTAAATTTCAACAATCTTGTACATCGTCTTAATTTCCACAGTCATACATAATATATCTGTTCTGTTGTTTTTGTTACACACTAATTTTGACTTAGGTCTATGAAAATTCTTGGTGAGACATGAAGACACATTTTGTAACTAATTCAATAAAGTCTGAGAAAACTAATGATAGTTTTCAAATAATATCAAATAGAATGAATTACAGAGGTTAGCAGAATGTAACATTTAAAATTTTTGAAATATGATATAAACTTGCAGTTTGAATTGACCTTCAAGCAAAAACCATCCAAACAATAACTTTAATTCTTTCTTCAGATTATTTTAGTTATTTTGTGGGTATTTGCAAAGCCATATCTCCATTAACCTTTAATTAACAAAAGAGACAGTATCAAAACTCTAAATTTGTGAAAGCACTAAATGCATATGTAAAATAAATTTTTTAGAATGTAATGAAGGAGGTTACAACATGAGTTTAAAACAGATAATTTAGTTCATACCTTGATAAACAGCTTTGAATCCTGGTGAGCCAATGCTGTCATCAGACTGTAAATGAAGCCACATCTGGTTGCTCATGCTTACAATAAGATCAGGAACACTAGATCCAGTGAGTCTGTATGTAGGAGAAATTCTAAAGTCATTTGCAGAGGCATAAATTACTACTACTAATAATAAAAACTAGAGCCTTTTAAAATATTATTATAATACTTAGGCCTATTTCCAATATATTGCTCTTGTGTTCCTATCAGCTGTTTTTGATAAAATTAACTATTTTGTATGCATTAGAATGATGTGAAGTCTCAGAGAACAAAACAAAACAAAAACAATCAAACAGATTGAATTATTGGATTCCAGTTAATAATGAATAAACACTATTAATAAAGCTGTTCCTACCTAAAGCTTTCTTCACGTAATTAAGCTATTAGAGATGTGAGGGACTGAATAAGTTGAAAATTTTCACTTGTTTAAATTTGAATTTTTTTTTTTAGCCATGTTTTTTGAAAGTGTAGGAAGGTGGTTTACATGCATTACAGCACATGTATTTAGAAGAACTTACTAGAACCTCAGCTACTCTATTCAAGTAACTCACAATGATGTCTTAACTTTAAGGAAAAACTGCTATTTCTCATACAGTAAAGTGTATGTATAGATATGTACACTTCAGTATAACACGTAAAAGGCAAGCTGGTGAATCCCACCATAAAACCCTAGACCTTCTCAGTAATATTCTTTATACTTCTATAATTCTGGTATTGATATGCAAAGATCAGTGTGTCAAAATGTTTAAGAAAATAAATACATCTTTTGAGATTACTTCTTAATGGTGAAAAATGCCTACCATGGAATTAAGTTCTAGCACTGTATCTGAACAACTGTTCCCATCTTGATGATAGCAATACAGTCTTTCAAATGGTAGTGGGAAAAGTAGCATATAAAAAGTATCTGCAGAATATTGTATCTCTATTTAAGCTGGTGTCAGATGCAAAACCAGAAAACATCACAAAAAGAGGACATCTGCCTTGAATTCCACATAAAGCTCCACATATCAGAAGCTTTGGGGACGGAAGGTACAGGTACTGCAGTAACTGTAGTTGATATAAGGAAATCATAATGACTTTGTGTCTTTAATTTTTGTAGACTCTGTTTTCTCAAATGGCTCTATTTATAACTCTAAAATTCTAAGTCTTGTATGGGATACTTATACTGCATGTAAATGTTTGTGTAGTATGTAAACAAAATAGTCAAGATTTGGAAGGGAAAGGAAAGAGAAAAGGAAAGGGAGAAAACAAAAAGGAAGCCAAAAATGCAGAAATCAATAAGTAAGCTTTTGTTGTTGGTGTTAATTTTTTTTTTTCCACAGAGATGCCAGATAGGGTAGATCAGTTCTTTAGGGAACTGAGGTCTGTCTGATAACACGTGTTGTTGCTGACTCCATTTCAGTCTGTAACAATCTCAAGATCAGATTTTTTGCAAGTTCAGGAACAGGGACTTTGAGACCAGCCATTCAGGCAGATTGGCTGGTGCTAAACTCATTTCATGTGGAGATGCACAATCCTAGGTTATCTCTGTATGAATAAAGTTAAAAATGTTGAGGCAATTCATACAACTGATGAAGTCAAACTCAAGTGAAACTTCTCAGTACTCTGAACAAACTCTCAGGTCAGAAAAGACAACTGTGAGAGAAACAAACTTTTTCTACCAGTTTTCTCTCTGATCTAACTTATCCAAATGAAACCAGAGACAGGCTTTTAAGAATGGTGTCCAGGACCAGAAGTGCTGTTTGCTTCTCTATAGTTTAGGTCACATAAGCAGCACAAAATGGTCTCAGTAAATTCTTGAATTCAATATGTTGATGGCACAAGCATGGCACCAAAATACCAGTATGTAAGAAGCATGGTCATAAAAATAATAATACATTAATAGTAAAAATATAGAAAATACATTATTAAGGAGATGTATGTTGATTTCCTAAAATATATTATTGCTGTTTTAAACAAATAAATGAGAAAAAACATTTCTGTCAGTTGTGATGTTGACAATGAGGCTGACTTGTATATGAAAGAGACTGAGGTCTGGATTTTAGGTTTGAGAGGTAATTTTCAGGGGCCTGAAATCAGTTTTTAAAATATATAACAACTATGCTGTTGTTATGCTTTTATTCCCTTTAATGATTTCATGAAACAAAACTTCCAGTGTTCACTTTTCACTTATGTATATGTGTAGAAATAGTGCCACTACAATATCTATTTCCTATTAACGGTAACTACTCAATAAACTTTAATTTGAAAATAACCATTTAAATTGAAACTCCACATAAATGTGAGAAAGCTTTGAGCCCTTTCTGCATTTTCTTTGCTTTATCTTGTTCTTATACTGTGTATAATATTTAAAATAAATGTGTCTTGGAGGCATTAGAACAATAAAGTAAGTTGAATGAAGCACAGCATGCAAAAGCCAATAAATAGGCCTTTGTGACATTAAACTACTGTATAAAACAAAAATTTATTTTAAAATGAAATCATTAATATTTCTTGAGTTTTCAATATGTGAACTTATTTTCCTTCTTTGTGGTAAATCGATTTTCATTGTTTGCACAGGTTTTCTTATCCTTTTAAAGAAATAGTTTTACTGTATTGTTCTGTTGTTCAAAGATGTCAAGTCACTATGCTATTTGTGTGCTTAGTTGCAACCATATCACAAACTAAACCTCAGAAGATTTGACTGTATAAGGTGTGATAACCAGTAAATGTCACTAAAAATCCCTAATTGCATTTTTCTTTTAATACTACTGATGTCAGCTACCTAGCTAATGATGGGGGAAAGAATCCAACACATTATTAAAAAAACAAATTAAATACCAAAACCTACTTTCTCTCCTCCTAAATTTTACAACTTCTAAAAAATTTATAAGGAAGATTTTTTTAAATAATGTGAAATCCATTAAGTTACTAGGAAGTCAGACTCAATAATGTTTGAGATATACTAAAAAGGAGCCTGTTTTTTTACCAGTTATGGAAGAGTAGGTTGTTTTCCAAGCCGTCAGTAAGTTTCCAGACTGTGTGTGAATAGAAGAAAAGGGTTTCCTAAAAAAGCATTTCTCTATCATGGACAGTTCTCTGTGTATTGAAATAGCTGACAGAAGCAGCTGGAATTGGACCACTAAGTTGCAATTTCTTCTTTGTATAGGGAAAACAAACAAACAAATTTTCTATGTATGAAAAGTTAAAAGATTCATGTTTTAAGGGAATAATTTCAAAAAAAGAAATTCAGTTTTAATGTAACTGCTGCAAGACAAATACTAATCACAGCATTTGAAGGTAAAGAGACTTTCTAAAGCAAGATGTTAGTTAAATTTACAAGAATTTAGGAACCTAAAACAGAGCACTGCAGAAAACGTCCTGACTGATCATTTTCACCTCACACATAGTTATCACCAGTGAGTTATTTTGTAAGGGTAGTCACTAGATTCTAGCCAAACTCTGTTAAATGTGAGAAATAAGTGAAGTCAAAACTTAATAGCCTAAACTTATTTAATTTCAGTAAGCTGTAATGCTGTACTTACAAAGCTAACCATCTCAGCATGCATATCCCATAAAACAATATTGCTAAATGTTCAATAAGTAAGGTTTGCAGATGAAGCAATTGTTAAAAATAATAAAATTGATGGGTATATCCCTCTTTAAGCATTGTATGATAAGTTTCCCTATAAGTCTACTATAAGTACTAAAATTAGACTGCTTTAATAAATTAAAACAAAACATGTTCCCTCTCAAAATGCCAACTACACTGTCATAGAAATGCATTAAATTGGTTTGAAATAATTTGTTCTTCATCAAAGTATGCAATTACTTGTAACATCTCGGTGCTATTTTACATGAACTTAGAAGACTTTTACTAATTATTTTTCTAATGTCCTCTAAAAATGAAATTTGAGCTGGATAGTCTACACTTTCTTTTTTTTTTTAAATTTATTTTTTTTAATTTCTCCTTTTTAAACACCAGTATCCCTTTCTATTCCACCCTACCTGTGGTGCTACAGCTTTGAGGTTACACAGATAATTGCTAATGGTTGAGAGTTTGGACACTATGGAAAGCTTATGCTAGGACCGATCCTTTGTATATTGTGACCCTTGTCAACTCCTTCAATCTTCTTCGGATCAAGTATTTAAAGGTCCCTTGCCTACTGACCTGCCATTAGAGAGCCTCCAGAGTTCATTGGATGACTGGCTTATAAAGATCCTGGCATAACTGAGCTCATTGTAAAGTTTGAGTACTAAGTTTACAATAAAGCGCCCAGAGGTATCTATTACCTTGAAGGCTCCAGTGGTTGAGAGATGGAAAATTTTGCATGAGGTTCAGGCATGACAATTTTATATGGAGGGGAATGATTCAAATCACTCAGAAATTAGGTTTGGATTTAGAAATGTATCTATTTTTGCATCTTTATTTCAAACTAACTTGTAAAAGCTACGAAGCTTTAGAATCAAATGCATGAGTTTCTACAGTGATATTTTGTAGAATTTCTACAGAAATGCTGGCATCTAAGCTGCCAACAGAAACTTGCTCAGCATAAGAAAAGCTATATTACTTTTTAAGAGATCCTGATAAATTATAAATTAAATCTAGCCAGAAAAGTCTCTGCTGAAAGCTGCTTGATTCCCCTGAGAAGAATAAAAAACTACAAGGTGCTGCTTAAACCTCATTAAGTACGATAGAAGTTATTAAAACCAACTAAGAGAACATTTTGGTAAGAAAATCACTTTGACATTTAGTTATGAGCTTTCTTATGATAATGCAGGCTACAAATGATCCTAGTGTTCTATGAGGAAAATTACTTTGCATCCACAGACAACCATTCTCAAAAGGAAGTGAAATGAAGCATAGCTGTGATGCAGTTAAAATACAATGTATTTCATAATGCATGATACAATCCACTATTTAATGCCTGCAAAAACAGTGTTGCAATAGAAATTCAGATTAATTACTAATTATTGTGACATTGTAGTCTCATACTTGGGGCTCCTGTATTTCCACTGTAATGAAGTTATTAATCATTTACTTTCTCAAATGATTTTCAGGGTAGTGTTAATGTGCGAAGTATTGCAACCCAAAAGGAAGATGAAATTAATTGCATAGGCCTCATGTTCGTCAAAGATATAATTTACAGTAAACACGGAAAAGCCAACACTGTACTGTAATGCTAAGTCATAGGCTGTAGAGTAATAAAACAGTTGCTATTCAAAAATCATCCTGAAGGGCTAAAACTACTGCATGCCTCTAGTGAGAACATTGTACTAGTGCTAGAAATGCTAGAAATGCTAATGATGGACTCTGAAACGGTTATATTACACAGAGATCTTCAAAATGTTATTAAAGTGAAAAAATATTATAAGAGCTGATGTGACTATGGAAGCCTGCCTACCTAAGATACAAAAATTAGCAATTAACATGAGCTAAGACTATTTTAGACTTTAAAAAATTTTCTTTTTTAGGCAGTCATGGAAAATAAATATGGAGTATGTAGTCACAGGCTACTTCCCTTCAAATGGAGAAGTAAAAAAAAAAAATAAATTTGACTGTTACATGATAAGTAATTTTAGAAAGGCAAATTTTAATACATGAAGTACTCACAGTGTAACAAACAAAATGAACAATTCAGGGTGCCCAATTTACTAAGTTCAGAAACTTAACTCTGAAGGAGTTTCGGCATCCCTGTAAGTCAAAATGTATCCCAACACAAAAAGAAAATTTGTGAACAGATTGTCAGTCACAAGCAGTTAAATTATCATCCCCAGAAAGATTGTTTATTTAATTGGTTTGCAAACTACAAGAAAAAATAATCATGGGTGTTGAAATTCATGCTTCCAGTTCAAGTCTTTTTATGTTAACTTAAAGTTTAAAGCTCTTGAAACAGGATTTTCTTCTTATTTTCTTTTTCGGGTACCCAGAACATGGAAAGCAATTTACCGAGTATCAACTAGTTGCTATTTCAACACAAGAAACGTGCGTCCTGCAAATAATCAATCATTTTCCAGTCTTTGCTTTTAAGACAAATTAAAGTAGCAGTACCTAGTTCTATGTACTTTGATATAATAGTTCAGAACATAGCCATTAATAAATATTATACATTCATAAGCAAATAAGTAAAATGAAGATATCATCCTCAGACTTGTCAGCCTAAAGATATTCTAAATAATTAAAAATAAATGTTATGGGTGTTAGATGACCTTTACTGTTCTAGTTATGTAAAATAAACATTCCAATAATTAAATGTCTTGTAAAAACTCAATATAAAATTATGATGGATTCTTTTTATCAAATGTGTTTAATAATGTCTTTATCCAGTAGATATCTGTGCAAAATCAAGTAATGTTATTAAAAAAATGCTGCTACTTTCTCTTATTTAATCATTGCTGATACATTAACCTTGAAATTTTGCTTTGTATTCTCCAATAAGGATTCATATGCTAACTTAACCTTCTAAAAGATGTGACTAAAATATCTTGTGATGACAAGCTCCTATTATGAAGGAAGGAAAATGAACATATGCGACGAAAATGAGATGGTTGCGGTAGATGAGATTAATCAATCTGTACAGGATTCTATTATTTCCATTAGCCCAGACAGTATTAAAGACCTTTATTTTAAGATTAGCTGACCAGTTTGGAATTTTTCTTCAAATTTAAGTAAGTTGCTACGCTTTCTGTATTTTATATTACATTATGCTAGATTATGTTTATTATTTATATTAATCCATGAAGCATGTTTACCTTTACTCAACAATGGCCATGTGCATTCATGTAATTTTTTTTCACATATGCAATTTTAAGTATAAAAGTTTTGAAATTAAGAAATGGGTTATTTATTTTACACAAGTAGTATTTTCTGTTTGCTGAAATCTAAGGCTTTTAAAAATTCCTTTACTTGTTTGTGAATACAATTGCAGCTATACGAATTGTACTTGTTTCTTAAAAGAAGCTTTTTTGCTTTCAAAAAAAATCTAATCTCAGTTGTCTGAAGTTTTTAGTCTGAAAAGTTTAAAAAGTTAAAAAGTTTAAAGCCTGCGAAGATGCTATTAAGGATCTGGGGTGAATTTTGTAATGAACAATTTTCTTTGACAGTAGTTAGATTTTAATTTTACATTATATAAACAAATTACATATATTAAAATTACTAAGTAAAATACAATATTCCATGACCCAGAAGAAACAGCATATGACAACACATTTCCAAGGAAAATTATTGAAGTTCTGTACTTACACATACAACACTGTTCTGGTATCACCAACTTTCCCAGCATCTCCAACAGTAAGAGTATCATAGCCTCTTTCCAATTCAAACTCTTCAAAAGCAAGCTTTATGACCTAATAAAATTAAATTAGTCAGTTATTTCAAAACTTACCCACTAGTCTTAAAAAAAAACCATTTTGCTACCGTAAGTCAACTCATGAAGCACTCACTCATTATTTCAGTTAGTCTGATTTGTTTGGAGAAAGATACCTATAGAGTAAAAGCAGAAATGGAGAAACTTCTGCATTTTCTAATAGAAAGAGCAAAAAGTATTTGGCTTAGTGTTTTAGAGGTATCACAGACTAAAGATGTCAATCACCTCTAACTGGTGGTAATTGTTCCTATTATTGAAATGTTATTATAAACAGCAGTAAAAACTTAAAAAAAAAAAAAAAATATATAAAAATGATGTAGCATAATACTGGAAGCATATAAAGTTAAAATCTTCTTGTCTGTTGAATTATACAATAATAAGATGGCAGGTTTGAACTATCAATTGATAAGAAGGTGGATGATGCTGGTGCACAGAAATACAAAAGCAGAAATTACCATACATAAATTATTAACACTAAGCTATGATTTTGTTCTACGTCTAATAATGAATTGTCCAGAAAATTAAAAATGTAACTGTCAGCATTGTTTGAAAAAGTATTTATAATTTACTGAAACTGTAATTTTAGTAGATAAAAGAAAGTATGAAAATGGGTTTAGTTTTGTACAGACAAACACTTATAAAACAAGAACTTTTCAGAGTTTTGTATTGGTGAGAAGTAGTTGCAGATTATATGTGTATGTACACTGCACCTTTTTGTATTTTGATATCAAGGTTTCTGCAGACAACTTGATACAAAATGCAGAGTCACAGTGTTTTTCCACAAAATATTTTGTTTTATCTTTATACTAAATTTTGCAGACACTCTGGGGAGATTTTCACACAACTTCAGCCATTGCTTCTGTTTTGTGGCTAAAAACAATACTTGGGGCAGATTTGGGCTTTCTGCATCAGTCATATTATGCTGCTATTTGGCAGTGATGTGGAAAAACAATGGTTTCCATCCACTTAAGGTTATTTCTATGGGCTCTTCAAGGCAGAATTAATACAATCTAAATTTTAGCCCTGTAAAAAGGCAGCATCCAATCTAAGCTAATTGTTTATACATCCTCAATATTAAAAAAAGAAAGTCAGCAGGTCTCATTTATCTGTGTTGGAAAGGAAACAGTCTAGGTCCATCAGCTTCAGAGAGGAACTTAAAAGACTAGATGAGGATTACATTGAACTGCTGCCTCAGTTTCTAATCCAAAGAAAAGTCTGTTTTTAATAAGATACCCATTAACCTAAGATAACATATGGCCTCTTGCTCTAAATTCATGTTGTGTTATTCATACCTTGCTTTGCATCTCTGCTATTTGCACATTTATGTTTTCTAAAGCATGCTAAAATTGACTCCAGGACTAAGACCCCTTGTGTGTTTTAAAATTGAGTTAAAAAATTTAAGCGTGTATAAGGTAAAAGAGCAGGAGGTTTAAAGAAAAGCTAAATGCTCCGAGGATATCTACAGCTATGAAGAACATTGTCAACACAAATATCTGTGTAATTATTTTGGCAATAGGTCAGAGGTTTTGTTTTGTGATCTAATACAGGTCCTTTAAAGCACATTTTGCAGACCTGCCAGATTTTTAGATAAAGTTTACTGCATTATCTACATTATATTTCAATAATCACAAGCATTTCAGACAATATGCTGTAGATATAATAATATACCTTTCCATGTGGACCTGATGTATCATCTAGTATTTCTAGATTATAACAGTGGTTAACATGCAAAATCTCTTTACTAAATCAAAACTAATAAAGCAAAATAAGAGCAAGAAAAATATGTAGAAGCATAAAAGCAGAGTTGTTTCTGGCAATAAAAATAACTACATATATGAGAATTTTAATGCAATTTTTTTTATGTGTGTGTGGGGAAACCTGATAGAATATTCCAGAAGAAAATATGGTAATGTATTATTTAAATATGCTCCATTTTGTCAGACTCACAAACTCTTCTACATTGCAATTTAAAAACAAATGTGAATGCTCACCTCTTTAATAATAAAATAAGTTACAAAAAAAAAAATTGATCTAAACCAGAAATGAAAGATTAAAGATCTCATTAAGCTTATAGGAAATATCAAAATAAAAGGGTTTTTTATGTGAAATACATTATGTGTGAAGAAATATTAGACACTATTAAAAAAAATCTTGTTCTTCACTTCCATGCTAATTGTTACTCTATACTAACACATAGAGTGCGTTGGAAAGACATTCAAATGTTTGAGAGTTAAGAAGTCAAGTATCACGTTTATGGTTGGACTCAATGATCCTCTTCCAACTGAAAAGATTCTACGATTCTATGATGCTAAATCTAACTTATATTCCTTTAATCTGATTCATAAAACCTAAACTTTACCATGTAAACAATAAACAACCAGTCTAATCACAGCTCCTTCTACAGTCAGTCAACAGAAAACGGCACCCAGAACGGAAGTCACGTGACCTGCCTTAAGGTGGAGTAAACTGCCGTTTAGAGTTGTCCCTTCTATTGACTACATAGGGAGTTTGGATAACCATTGGAGACTAATGCTTACACAGATATATTTAGGTAAAATTAGTTCCTCTGTAAATAAAAGCTCTGAATCATCAGAAGGATTGTTAAGATATATTAGATGGAGGGAGGAATTGTTGACTTATTGGTGAGAAAGAGTGTAAGACAGTTTTGTATGGATATACATATGAATACAGCATGGGTAAAACTTAAAAAAGCAGATCTGAGATGCTTCTCCAGATTCAATGCTGGTTTTCAATTTATAAAAAAAAAAAAAAAAAAAAAAAAAAGCCAGTAATACTAATCTGATCACTGTAATTAAATATGTTTACTCTGAACTGATTAAATAATGAACTAATTTTCATTAAGAAAAATCAGAAACACAAAAATTACTTCCAAATCTATTATATATTTTCTGGATGATGAATTATATTTCTTACAGAAGCATGATCCTGTTTGCTTTCTGAAATGTATGAGACAAAATTCCCTTATAAGCAGTTCAGAATTATTATTTATGATGAGATAAATAGACTGTGAAAAAAAAAAAGCTTAAAAATATGAGACACCTAAGGAGGTACCTAATGGAATCTCTGCAAGTGAATTTTCTTTCATAATTACTTTTTCCTTAGAAGCATTTTCCTTTATCTTAGCTACTCCCACACTTTATACTTCTGCTGGCATAATTGCTATAGCAAGTAACGGGAAAAGGCAGCACCACAGTTGTACTAACAGAAATTCCTTCATGGACATTCTTCTTGAAAGAAGAAGCAGGGAACATGGCAAGGTGACATTTCCAAAATGTCTAGGTGTACACGTTCTTTTCAGTACTAATAAAACCTATTTTATTATCTCATATATGAGAGAAATTTATGCTTTCGATATAGTAAATACAAAGTAAAAAGTGATACCAGTTAATTTTAAGGTGCAAGTAGAAAAGACATGCACCCATAAGATTCTAACTCAAATGTTATTTTGGATGAATATGTTGGATGAAGCCTGTATTTCATGCATTCTATAGCTATGAAACTAATCTTAAAGATAGTTTCTTTCAGTACAAACACTCTGTGAACAGTAGCAGGAAGGTCCATAAGCACCTGTTTTCTCTGAGAACTTCAGCTTCTTGGTTTCTTGTTATTATGGCAAAATAGTTCCAAGGACACAAACTATTTCATTTATGAGGGTGACAAACCTTGGCATCACACCGTATTGTGCAACCAAGCAATTCAAGTGAATACTGGAAAGCCTCCAGAAGTTTAGGGAGATGCCTGAATATTTATAGAAGCAAATGCCTCAGAAAAGTATAACCTATCAGTGGAATTAATTTGCTAGAAATGCATACAATCTCAGAGTTCATATACTGTTTAATGCTATTCAGAATAGAAAATGGAAAGGTCTGAGCCATACTGAGCCAAGTTAGAAACTCTGATAAAGTAGGTATGTTACCATAACTGTGCTAATGGGAGATCATATTTATGGAAATGAATGTTCAGAGGAAAAGTAAAGAGTAATCCAGGATATAGTTTATCCTTATTTGGGTTGAACTCAGATGCCCACACTCAGATATCTTCTATCATTTAAGATGCCTTGGCATCCTGCCTGGCCTCTAACTGCCTCTCTGGAAGGTTAACGGATTTTCCTGTGTTGTACCTGTCAGCCTTGCATGGACATTTTGAGTACCTGAGCATCTCATACAGTAATAGACTCCTGAGGATGACCAAATGAATTGTATTCCTTGTGTCCTGAAATGTTTGAAGTCATGAGAAGGACCCTACTTCATACAGAAAATATCTTAATTAAAATGTTAAGACATATAAAGTGCTTATTTATATTTATACATTAAAGTTTCTTATGTACATGATGAAAAAGAATGATCTATGCCTAAATGCATATTCTTGTAATAAAAGTGTAGTAATATTACATTGATATTGCATTGTCATAACACCAAGGTTTTATGTAAGTCTGGACAGTTTTTAGATTCTATTCTATACAACAAAGAAATGTAAATATATTGAGATTAACTTCATTCTGAAGAAAAAAATGCAAAGAAGTTTGTTCTGTGTTTAAATTATGAACAACAAAAAATATTAATATGAAATCTTGCATTTATATTTCCAGATTAGCTTAAACTAACTGAAAGTTGCATTTTCTGCTTTTCTTCCTACTGTGTTTTTAAAACATATAACTACATGGCTTGTTGGCCCAAGTGTAGATTTGAAATAAATTTTTAAAAATGTTTTCTAAATAATTCCCTGTATTACTCTAGTAAACCACAATTCAAGACTGAAATTCTAGCCCTGTTGAAGTAAACAGGATACATAAGGATTTTCATGTAGAAATAGCTTCCTGTTATTTTATCTAATACTTCAGTTGATTAAAATAGTTTAAATGATTACTTCATGAATAGGTTAACTTTCAGAAGTTTATGTCATACCTGTTTGTATTTCATCTCATAAAATTATGGTTTTTTTCCAATGAATGCTGTGATAATATTCTAAATACAATAAAACGTAAGTTACCTTGTATTAAACTAGAATATATATTTTTGAGCCATAAAATAAATGAAAATTTTAACCAAAAAGAGAAAAATATCTTGTTATTTTGGAGAGATTTGAACTACCTACAATCTAGGAAGTAGTAAAAATGTTAGCATGTGACACCAAACTTTGTCATTTACTGCCCATGAGTAACAACAACAGGATCTGCAAACTGCAGTCCATGGGAAGGCCCCACATTCAAGTGGTTTATAAAGGTCTGTATCCCATGAGAATGACCCCACACAGGAGCAGGGGAAAAGCATGAAGAAGAAGAGAGACAGGAGCTCTTAATGAACTAACTGTACCCCCCATTCCTCACCCCCTGCACTACTTGCTGAGGTAGGATGCAGAAGAGCCAGGCCCAAGAAAAGGGTTTTATTGTTGTTTCTCACCATCTTACTCTGTTTTTAACTGGCAATAAATTCATCTTCCCCCAGTTAAGTCTATTTTGCCTGTGCGAGTAATTGGTAACCAATCTCCCTGTCCTTATCTGGACACATTAGCTTTTTTGTCTTATTTTCTCCCCCTGTCCTGATGAGGAGAGGGCGTGACAAAGCAGCTTGGTGGGTACAAAGCAGCCTGCCAAGGTGAACCCAGCACAACTGTATAGGAGAATTCTCTTAACGTTGTAAATCAAAACATCAAAATTAACTTCATTAAGGTATTTGCATTTAACTACATTAAATATTAATATTCTATGAGTGATCATGCTGTGAAAACAAAATAATTTATCCCAAGAGGCATAAGAATAATGACAGTGATGACGACAACATAGATTTTGAGCTTTGTTCAGGAATGCTTCTCATAGTTTAAATTTCCAAAAATAAGAAGCACAACACAAAAACTTATTACATATTTAATCTTTTTGGTAAAAAAAAAAAAAAAAACAAACATAAAAATCTACCTACCTCAGCTTTAAAATCTAGCTTCCCACACCTGAATGTATTTTCTTAAAGCCTACACTTATTTTGAAAATGTCCCTTATATATCAGTGATAATTAACATATTTATTTTGATCCAGTACTATTCCATGCCATGAAATTTATCTGTGGTAAGAGAAAGTGATAAATAAGATTGACTTTATGGATTACAGGCTTGGTTCTTATATCATTTACTTTGGTTTTCATCTTCGCATTTGTAAGCACTTGAGTAGAGATATTCTTGACCTATATTGGTAAAAAAGTGATACCAGAACCAGAAGATAATCTCTGGTCATTAGTCTCAAAGCCATTTGGCAATCTGCTCAAATATGCAGGTAGTAGAGCCCTGTAAGAACACATTAGGGCACAAGCCATTGTTTGGATCTAATTCGAATTATATGTGGGTAAACAGAACAGTTTCTGTCAGTTTGCTTAGGCATCATCTGTAATGAATATACAATGAGGAAATTCTGTAAAAACTCCATTAAGATATAAAGAGAATTGTAGAAAAGGGTAGCTGCAGCTTTCCCTCTGCAGTACTATGTGACTTACTTTTAAATCATAGTGTACAGCATATAAATAATTTACTCCAGAAAAAATATTTTTATTTTACTTAATGACAAATAATAAATAACAGGAAAAAAAAAAAAAAGGAAGAATATATTTACAGATAAGTTTCAAAGACCTTTAGACCAGTTTTGAAAAAGATAGTGTGCTAATTGCCTTTCTTGAAAAAATTCTTGTTCATCTAGAAACATGAAGATACTGGCTAGAAACTTAAATACAGAAATACAGTGTAAAACATTCATCAGGCAATCTGGGCCAGTAAAACTGAGTGAAATAAGAAAAATATTTTTTTTGTCAACTTAAAGTTCAACATTTGCTTTAGTATCACAGGAAATGGTATTTTTACATGTCAGGATTATTTTCAAGAAACATTTCACAATAGAAATGTGACATAATAAAGGGGATTTA
Organism: Streptopelia decaocto; assembly: GCF_964273445.1. Classification (NCBI taxonomy): domain Eukaryota; kingdom Metazoa; phylum Chordata; class Aves; order Columbiformes; family Columbidae; genus Streptopelia; species Streptopelia decaocto. The sequence goes on along the minus strand of NC_138656.1, from coordinate 97,956,472 downwards.
CTCTGCTTATATACGTGCCCACTAATAATTTTTTAAAAGAAAAATGCAAAGTTCTTTATGAATTACTAATCTAGGTAACAATACTAAAAAATAAATTCATTTGAGACTACCCTAACGTTATTAATTCTAAATGTGGATCTCTAATGTCATTTTCAAACTATTTTGTTTTCTCTTTATCATTATCAGTGTCTATTTGGTAGACATTTTTATTAGTTAAAGAAAAAAATTTCCTGAATTACAACTACGGATACACTGAGCCTCCATAAAAAGGTTATAGTTAGGTTTAAATAGTTTGATTTATTCTAATGATTTCAATAAAAGCTTTAGAAACATATTAATTCTTTAAGAATTTTTCATATTACTTTGTATAAAAATATATTTGAATCTGATGACCATCTGGCAGCTGTAAAAAAGACTAATTTTGTCATTTTCTTATTAATGTTTGGGTTTTTTTTAGTTAAAATTAGACATTTTTTTCTAAGGAAGATACATCACAGTAATATACATCACATCTAATATGATCCATATTTTTCTGTATGATCTAGTTATGCAAGCATATATCAACTTTGATTCTATTACTACTAACTGTCCACTGTTATAGAACACTATTCAGAAGTGCCACTATCAAAATATTTGTTGCAGAATTTTCTCTTTGTCTCAGGGTTTCTGTATAGAATAGCATTTTTCCATTTTTATTAAAAACATTCTTCATTTTATGATTGCAAAGATAATCCAAAAATGTGAACCAAGGGCAAATATGATTATGTAGAAAGTCTCGGAAAATGGCATGTGATGATTAATTCTGCCCATTATGTCTCACCAGGGACCTTCGGACTGTGATATTAGCATTCTCCCACAGCACAAAAAATGTTGTACTTTTCTTAGAGAAATCAATGTTCTGAATGTCAATAACACTCATTATCTTTTTTTTTTTTCTGTCTCTCTGCTTCATTGTATCTGATTCAGACCATACCACTCTGTAACTGTCAATAGAAGGTAAATTCAGTGAATTACAAGATACATATATAGACTGATCAGTTGTCTACCTCAAATAGAGGCATTAGGATTTGGCTCACAACCAGGAAGCAGAAACTTAAGCTTTCCTCAGGGCTTTAGAATTTAGAAGGTAAATTTCTAAAACTAAATTTCTAAAACTAAATTTCTAAAACTAACTACAGGTTCTCTGAATTCTAATGCATGCAGAACAGTGGGGGAAAAAAAATTAGCTGCATCATTTTGACAGTTTTCAGCTGCTAACATCCACAGAGCTCTATAAAGAACACAGTAATTATACTAATATTGTCTTTATTGTTGAAAGATATTACTGCATATTTACTACTGCAAATTTCATATAAGTGTCTTATTTAAGAAGAAAAAGAAAGAATGGGATTTCTTGAAGGTGCACTGAATTATATTTCGAAATGACACGTAGCTATTCATGATAAAACAATATGTTGTAGCAACACTATAAGAGTCAAAAAATACTATGCAATGATTTGATCCCTATATGACAAAACAGTCTAACAGTGAATTGAAAAGAGAAGTTGAAGAGAATAATTAAATATTTAAATCTTATCTGTAAATGTTACTCATGTTTGTCATGTCATTTTGAAAATAACTTCATCTTATTATTATTTGGGTTTTGGAAGAGAAAATAATTTAAATATCCTATAATGGCTTTCTAGAAAACAAATCAAAACAAAACAAAAACAAACCAACCAAACAAACAAAAAAAGGATGTTAAAGATACTATTGATTTTTAAACACTCATTTCTTAACTGTTTGAACAAGAAGACTACCAGCCTCATTAAGTTTAAATTCTAGTGGCAAACCCAAATTAGTGGCATAGTGCCATATTTTTATTGTAAAGCATTTTTTAAACATTGTATAAAATACTTTTTTGACACTTGTTTTGTAAAATTCTGTCTGTATAATCAATTACCTTTTGGAACCATAATTAGCAATGTACAGGGCTTAAATGAAAAGTTGTAAGTTCTTTAAAATTGTCTATAATCACACTATTACAGTTAAAATGAGACAAAGACAAGCTTGATAATTCTTATGTTGGTAGGAATAGAAATTAATGTCTAGTACCTGAGAAATATGTGAAATACATGTATGAACACATAAAATATTCCCAATTTTGAAATCACTTTGCTAATCAGAGAATCATTTAAGTTGTAAATGAACGTTAGAAGTCATCTAGTCCAACCCATGACTATCAGTAGATACAACTAGATTATAAAGTTTATCATATTTCAAATGCTTGTACTAAATTATCATAAATCTGGTGGTATAACAAAGATACCATCTCACTCATTATTTTACCACATTATTGTAAATCCAATTCAGGAATTATGTTTTGACTGGCCTAATTAAAGGAACATGGATTGAAAGTAATTATGGTGAAAACAGGTGCCATAAAAAATGTTTCAAATGTGAGGTTGTTATAGAACTTCATACGATAAATTTTCAGTGAGTATCTTTGAAACAGAAATCAAAAGTGGCAAAAGAAAACACGTAATCAAGCAAAAATGACCAAACAAGTATTTTTTAATTGTACACAAACCAGACACACCCAAAAGATTTGCAGCATGATTCTTTTACCTCATTTTTATAGAAAAAAAAAAAAAAACAACTAAAAATTTTTTTTTAGACCTTGTTGCAGAAATCAGTAACAAGGATGTAATTCAGTATAAATCTAAATAGTTGGCTGGTATAATTTGAAAGTGGTAAAATCCACATATTGCCTGAAGATACAGGATCTGTGAGAGGCCTATAATTTTCTGAAGCAGCAGCTGGAGGCCTTGTAGAAACCTGTGGTGACATACCTGAAATGAGCTAAATGTAGATGTTTACTCATTTGTGTCTAGGTTGCTTCATGTATCTAATATCTCACTGCAGTAAATATAGCTAAAATAATTATTCATCTGACTTGAAGTTAGGTGTCTGCCTCTAGACTATTAACTATATATGTTTAACCTTTACATGAATCACACCTGGACAGTCCATTTTTAAAAATGACGGGATGAATGCATTGTTAATCCATACATTGGATCTCAAGTGCAAAGCATACCATCAGTCTCATACCTCCATTTGTTCTTGATGGAACCAAACTGCAGAAAGAACAAGTGGAATCAAAGATGACTTTCTGCAGAGTTCAGTAGTACAGTGTTTGTGGAATGGCTGAACATTTACCTTGGAATCATTAGAACCCCTTTGCTTGCTTCAAGTGGAAGTAGTTATTGCTTTATTTACTAGATTTTTTTTTTTTTTTTTAATTTAAGTGGTCATTATAGAAGATGGATGATCTAGAACAATAATTGAACATGTCGTTTCATGAAAAAATGAACTTTTATACAAGGTAAGAGTGGAAAGGCTACTGATTCTATAGAGTTAATAACTGGCTAATATAGAAAAAAAGAATTAGCATTTAGAGTTATAAACAGAGACCTGCACATATATAATGGCATGCATGCACTACCTGCTTCTGAGAAATACTATGAGGCAAATATAATCTGCCAATAAGTCTGTTTAAAATAAGGGAGGAAAAAAAACCTGACCTAATTAGAGAGAAAAACAATGCAGACATCAAGATATGCAAAATATCTATGTGACAATTATAAAGAACGATCACTCAGGAAGCTATTAACTTGACAGCTGATAACAGAGAACATTAATAAGAATTATGTGTAGCTTTGTGAAAGACTGAATTAAAATGTGACACACATATTCTACCTGTGTCCATACTCTGCACGAGATTCTTCTTTCACTTGGAAAACAAAACAAAACAAAACAAAACAAAACAAAACAAAACAAACAAAAAACCAAACAACAACACACACAAAAAAAAACCCCAAACCAACAAACTAAAAACACAAACCAAGCAACAAATAACATGAAAATAACACAAAATCTTAAAAGGACTTTTTTAAGCATTTGCTTACCCAGGGATCCAATTTGATCTTACATGTACAACGTATCTGCAAATGTCAGCCTTCTCTACATGTCATGATAGTTGTACCAGAAGATTAAAAATACATTCATATCAAAGCTTTGATCAAGGGTGCACTTCTGAAACAATCTCCAGTCATTTCCTCTTACTGTGCTTTGGTTTCACAGAATCATAGAATGTCCTGAGTTCGAAAGGACCCACAACTATTTAGTTTAAGTGATAAATTTCTCTTTGGGAGAATCTATCTATCTATCTATCTATCTATCTATCTATCTATCTATCTATCTATCTATCTAACTATCTATCTATCTTTCCACATACAGCACATTTTTAACTATCATAAATCTGGGCAAGGAATATGAAACCAACCTGAAGCAACATTATTTCTTTTGCTTTATTTGCATTTATGATATGGAAAGGTGATGGAACAACTTATCCTTGGTGCCATCTCAAGGTATATCAAGGATAAGAGGGTCATTAGGGTCAGTCAACATGGCTTCACCAAGGGGAAGTCATGCTTAACCAACCTCATAGCCTTTTACGAAGACATAATCAGGTGGATAGATGATGGCAAAGCAGTGGATGTGGTCTACCTTGATTTCAGTAAGGCATTTGACACAGTCTCCCATGGCATCCTCACAGCTAAACATAGGAAGTGTGGATTGGACAATCAGGTAGTGAGGTGGACTGTGAACTGGCTGAAGGAAAGAAGCCAGAGAGTTGTGGTCAATGGGGTGGAGTCTAGCTGGAGGCCTGTATCTAGTGGAGTGCCTCAAAGGTCGGTACTGGGACTACTACTATTCAATATAGTAATCAACGACCTGCATGAGGGAATAGAGTGCACTGTCAGCAAGTTTGCTGATGACACAAAGCTGGGAGGAGTGGCTGACATGCCAGAAGGCTGTGCTGCCATCCAGTGAGACCTGGACAGGCTGGAGAGTTGGGCGGGGAATAACCTGATGAAATTTAACAAGGGAAAGTGTAGAGTCCTGCATCTGGGCAGGAACAACCCCAGGTTCCAGTATAGGTTGGGAAATTACATATTAGAGAGCAGTGTAGGGGAAAGGGACCTGGGGGTCCTGGTGGACAGCGGGATGACCATGAGCCAGCACTGTGCCCTTGTAGCCAGGAAGGCCAATGGCATCCTGGGGTGTATTAGAAGGGGGGTGCTTAGTAAGTCGAGAGAGGTTCTCCTTCCCCTCTACTCTGCCCTGGTGAGACCGCATCTGGAATGTTGTGTCCAGTTCTGGGCCCTCAGTTCAAGAAGGATTGGGAGCTGCTGGAGAGATTCCAGTGCAGGGCAACAAAGATGATTAAGGGAGTGGAGCATTTCCCTTATGAGGAGAGGCTGAAGGAGCTGGGTCTCTTTAGCTTGGAGAAGAGGAGACTGACGGGTGACCTCATTAATGTTTATAAATATGCAAAAGGTGAGTGTCACGAGGGTGGAGCCAGGCTCTTCTCAGTGACAACCAATGATAGGACAAGGGGCAATGGATACAAACTGGAACACATGAGGTTCCACTTAAATATGAGCAGAAAATTCTTCACAGTGAGGGTGACAGAACACTGGACCAGGCTGCCCAGGGAGGTTGTGGAGTCCCCTTCTCTGGCGACATTCAAAACCCACCTGGACACATTCCTGTGTAACCTCATCTAGGTGTTCCTGCTCCGGCAGGGGGATTGGACTAGATGATCTTTTGAGGTCCCTTCCAATCCCTAACATTCTGTGATTCTATGATTCTGTGTATGTACCGTCCTCTGGCTTTGTGAAACTGTTCTTCCCGTGACTTTGTGACTAAAGACTGTTTCAGGAACTCTGGTTTATTCTGCTCAGATCCATCACAAAGGTGACACAACAGTGCAGAAAACCCTGAGGTTCCCTGCCCTCCAGCCAGCACTCTTGATTGGTCTGTTTACGAAAGAACATCCACATTATGTTCCAGTCTCTTCACTCGTATCCTTTCCAGTGAGCCTGGAATGGTCATAACAGTTACCTCTTAAATAAATAAATGAAGAGTAAACTGTTGAGATAATTGCTGCATGAAAAAGGGCTGGCCCATCTGACAAGCTTTGTCTAAACCATTCTTTCACTGGATATAGAGACGAGATAAATAACTAAACTCAGCATTTCATTTTATGTTCTATCTCATAATACTGGAAATACAAGGAATGAGAAAAAATATTTAGACAAGTTACTTCCTACTGAAAACATTGGACATTTATGCAAGGTCTGCTTCTGCACAGAGACAGAGAAATAACCAAAGATGTGAAAAGCAAACACTTGGTGTTATTTTCTAGTACAACAGATAAGCATTAACCATGTGTAGATCTGATGCCTAAAACCTGTTCTCACTTTTGAAGATTTATGGGTAATATATTTAGAAGCAAATAATGTCATATTTTAAAAGAGTAGCTAAACGTTTGCTCTGCAAGGTTTAATTAGTATAAAAACTTAAGACTTAAAAAAAAGTCAGACATAGACATGTGACACACTGATATAGACCCTGAGGTTCATTATAGCCTTCAAGAGGTCTCAGAATTTGCCTGCTAAATTGAAAGCTATGTTTAAAAGGTTGTGTAAACAGTCTGTTAAGTGTACTGTGGACCTAGTCAGACCACCAGTGTTCACATGCTAAAGTAGGCCAACTTGAGCTGATGATAGGAAGGATCGTGATCTTGGTTTTGACTGTGGTGGTGCTTCTTAAGTATCAAATTAGCCCCTGTGCCATTTTTGTCACACAACATGTTGAAAACCTTTTTATACTATAACTTACTTCAAACCCTATTATATTTCCCATACTAAGTAAAAATTCCAATAAATAGAATTGCCTCTATCCTTTCCCTTTAACTTCATCTTCCTGAAATCTGAGATTTGCACATCTAAATGTATATTTACTATTCTCCCCAGTGGCTCTTTACTTATAATTTGAGGCTCCTGTTTAGTAATGCACAAAAGTGAGCTAATTAAATGAGTGTCAAATGAAGTGCTGACACAAATTTATTATGCAAATACCTAGAGGTTTCTATTTACAGTGATGCCAAAAATCTATAATATTGCTAAAAAAAAAAAAAGTGAGAATAATTGTAATAATTTCCAGAAAATACGAATACATTTTAAAAACAACCTAATTATTTTTCCCAGATATATACACTTCACTATGCAGTCTATGAATTTCTTAGAATTTCCTGATTTTTTGCCTATAAGTTATCAGCTGGTATTTTCCCAGTAGTAAAGGTACCCAAAAAAAAGTTTCAGAAGACAAAATAAACAGAGAGCATTACGCACAACGAAACTTTGACTATGTTTCAAGGCAAAACGAATCAACATGTTCTGTGAGGTGACCCACAACTGTAGGTGGATAAATTATTCTCTAGCAATTGTCTCCTTGTGGACTAAATGTGGGTTTATGTCATTGTCATTATCAAAGCCACCACGCTGCTCAGGGTCTGCACAAAGACAATTTGTGTAGAATACCTGATAAACTAAAACAAACAAAAAGAGAAAAAAAAGCACAAAGCAAAGCAAACGGTATATAAACAAATACAATATCCAAGGACATTGTCAGGTATGATATATCTATAGCTGCAGACACTTTCAAACTCCAGGGAAAAATATCTACACATAAACACTGACATCTTAGATTTATAGATATGACAATGTAATACTGAATAAGCCTAGTAGTTCTTAGCAAGGGAGTTGGGAACTAACTTTTAGAACAAAACAGATAAGAAAAGTCTGTGGAAATTTAGTTGTAGGATTTTTCTAATATATGCTCGGAGTTTTTTTCTGTCAGGAAATATCCTGAATTAAATGAGAGAATAGTATTGAGTTGCTATATTTAACTGCTTTGGGATTGTGCAAACAAAACATTCAGTTGTTTATTTTACATGTGTCTGTGTGAGAGTGTATGTGTATATATACGCAGCAGTAATAATAAATGTGTTGATTTGTCTTCTATAATGTGTGGATACAAGGTAATTAAGATAGTGTCTTATATTCAGGTATATTTAATGGATATTCACCTATGGCTTGTAAAGTTCGATTAATTCTGCATTTGGTAAAGTTGTCTGAAGTCCTTTCACGATGAAGAAATTAAATGTATATATATTTTTTGTGGAATAATATGTCACCACATCAAATAGTATGTTCTTAGGCAATATATCTAGAAACTATGAATAAAAACTTACTATTTTCTTTAGGTTAAAAAACCCTTAAAGTTTCAGTTGACCACTCATTTACTGTTTTTTGAGCTCCCTTTAGGACTCTATATTTCAATTTTTTATCTGAATCTTTTCTGCTCTGATAATATATAAAATGAAAAAAAAAAAAAAAAAGGTTAAAGCTACAAGAGAAAAGAAATATATTGATGGAAACCAAAACAGTAAAAAGAAACTGAGGCAAAGGAAGATGAAGGGACAAATAACATAGTGAAAAAAGGAGATGTTGCAGAAGATATGTTGGTCTAAGAAAAAAGCTTGAGGCAACAACCCTACTTTCAGCAATAAGTGAAGCACATATGTGGCAGTGGCTGGATAATGATAAAAGCCAATGACAACACTTTAGTTGCTGTAGTTGTTGGGTTTTGTGGTTGTTCGGTTGAGTTTTCTGTTTGGTTGTTTGGTGTTTGTTTTTATGTTTGTTTTTAATTTTTAAAGACGGTTTCTGGGAACTGTAAACCAAAAAGGCACATTTACATATTCTGGTGGTGGGGTTTGTTGTTGGTTGTTTCATTGTTTTGTTTGTTTGGGTTTTTTGTGGTTTCTTTTGTTGTTGCTTTGGTTTGGTTTTGCTATTGTTTTAGCTATAAAGTAAACAAATTAAAAAAGGAATAGCATGTTTTTTATTTGCAAGACATAGGCTAAAATAATGAAGAATTTAACAGCCATTCAGGCTGGAAAAGTGTACCTATAAGAAAGACAAATATGTATCACTTTCACTGCAGTAAGTATTCAACAAAATAATGGCAATAATGGATTTGTATAATTCTTACCCATGCAGATACAGTACAAATATATCACAGTGAAAATATTACATATTGCCCTCTTTGGAATGGAAAATTCTTTTTTCTTTGGCCTTGACCTGGTATTAGAACACGAGGAAACAGAAGTATTAGAACTTTTAAAATGTCATACCTTTGTATTTAACAAAATTTTCTTGATAACTTTGAAGGTTTTGAGGGTTTTTTTGTTTGTTTGTTTTAATAGCTTCCATTAAGCCTTATAACAGATGGCTTAATCTTGCCAATGAAAACTTTGCCACATTCTAATACATTCCCTTTTTTTGGAGGTTGAGCCTTTTGTTTGTCTTGAGAGTTAAATTACCAGCTAATATATTCCAACTGTCTTTCTTAAATATGGATTTATTGTAAAATCAAAGACAATAACACACTAAATATACTACTATCTCTCCTTTTCCATTCCTTTATGTGCATGCTTCTATAGTTCCTTTCTAAAAGTCCCACTTTTGTGTTTTCCCCTAAATTGTCATTTCCACCTCAGTATGTCATCCAGCCAAGGCTCATAAAATTCATACCCCACAGCTAAATCTCTGTAAAGTAAACCTAGTTGATATACTCAAAGCAAATCTGAGATACTCAACACAGATAAGTCTCAGTAGTTATTCTCCTTCATTCAAAAACAGCATGGAAAGAGGAAGGTCAGAGGAAAAGTAAGCAACAGGGAATATAACTGTCAGGCTGTATTTGCAGCATTTGTCTCAGGAGAGAAAAACTTCAGAGTTGAATATGATTCTGCATTTAATGTTAAAAATCATCTGAGAAAAATAAATAAAACAAATATCACCATAAATAATGCCAGAAGCATTAAATATGTTCATTCAGTTAGCTTTCCCTACAAAATAGGAAATACAGTACTTTCCTGTACTGCAGGAAATTTGTGCTTGGATCATGAGATGAGTACCAATCCCAAATGTCCCTCTTCCATCATTACCTCCAACAGTCTTTAAAGACAGCAAGAGGCAAAAGTTCTTGTAATGGATGCACCAATGAGACATTTAAAATTAATATAGAAAGTGGTTTGATTTGGGTATATCAATTAGACTAAAAGACTCACACTTGGAAATAGTTCTATTAATGTAGGAGAGATTTTTTATTTTTTTTTAACTTTCTTTTAGTTAAGTCTCATATACTCCTACTCCAAAGGTATGCTTTTTCATTCAACATATGGCCATTATGGGACACTTCCCATTCAATCTGTGAGACATATTCTTCACCTAAAATAGCATACTTTATTCTGCAAAGTTGTGTATATACTAAACATGGCATGTTGAAACTTAAAATGTCTAAATCCCATTTATTCTGATTCAGTGAAGGCTAACAAAACCCAAATAGTAATTTTGCTGATCAGCCTCCAGTGGACTGCTTTAGGATGAGCTGATGCACTGTTTTGAATCTACTGACTATTTGACGGATCTGTATCAAGTATAACTGGAGTTTAGACATTCAGCACCCATATGTGCAAAACAAGTTTCATCCTAAAAGTCTGTAATTCCAAAACTGAGTCTTCTGTTCCAACCCTACTTGTGTTAGAGTGTCATCCAACAGAATTTCAGTAAACTTATTAAGAAAATATTATACAGAAGCTATGCTACTACATCTCATCCACGTGATGTCTTGTAAAGTAGAAATATCAACATTATTAACAAAATCATAATGTTCTAATACATACATACAAAACACACAAAATAAACACCACAAATGCATGATTTTTAAAAAAAAAATGCTTGCTTTTGTGTGATATATGTATTTTTCTTTCTAATGTCAGTTGTATGTACATAGAATTAAGTGTTATAGTTTATGTGTTTAAATTCAAATTGAGGATGAACATATACTGTAGTGAGTTTTATATGAGATTATTGCTCCAGGAGGCTTCTACACACATTTTGCACTTTATATTGAAATATACAGGCACTTTTGTTTGGTTTTTAAAATATATTTAAGACTGTAGAGAATCAGAGCTACCCTGGAAGTCCTATACAATATTTTAGGACAGTGGAAGTTTAAAATCTCATCCTTACACTACAACAGTAGCTTTCTCATTTAATTGCTTTAGTTATGCTTTGTGGTTTAAATTATACCGCTTAATTAGGAAAAAATAAAATATGTGACCCTATTTTAAAGCAGGAGGGAACTTAATCAGTATTTGCTTTTTTCATAAATGAGACCTTAATAGTGTTACTTCTAAACTGTGTGAATCCTTTGTTAATGATGTCTTATCCTTCTAAAATTAAAGACACTGTTCCAGCAAATACAAAATAAAGAAGTTGAAATTTAAATATGATATTTACATATGGCACAAAATTCAGTTTTAACACTGTGCAAAAGACAAAAAGATTATACAAAACAGTGCTTTGATTTTCAATACACCATGGGAAATCTTCCTATCAGGGCATTCTTAGTGTATGATATGCACTTGTGTGATGTACATGGCATAGGATGTAGAAATGAGTCAATTCTAAATTCAAAATGCTGTTTTCCTCCAGTCTTAAATCTATCCTGAGAGCCTAACAGCCTCCTTAGATTCCTCCCAGGTGGTCAGTCCCTTTTTCCACATTACTCAAACATTGTCTTCCAGCTCAAGTTCCCTACTCATCCATGCTGGCTTCTTAATCCCTTTACTTGATTTCTTGCTCATAGGAATGTATCGGTCTTGAGCCTGGAGGAAGTGATGTTTGAATATTAGCCAGCTCTCTTGGACTGCCCTAGAACTCTATTTTTTCCTTTTTATTCCCCATGCTACATGCATTGGTGTATAGACACTTCAGGGAAGTACTCAAGCATGTGGGTTTCTCATGAGGGGTGCAGAAAGATCTACTGCAGCCATGTGTACCCTTGAGGTGGCTGGCCTTCTGGTTCTCATCTTGGGAGGCAGTGATGGAATATTTGTTGCTGCTCTGGCATGTTCCCTGGTTGGATGTATTCTATGATTATGTGGATTTCCTAGCTGTGGACTGAGGAAGGTTTTCCTGAGTAAGATACCTCAAGTTCCCCAGGTATGTGCTTTGAAAGGCAATAAATCAGAAATACCATTTTATGACAGTGTATTAAGGTATAATTTGACTTTTTACAAAAACCTGAAAGCACAGCCCTGTAAAACTCTATGTGAAGTGTCCTTCCTTCCCTCTAATGAATTCCAATGTCTTCAGTTATGGCAACTGCAGTGAAAAACATTTTTATAAAGAATGAAAAAAGTTGTTAGACCACATAGTTAATATCTATGCTTTGTGCTGTAGAGAAAGTACATTCTTAAGGATAAAAAAAAACAAAAAAAAAACAAAAAAAAACAAAAAAAAACAAACTTGGGACATACTCTTTATTTACCAGGTCATTAAACTTAGAACTATTGCAGCCCATGACACATCTACTATACAACGATCTGCAATCAGAAAAATATTGTGTAAAACTAGGTATCATTGCTGAAACAACATAAAACCTTGCCCTCCTATAGACACTGGAGTTGAAAACTGAAGCCCTTGCATCTAGCAGTGTTACCATAAAACAGAGAAAGCAGCAGGAAATCCAAAGTAGTAAGTCTTGCAAAAAATCCCACAGCCTGGAGAATGAATTGAAACAGCAAGGGATAGAGGCATGCTTAGAACGTAATGAAAAGACTATACTAACAGCAAGAAAGAGATAAAGACAACAGATCAGTAAGCCCTCACAAGAATAGTCCAAAGTAGCTGATTCTAAAAGGTTGAGAAACTGTATAACAGAATATCTAAACCAATCTAGAGTTACCAAGAATTACAGCATGTACTTGACAGAGAGTCAGAAGAGCACCATAAAGTTGTATTTGCAAGCACTAAAAGTGTAATAAATGACTCAGTAGGATGCTGATCACAAGTTACAACAGTGGGACCCAGAGAAAACAATTAAATGTTAAGGTAAGAAAATAAACTCTTCAAAATAAGCAGAGCATTAACAGAAATTCCTTTGAATAGGAGAAGAACCAATCTTAAGTTAGATTTTTGTGTTGCTCAGATAAGTAAATAAATGTTAGAAAAAGATTTAACTAAAACCAATCTTGATAAGGTTGTTTAAAAGCTGGAAATACGCTACTATCCCCATAGGAAGTCAAAATTTGTTTTAATTTTGAATTTGCATTAAAAATCTCCTCCCACTAGCACCAGAATACAAAATTTAAAAATGTTACATATAATTAAAAATATATATATTCCTTAAAATATGCCAGCACATTATGTTCTTCAAACTGCACTGAATATTATGTTAAGAAGAAATATTGTTTTGTCTTGTAAAAAGTTGTGTGTAAACTAACCTGATAAAAGGACAAAAATTCACTGCTTAAGTAGGTCAAAACTGATTTAAAATACACAGTAACAAAATGTCATGAACTGTCTACCTTCATGGAAAAAAAAGATCAAACACAGACCCTAAGAATTCTGATAAATATTTTCAAATCTGAAGAGCAAAAGAGTAGGCTCCTCAATCTAATCTTAAAATCAGACCTTCAATATACAGTTCAATTTTCAAGAGTTCTGTCATTCATAACTCCAACAAAAGCCAGGGATGAAAATCTGCACAACTTCCAGTACATCTTAAAATCAATTCATTATTTTGGAAACCTGGATATTATTTCTGTAATTGATTTTTTTTTTTTTTTAAGTTCACAGGTTTCAAAATGCTAGTAAGATATTTTTCTTTAGAAAGAAGTAGGATAAAAATTCCATTTCAGTCAGAGAGTCCATAAAGTAAAAGTATTTTTATTCATATCTTTTATTATCCAAAAGGATATGTGTTAAATCTAGATTCAGTTATTTGGGGACAGAAGTCCCAATATCAGATTTGTATTGATAGATAATGATAAAGATGATGTAGGCTTTATGTGAAAGCAACTTGAGGGTACTGTAAGCCTTAAACATGTTTGCTTTTAAGACTTCACATACACAATCATCATGATCCTAAAGCAAATACATCTTTCCAAGATACATGAAGTTAAGGAAATAAATACCCTTTGTTGCACTGCTAAACAAAGCCAAGATTAATAAAAAGAAAATTAATTCCCTATAGCCCATACTGTCTAGAACTGAAAGACCTAAAACTCCAACTCTTTTTCTTACGTTGTGATCATCAACATGTCTGTTAGCATATCTCTTTACCTTTCACTCAGCTGGATGTTATAGTGTGGACTTTCTGCTGGGTGAAAGCAAGCTCCAAGTCTTGTACTTATACCTTATTGTTTTGAACATAACAAAATAATTGATCTGTCTGGGTGTGTGATTCCTTCCATGTATTCTTGTGACTGATGAACTATCAACCTGCCCACAGAATACTACTTAAAAGTGCCTTTTTGAGTCCAGTGAACAGAGTAATAAGTTAACCCACAGCAACTTAATTAAACTCTGCCCTAGTAAAATTCCTAAATCCATTGAGAAACATTTATTGTATAGAATGAATGGAACTTATTTGTTAATGTAGCAGACAGAGGTGTAGTGTTTTTGGCAAGTAAGTCTGAACCTCCATAGAAAACATACATTGTACAATTTAATAGACATCACTGAACAGTCAGTACCAATTTTTGTATTATTATGCTTCAACTTCCTTGAAATGAGATAATTAATTTCATTTCGTAATAAATATGAAAAGCAATGCTTAAATAACATTCTTGCAAAGGCAAGAGAAGAAAAATAAAAATTAAAAACTAGTGGAACAGTTTTGAATATAGAAACCATTAAGATGTCAAGAGTCTCTTCTATTAGTAATTTCACTTCTCTTCCTTTGAAGCATGCTTAAATTTTATTTTCTAAAATTATACAGCATTTTGCAGAATCAGAGACTACATACTAGTACAAATTTGAGTAGATGTAGTTGTTGGACCTTTTTCATATTTTAAATGCTTGTCCATATTTTAAAAATGCAAAGTGATTTAATACTTTCTATAAAACTTAATGACTTTAAAGTCAAAGGTTCATTCAGTGACAAATACTCACATCTAATTACGATACTAAATAAAATATAACAGCTCAGTTTGGAACTAAAGAAGTTATTTCTTTCAAAGAGAAGTCTTGCTACAGCAAAATGTTCCACGATGTGATAGGTTTGTATTTTTGCCTTTTTTTCCTGAATATATGCCTTTCTTAAGGCAGTGAATTGGTTTTAAGTAAAAGTGAGCTCAAGTGATTTTGCAAAGAAAGAGTGTTTACATCTCATCAATATGCTATGAGAGCATGCAGAAAAATGGTATTTTCTGCAGCTAAACATTTGCATTAATTTATGATAAGATAAACATTTTTTCCTTAACTATATTAAAGAAGTCAAAAATAGAGTCTTCCAAAAACTTGCACAGGAAATACATGTGTTGTAATTATGAAGTACATATAGACTGCACATTGTTCAACTTACTGTAAGTCATTTATTCAGCATTTTGTTACAGAAAGGTAAAATATAAATGATTTATTTTTTTTCTTTCCCACGGATACGGGTTTCTCTGTCCTTTTTTTTTGAGAAAATAAATTGATTTTACAGAAACAAAAGTAAAAATGTATCACAGCATACTGCAGTTTAATAAGAATATTTAATTATTACTACTATGTATAATTATTCATAGTTACATATTTAGACTCAGTATTGGAAAACAGTGGATTGGAAAGAGAAAAGTGGTAAGTAGTAAAATACCTAACAAGACAAAAGTACTTAGAACTCGATCTGTTTTTTATGCTAAGATTCAACAATGAGTAAGTATCAAGATACAACCTGAAAAATCCACTATCAACTTATCTAAAAATACGTGGCTTTGAATATGATTTTATGTATTTCATTAGAAAATCTATTTTTAACGTGGAAACTTTAAATGAGAGTTATTAATTTGAGTGGACATTTTCAGATTTATGTTTTTTTTCTAGTGCCCAGTATATTTTATTAACATCTATGCTCTGTTCTTTTTTGTGTTGAAATGGACATATACACTTGCATGTGTTCATGCATTCATGCAAATATGTATGCAATAATTTTAAGACAGACCCAAAATTCTACCATTTTAATTGAGACAAAGAGAAAAAGTGTACCTTTTCTGGATCAGTTGTTGTAATGACCCACACGCAGTGTGCGTTGTCTTCATATTGAACTGGATAATTTGGTGATGTAATAACCCCACTTGGCCCACGTAAGTTAGAACCACATGTTCTAGCTAAAATGAAAAACAACAAATCAGATTGCTTTTGAACTTTATTAGTCACCATTCTGAGGTAGACACAAAGTTCAGCTTCTTCAGATAGTCTTAATGACTTGAAGTCATTAAGTTCACAGTAGTTCCATGTAGTTTATCAGCTTTTCTACTTTGAGTGGATGATCATTTAGAAAATGGGAAAAACAGTTATTCGTATTGTGTATTTTATTACTAAATGCTTGGTATAACCACCATGAATATTGGCATCTTGAAGGTCGGTAAAAGGATTGGGAATAATATGGACTACAAATAAAACTTGTATCTTTCACTTTCCACCATCCATTCGCAGTGTTGTAATATTGAACCCAAATTATACACCATCAGCCTAAAGAATGTTTATCTGTGTACAGAAAAAAGCAAAAAACTTTTAGAGACTGGCTGAATTTATCTCAGACTTTTGTGAAATTTCATCTCCAATTTTGGAAGTATGCTTGATGAGTAACTTGTTTTTCCAACTGAGGTTTTAATGGAAGTATAGGACTAATTTATCCTATTTTGTTAGATGCTTACTAGAGGGACTAAAGCGTAATAGAGGTATTTGCAGATAATAAATTGGAAGGAACAGCAAACACTAGTAATAACACACAGATAATTCAGAACCAAATGCTCCCTTTCTGGTGAGCACTATTTTTATCATGCAGAGATTACTTCAGATCATTTCCGTAATGTATTAACAAACAAGAAAAAGTTCAGGAGATGAAAAATAAACAACAAACAACAGTGAGCTGTGGAGTTGTGTGGACATGTTATCCTGCAGTAGTGTGAAACCAAGTACTGAAAAGGTATATTTAGATTTTTCATTTAGATACACCAAGCTGCAGAGACAGTCAGTTAAAGAGACACTTACAAATCACAGTTGTTTTGCTGCTCTGGAAAAAGCAGGAGGTATGTTCTTTATTTATTTCTTTTTTACCATGTCCAGTCTTTACATGCATATGCCTATGTAATATTACCCATGTTACACACAGCTTGTAATAATTTATCCAAGAGTCTTTATAGACTTTTTTATTAGGTCTAACTGGATTGGAGTTAACTTTCTTCACAGTAGCTTGTATGGTGCTGTGGTTTACTTTTCTAACTAGAATAGTGCTGATAACACACTAATGTTTTGGCTATTCCTAAGCAGTGCTTGCACAACACGAAGGCCTTCTCTGTTTTTCACACTGCCCTGATAGCAAGTAGGCTGTGAATTGAAAAAGTTTAACCTAAACCTCACTAACTGGTTCTACTTAAAGTATGTTTAACATGACAAAAAGAAAATTAAGCGAAATGAAAATTATTAAGAGGAAATTAGCTCCCTAAATTGATACTGTTTCTGAATCTTTGTGTTTCAAGCTGCAGAAAGATCTTTGGATCTATATAATTATATATAAATAGACAAAATATATATGATATATATAGACTGTTTGTTTGTTTTGGTTTGAACATCATGTCATTGCATTTCTAGACAGAAATTAAAAATTACTCTTTGAAACTTCAGGAAAAATCCCAAAGAATATATCACCTACCTCTGCAAATTGGCCTGTGGTCACTCCAGGCAGCCAGTGTATCTGTCACTTTCTGACAAGTGATGCTCTTAGAACCTTGCAGCACATAATTATCTTCACAGGAAAACTGTACACTTGCACCCACCCTATAAGAAAAATGAGAGGAAGAAAGAAAGAATTAAAATGTATTTTAAATATCACACCCTCCCTGAAGAAATATAAATGTCACCAAATGACAATTTTTGTAGGACCAAACAAAGAAACTAAGGTGGGAAATTCTACTCCATCATGACTATATTCATAAAAAACAACTTATAGTATAAGGAACAGGTCTAGTACTAAGTTTGTCCACCTTTTAAAGAAATAAGGCCAGGAATCTAAAGCAATTGTGATACTAAGTTAAATTCTTTAAACTCTGGCTTCAATGAATCAATGAATGCACAGAGATCTGTTTTAAGAAAATACATAATTACTATTCTTTCAGGCAGCAAAACTTACTTCACAAATAATTTAAGAATTCATTCTCTTAAATGAGAGAATAAGCAGTTAGATATGGTAATTTGTCAACATGTACAACCAGGAAATATTAATTTAATTAAACTGTAATTAATCATTAAATATTCCTGACCTCGTTGAGATTTCATGTCAAAAATTGTGCTACATGATATTTTTATTAGGATTGAACTATGATTGTTAAAATTGTAACTTTGAACTGTGTCTCTTTGGAATGATTTGTAACTTTACTCTTTTTTAATATTTTTTTTTTTTTTTCTGAACAATGATGACCAATATTTACGTAGAATTAGAAACTTTATATAGTCATTGTGTATCTCAAAGAGAGCTTTCCTAAACTGTATTTACATTTCTGCTTCCATTTATTATTTGTAACATTCTTTGTTCCCTATCATAATCAACTAGCTTTGTTGTTAGCTTTCCTACACTTTTAAATCTGTATGTGATAATCCCATGTTGTTAACTAAGTGATCTTAACGAAGCAGATTTCTCAGTTTGGTCTTTTTAAGTCATTGAGTCCTAAACACCAGGGGATTGCTAGATGGCAGTCAGAAAGCTCAATGGTTAAAATCATACTGTGAGGAATAGCAGAAGTAGTCTCATTCACTAATGTCCACTTCATTCCTACCATTCAGGAACAAGTATTCTGTTAGTTTCTCATAGGATTTCATGAAGACAAACAATATTACATATCATTAGTATTATTTGCTTCTATAGTTCTTTCACAAAATTTTAATAAGATCCTTTTAATATCTTTTTTATTACTATTTTTAAATTGGAATGTGATACTCCAAATCTAGGAAAGCTTGAAAAACTACTTTTCTTAACACTTGGTTCTTGAGCCATTAAATGTGATAAAATCAGGACAGGGAAAATATTGGCCTTTTTCTTACATAGTTCGTGAATAACGCATGAAATCCTTGAAGAGTAATAAAATTTTCTAAAATTGTATTTATTTTATATTTGTCATGAGCTATTATTTTTCAAAATATTCTTTAAAACCTCAGAAAAATAGACCAAGCATGATTCCAAATATCTGCCTCAAATTAGTAAACAATTATTTTATCCTAATGGTAAAGAAAATCTTAAGACATTTTAATGCTCTAAACACCTACTTTTAAATGTGTTTTCTCACACTTTCTAAAATTATGAGCTCTGAAAATTTGTTCTACGGAAACAGGAAAAAAAACCAACCAGTTGACTAGTTGTCATAAATGTAAATTGAGTATTGTAGTATTTAAAAATCAAATTGGATAAAGACTTTCCTAAAGGTGTAATGATGTGTGAGCCAACAATAAAACTTCAGTATTTCCCTGAAGTTTTCTACTATGAAGACACATAAGGGTAATTATAAAAATGTGCATGTACAAAAATTTAGAGTGAAATGAAACGTATAACTGTTGCATGTCTGCAATTGCAATTTATAATTTGACATACCTATTTATTACCCCCAAGAAAGTAAGAAAAAAAGGAAAGAAGAAGGAAACTGGAGACCTGGTTACCTAGGATATGGGGAGTTGGGGTTGTTCAGCCTGGAGAAGAGAAGGCTCCAGGGAGACCTTGTAGTGGCCTTTCAGTACCTAAATGGGACCCACAAAAAAGCTGGAGAGGGACTTTTTACAAGGGTATGTTGTCACAGGACAAGAGGTAATGGCTTTAAACTGAAAGAGGATAGATTTAGAACAGATATAAGGAAGAAATGATTCAACAAGAGGGTGGTGGGGCAGAGAAGTTGTGGATGCTCCATCCCTGGAAGTGTTCAGTGTCAGGTTTGATAGGGCTTTGAGCAACCTGGTCTAATGGAAAGTGTCCCTACCCATGGCAGGGGACTTGGAATTAGATGATATCTATGGTCCCTTCCAAGCCAAACCATTCTATGATTCTATGAAAGAAGGGAAAAAGATCAGGAGGAATGCAAATATTCTGATGTCTGATGCAGTAACTGAAGGATTTAATGTTCAGATTGGATTTCATCATTTCAGCACGATTAAAAAAAGTTATTGATGGATACATAAAATGTTACATGCTAATTTAATCTATATGCTTATGATGATTCAATTTGTTTCATTATCCTATACAGTATATTGTCTTTTTTCTTCCAAAGTTCTGGAAATAGCTTGTATCTAAGGACTAATAATGTGAACTTCACTTATTTTACACTGTGAATATCATATTTTGAAATGTTTGACAACAAACTAAGTGACACAAAATAAATACACTGACTACAACATACTAAAAACAAACAAAACATCTAACAAAAACATCAAATTAAAGAGTAAGGTAAGAACACAAATTATTCAAAAGCTCCTGACTGTAAGAATTCAAGGTGGATGGAAACCTGAATGTGAGCTATAGGCATTGACAACAACAATCTTCTGAAACTCATTTCAAGAATTCTATTTAAATGTCAGGTAGGCTGCATAAGAGCAGTCATAGCTTTTACCAGAATGAGTGAGATAGTTTTAGACATGGTTTACATGGCAGCTACACTATATGCTAAGCCTGCTTTATTATCACTTAAGAATCATCTTCTTTGAAGCACATATTGTGAGAAATCAGGTTTATGGCATGAGTCTGACAACTGACACTTTCAAGAAAATAATTTTAGTGGCATTTTGGTTTTGTTGAGGCTTACAGAAAAAAAAGGAAAAAAAGGTGTTGAAAAGTTCTAAATACTGCCAAATAGAGGAACAGACTGTCACACTATAATATATGTGGAGGAAATTGAAAGTTTGGGTACTTAACCTGATAATAATGAAACTCATATATATCTATATATAGTTGTTATATAATACATACATTGCACGTATCTGAATCAAACCATATAACCTTAGATGTTTAAGAAAAGAGTAGATACTAAGAAATCTTAGGCAAGCTGACTCACAAGAGTATTTTCTGTGTCCAGACAATCAGATCTCTCTAAATAAGCATCTTAGGGGAGGGAACACATCTGGGCCACACAGTCTACAATAAAAGTCCTCTAAGCAATGGTCAGACTGCTGAATCTCTCCATTACTTCTGCTCAACATTTTTCCATTTTAAAAGGGGGGATATTTTTAAAGCAGTATTTAACTTATTTAATCTGAGATTTCAAAGGCAATTATTACTTCACTTAATTTCCAGTTGTTGTATAATAACCTTTCAAAGTGGGCAATAAAACAGTTTCCTCTTTTTTCTTTTTTTTTTTTTATTTGAATTTTGAACTGTATCAAAGCAAAACTGTGCTTTTATAAAGCAGCTTAGAATTTGACTGAAAGAAGCCATTTTTTAAAAACAAGAAATATCTGTGAGAAATATTTAAGCATAAGAAAGTTCATTCAATTTTAAAAAGTTGTTTTGAAAATGTAAAAGCTATTTTTGTTACAAGTGTTGGGACAATTGTGGAAAATGATGTCACACATACACTAAAATATTTAAGGAGAGCCAAAATGTTGTTGTTTATATACATTTTAGATTTTGTTTAAACAATCTAGTGTTTTGAGAACTCACATAAAACTAAAATGTGATGCTGACCCTAAAATTATATTATGTTCTCATTCATCTAGCAAAGTCTGACTTGCCATTTGTCCCTCAAAATGGATCCAAATAGCCATTGGATTTTTTTTTTTACTTCACTGAAAATCACCCCTTACTTCCTAAACCAAATACAGTAAAAGCATAGCAGGAGGACAGAATGGAAAGGTTAAGATTTCAATACCTTTTTGTTTGCTTTATGATATTAGAATGAAAGCCATTATTATGCTGGAAACGATGAAACCCTTTTCAAAGAACTTGTCATCACTGAATCTGCTGGGTCTTGAAAATAAACCCTCTGCCTTTCCATCAATCCTACTCACAACATGTCTTTCAATAGATTGGAAAAGATTTTTAATAATATGCATTTTCACATGTTTTAGTTCAGGTTAATATCCACAGTTGTCATTCTTCTGACAAGAACAATAGCTACTTCTGGTGTCTGTACGTGCCTCTTAGAAAAGAGAAAAAACATTGCCTTTCTTTTACTCTCCACAGTATTTTCATCGTGTTGGAGAAATGCAAGCAACAGCAAATATTATTTTTCCTTCTCTTATGGAAGAGCTTGATTTGTCATTTCAGAGAAATAAAAACTAAATTCCAGCCACATTCTCTATTTAAATGTCAAGCTAGATGCAGACACCTAAACTGTAAGATAGCAAAGGTATGTTTAAAAAAAAAAAAAGTTTACAGTACATGAAAACCGGTTGTTGTTGCATGATCAGTTTTCAGATAATCAGTAAGGTTTAGGAGAAAAATAAGTTTTCATTGTTTCTCTCAAATATTATGCAGAATTGAAGGCTAAAAACATGCATGCAAGTAATAAATGACCAAAGTATATTAACATGTTTTTTTTATTATACCTTATATGACATTGCTTGAGCTACTTTTAACACCTTATGCATTCATTTATCACCATGAACAATAAGATACATTAGGTGAAATGAAAATATTATCAGAGGCTGAATGGGGTAAAGGAAGGAGGTGAATAGCTTTGCTTTGTCAGCTGAGTAAGCATGGCTCATAAGTAAGCTCCAGACATTTAAGATAGATTCAACCCACATTCATTCATAAGAGACTCTGTTCAAATACAGTTATGTATGTTTTACAAGGTTCCTTGACACTAGATTCCTCCATATATCTTAAAATATACTTTGAGCTTTAAGGTTCTTTTGGTCTTTCCCTCTTCTTGATATTTTCATGTAGTGCTAGGAATTTTATTGTTGAGCTCTCCTATGTTAGGGCTTACATATTTGGATCTTTGGACCTGCTTCACTAAGATTATTTTAGATCACTTTCTCTTTCAAATTACAGACTACATTCTAGAGCGGAAAAGAAGCAATTGTCTCTCTTACCCACTTCCAGCTTACCAGTGCTCTTAGACCTGCGAGTCAAAGTTCATGTGCTGCTGTTTCTTAACAATTGTTCAAATGACAGTGTCTTGGACACTAGATGAGAGTCTGCTTGGCTGACAGTGTATGAAGAACACAAGGTTCACAGAATAAATTAGACTGGATGAGAACATCAACTAGCCCAATGCCCCACTCCAAGCAAGTCTGGTTGGAACAGAGGGCTCAGGGCCTTGTTCTCCTGGATGGAGATTCCACAAACTCTCTGGGAAACTTCCTCCAGTGTTCGGCCATCCTCATATTAAAAGCATTAATTAATTTTTTAAAAAATCCTGAATCTAGTGGTAATTTACCATGTTTCAGCTTATTTCCATTGATGCTAGTCCTGTTACTGTCCACCTCTGAGAAGAGTCTGCCTTTCTCTTCTCTACACTCTCCTATTCAGTAGCTGTAGACAACAAGAAGGTCCATCAGATTCTCTTAAGGCTGAGCAAACTCAGAACTCTCAGCCTTTTCTTATGTGTCTGTGCTCAGGCTTCCTTCACCACAGCAACCTGCTGAACTTACATTGGTATCTATAGTTAATGGAGTGAGAAAGGCACCTCCAGGTATGAGTTTGTGCTATTTTCCATTAAACACTTAGGATATGGGCTTAACTCTTTCCAGAGGTGCTTTTCTCTCTCCACTAATAACAAAGTGATCTCAGATGCTGCCTTTAATTCTTTCAACTAAGTATTTGATTTGGAGGAATTCAGAAGAAGAGGTATGCTCTGCAGACTTTATAGCTATGAGGAGAGACCCAAGCAGAAGTAGGAAACAGAGGCATACCTGCACGAACAGTAAAGTAAAATATTCTCCAGAATGGAAGTATACAGGCATCCCTCAGATGAATACATGCAGAAACTTTAATACATCTTGAGAAAGAGTAGTTAGTATCCCATATTTTTACTTATTAATAAATACCTATATAAAAATTATGTTTGTCTACCTGAAACAGCAGACCTTTGAACAGCAAGTGCATGCTGCACTTCTGTATCATACAATTTTGCTAGAAACAGCTGTACTTGCCAAGTTGAATCAGAATATATGGAACATGATAACAGCAAGCATCTTCAGGGCAGATTGTCTCTCACTAGCCTATTTATTGAAAAGTTTATTTCACTTCATTATTTTTTAAAACACATTTAACTGCTACCCAGTTGCTAATGTGGAGGAAAAGAAGGTTATCAGGAGTAGTCGCCATGGGTTCACCAAAGGGAAGTCATGTTTGATCAACGTGATAGTCTTCTATGATGGTATGACTGGCCAGGTAGACAAGGGAAGAGCAGTGGATGTTGTCTACCTTGACTTCACCAAGGTTTTTGACACTGTCTCTCACAACATCCCCATTGGCAAGGTCAGAAAGTGTGGGCTGGATGAATGTATGATAAGATGGATCATGAACTGTCTGGATGGCAGAGCTCAGAGGGTTGTGATCAACGGTGCAAAGTCTGTTTGGAGGCCTGTAGTTAGTGGGATCCCCCAGGGCTCAGTACTAGTCCAGTCCTGTTCAACCTGTTCATCAATGACCTGGATGAAGATAGTGAGTGCACCCTCAGCAAGTTTGCTGATGATACCAAACTGGGGGGGAAGGGTTGACACACCAGAAGGCTGTGCTGCCATTCAGTGAGACCTGGACAGCCTGGAGGACTTGGCAGAGAAGAACCCGATGAAATTCAACAAGGGCAAGTGTCGGGTCCTACACCTGGGGAGGAATAACCCCAGGCATCAGTACAGGTTAGGGGTAGACCTGCTGGAAAGCAGCATTGTGGAGAAAGACCTGGGAGTCCTGGTCGACAACAGGTTGACCATGAGTCAACAATGTCCCTTTGTGGCCAAGAAGGCCGACAATATCCTGGGGTGCTTTAGGAAGAGTGTCACCAGCAGGTGGAGGGAGGTTCTCCTCCCACTCTAATTTGCCTTGGTGAGGCCACATCTGGAGTACTGCATCTAGTTTTGGGCTCTCCAGTTTGAGAAGGACAAGGAATTACTGAAGGGAGTCCAGCAGCAGGTTACAAAGCTGATTAGGGGACTGGAGCATCTTTTTATGAGAAAAGACTGAGAGAGCTGGGTCTGCACAGCCTGGAGAAGAGAAGACTGAGAGGGGATCTCATCAATGTTTATAAATATCTCAAGGGTAGATTTCAAGAGAATGGAACCAGATTCTTTTTAGTGTCTCTCATCCTGTCGTTGGGCACCAATGGGCATAGACTGAAGCATAGGAGGTTCCATATGAAAATGAAGAAAAACTTCTTTACTTTGAGGATGCCAGAGCACTGGAACAGGCTGCCCAGAGAGGTTGTGGAGTTTTCTTCTCTGGAGACATTCAAGACCTACCTGGACACATTCCTGTGTGACCTGCTCTGGGTGAAACTGTTTTAGCAGGTGGGTTGGACTAGATCATCTCCAGAGGTTACTTCCAACCCTAACCATTCTGTGAAACCATGACTTTGCATATAACTGGCTCTCTTAATGTTGGAGTTGTTTATGAGTTCTGACACTCTTTTAAGGGTAAGTAGACAAACATCCAAAAAGAGTCAGTCAGAAATAGATTTTTAAATATTTTTTTTCCTATCAGTTACACCCTAGCTTTGAAGGGCCTTGATTCAGGAGCCAGGTTTGATTAACTTTCTTTCTGGAGTTGCAGAGAATTTTGCACAATTCCTTCTAATTCCTATGAAGTTTTCCTTTGCATTTACTCTTAGGTCTGGCTGTCTGTTCCCTTCTGAGCAACTTATAAATCTCTACATAAGCTGGAGGCTCCCATGTCTTTATTTTGACCCTCTTCTCTGACACACCTTGAAGTGTCTGCTTTTTTTTCCTCAACAGGGGAAGAGCAACCTTCCTCCTTTCTCCATAGGGGTCCATTTGACCTCATCTTCTTCTTAATGAACGTAACAAAAGCTGAAAACAAAAGAAGCAAGTAGACAGCTTTCATCACAGCCTCAGACACTGAATTTGCCATGCTTCCTGAGCTTTTTAACAATTTTTATATAGCGGGAAAACAGAGAATTCACTCTGCTTATTCTGTGCTGTCCAGAGAGTTCTACCTTTCCTACACAGACAACATGATTAAGTTCTAAAATTCATATTTAAAATGCTTTGATTTAAAAAAGAAATAAATAAAACCATTCAAGATATGCAATGGATTAGAGCTATTTTGACAAAGACTCAACTCATTTAAAACTAGGGAAGCAATACATATCTGTAGTTGCATGCTCAGTATATCTGAAACAGAAAATACGTACCTTTTGATCGTACAGAAAACTAAATGTGCCTACCTGAAGTCAGAGCCCGCTCTTCTCCCATTTTCAGGAATCCCAGGATCAGGACATGTATCAGATGCAATTGCATCCCCACCCTGGGTCACTGCAAAGTAAAGGAAAAAAAAAGTTTAAACATGGAGTTGTAAAGATGACTCTCTACTTTTCCTATACATTAACTTCCATGGCCTGAATTTAACCTTAGGCTTTATTTTTTTCTTTAAACAGTATAAATTATGACAAAAAATCAGCCCCATATAATTGATTTCTAGTGTGCATTGTTTATTTTCTTTGGTTATGATAAAAAGAAAAACAAAACAAAATCCCCCATGTTTTGCTTCTGTAGGAAAACAGATGATTGATTTCCTGTGGTCAATTATCTTTTTATGGATATATTAGGATCCATGGCTCTTCTCAGACAGGAAAAATAACATTTCATGAAGTCAGCTTCTGAAATATTCACAACATACCACTGTAAGATTAAATAGTGTAAGAAAATAAAAATCTCATTTAAGCTTCTGTCCATAATAAGGCTTGAAATACACAAAAGCCAGAACCCAACTGTAATACAGAAATATTTTTACGAAGATAAAGTTAATCTCAAAAATACATAAATACCCCACAGAGCAATGCATTTGTAACCAGCTGAAGATGTCTTCATGCAAACAAGGCTCAAAATTCTATTTTGTGTTTTCAGATAGGAATAGAAAGAAAAGGTATCCTATACTGTTCCATTCCGTTTGTCTTCCATTCATTTTCCCTCCACTGCCAGATACTTACATAACACTAGGTATATAAATATATACGCTTACAGTCCTTTCAAAACTCAAAACAATTTGAACATTCAATTTTCACTTTTTTCTTCTTAATTTGTAAAAAGGTATTAAAGGCATACATGGAACGCAAATAAATTAATCATAAAGACATAAAGTAACAGAGCACAACACTGTGAATATACTGAAAACCTGAATGTACATGTGCTTTATATCCTGTCTCTACACACGTGTGTCCATGTATAGATACACTCCTGTCTTTCTGTTTCCTCCACAGAATAAGAGAGCCAGTAGAAATTTGTGGACCACGTTTTTCATCTTAAAAGATTTTTGGGAAATCTTTAAGGACAAGTCAGAATTTTCTTCCTGTATAAAAATGTCAGTTGGAACATTATAGCTGCACAAAATAAATTACACATGCCTGAGTGATTACAGATGACAGCATTACCGCTGAAAGGTGATGAGAGATTAGATGTAAAAAGTCACTGTTTTTCCCACACAGTGATATGCTTTCAAATTGAATACAGTGGCAAAAAGAGTGGTGACAAGTAGGATGCATACAATCAGATGGTAGGAGCTATAAATCTTTATGTCTGTCTTGGAAGCACTGGGGAAAATTAATTTATATAGAAATCCAATGCTTTACAAGAGGAAATTTAAAGAAAATAAAAACTGCATTACAGTACTATAAAAATATAACTAAGACAAATCACTTGTGAGTATCAACATGCTTGACCTGAGCATAGATTCCTAAAGTAGAGAAATTGCAATACTTCAGGATATTTCAACATTTGTCTACATTTTTTTCTAACTTTGGCATATAGAATGTTTAAAAAATATAGGAAAGGAAAGGAATTATCTCTTTCTCCACATCTTTTTGACATTAGTTATTGTATTGTATACTATTTGTTCCAGAAATCTTTCTTTAAACCAGGTGAAGAAATATTAGGGTAATCTGAAAAATATTTTAGAAACACAATTAAAAATATGTTTTATTTAAAAATCTAGCTCCTGATAAATAATAATAATTAAAAAAACCTCACAATTAAACAAAAACCAAGAATGAGGAAAAATCCAGTTCACCTGGACAAAAGTATTTCATCTGGAATTCATCACCTTGAAAACACTCTAGACCAAGAGCCCTATCCTGCAAATTTCACTAATATTACTTAGACTCATAAAGACTTTCTTGTGTGTGAATTGAGACTTTCAGAACAGCACAGTTGTGCACTCACACCAGCATATGTATTGATAAGAGGTCACCTGAACACACATGCAAGACATGCATGCACATGTTTGTGCATAGGAAAACACAGAAGCTTTCACACACACTGGCATATGGGCACAGAGTCACCCAAACACAGACACGTACCTGCAGGCACTGTGCCCAACCCCCCCACCCCCCAAATATTTATTGTCATGCAGCATGTACAGCTAGTAAACATGCTCTTCATTCTGAGAATTTAATTTTGTAGTTTCTTGGGAAGTGTGAGAGTTGAAATGCTATTATAGTCAGAAACTGTTCTTGCCAGAAAAGCAGCCTGCTTGTATACTGATGTTCCTTAAAATTAATAATTTTCTTACTAATATTTCATCCATTTTTTTCAGAAAAGAAATAAAATTTACTATTGTTAGCACAGAAGTGTAATTACATTAGTGGAAGTGACTTCAGTTTTGACTACTGAATCACCAAAACACAAAATTAAGCGATATGACTTATATGGTTATGTGACATATCAAATTTACTGAACTTGAACCTTATGGTAATGACTGTAATGCAAGGTGGAAAACATTGCCTTTGCTATCATGTTTTAAGTACAAACATTGAAGTGATGTTATCTCCTTTTACAGACATACATACCAAATGCGTAAGTATTTTATTTGGGACACCAGTAAAGATGACTGAGTCCTTCCTCATAGCACAGAACAAAGGGATCTCCCCAGATAGATGACAATCTTTGCACTTCTTTTTTTTTTTTTCTCAGCCACTAGCTTCCTCTATCAATGTGGTCTCACACCAATACCAGGGAAATGTTATTCAGGCTATTGTTTACCCAGAGAAATACTGTGTCTTGAAATGGAGCAGATACCATATGTTTGGAACTCAGCACACCTTCCTAGATGTCTACAGGCCTTGTTAAACATGGCCCAGGTTTTAGCTTCTACGTTCCCCATTGAATTGCAAAGTGGTTTTTAACAGATGGTGGTTGCATGACATGCTGTCATAACAAAATAAATCCAATTTTCTGTAAAACAAGCCTGTCTGATTTTATCTTTCCAGATGGGAAAAAAGAAACTAATTTGTCAAATTAGTGAAACCATTTATTATTTTTAGTTGTTCAGAGACACCAGGGAGTTCAGTGCATTTATAAATATATGTATATACTTTTAAGTGATAATATGCGTAAAACCTTTACCTGCCAGTAATTTGGAATTTACTTAAAAATTAGACTTTAAGATTTTAAGATTTTTTTTTTTTTTAATGCCAAGGTTTGTTAGCATTCAGACTGAAAATAGATTAAAAGATGTGCAAGTTAATCCCTTTCAGAGACCTCTATCTTCCTCCGTTTCAGTCCTGTCAGGTTTTCCCTTTATCCACAGCTATGAAGTATTATCCACTGTTACTGAGATCCATAACATGTGGGAGGAGAAGTATCATCTCTGATTCCAGTATTTCACTTCCAGAACATGTTTAAACCTTGCAGTCTCCTTCTGAAAGCATCTCTTAGACATGTCATCTTCTATTCATCCTGTCACATGCCCAATCTTTCACTGTTTTACCTTTAAGGAAAAAGACTTTTTTATGCCCTTTAAAGATCCTTGTCTTACCTGTTTGTACTCTTTCAAATGATACTATAGAAAGTTTCATTTACCTAGAGTGTTATAAAATGTTTCATGCCTTTCTCATCTTTCTTCTGATTTTTCCTTCTTTATGATATCAAACTTAAATTGTGTACTGTTAATTTTGAAGCTCATTCACAGACTATCTGTATTTTAACTATCACCTCAATTTTCGTTTTAGAATTGTAAGATCTGAAAACAATAAAGGTGTTAAGGAAAAATGAAGGTAATATTCATATTTAAACCTTGCAAAACTTTGGCACAGCTATGCAGTAATTATTAGCATTTATCTTAAAGTACTAACAATGTTACTCTGTATTTTGAATATAAACTGAACACTTATAAACCTGTATTTGTGACGAATAAATTTAGGACCAACCTAAATAATACCAGCCTCTCTCAATATATTCTTAGTACACTCTCAGCATACTGTCTCTGGTTTTAAAAGACATTTAAAACTACATAATCCTGGTAGATATCAAAGTAAGATATTGCTTTGCATGGATAGTTTTTCACACTGTATCCCAGTTGCTCACAGCTTTTCAAGGAACCATCAGCTAGAGAAAGTCGTGTATTTTCCATAAGACTAAAATCAGAAAAAGTATTTGAAGTCATAGGGTAGGGAGAACAGTAAGGAAACATTCTAGTCAGGTTTAATTTTTTTTTTTTTTTTTATATTAGTTACTGCAGAGCAGGGGAGTCAAACTCATTTTCAACGGCGGCCACATCAACCTTGCGTTTGCCTTCAAAGGGCCAAATGTAATTTTGGGATTGTATAAATGTATAAATATAACTAGACTCTACTGCTGTAGAGTCTAACAGAACTCTGCCCTTCTCTTTTTTTTTAACAGAGGGTTTGAGAACATCAAAGATGCTTCAACCGCCAGATATGTGTTAAGTATAGAGACAGAGCATTCTCAGAGGATGCAGCTTAACTCTGGAACTTTTCAACTTGCTGTCTTATATACTGAAAAACACATGTATTCTCAGCCTTTTCTGCAGAAACAGTTGAAGAGAATCTGTGAGTTCATTAACATGAGGGACAGCTTTTCAGCCTATAATACCATAGGGGTGGCCCTATGGTTAAGACTGGTGATTTAAATTTCTGTTTGATTAAAAAAAAACCCCATCTAATCTTGTTTTACTGAGTGAGAATGAATCAACATGATTTCTTCAATTTTCTCCATTGGGATCATACAGACTGGAGTTCCCACAGCTTGGTCATCTTCATGTTTTACTTGGTATATAACATAGTAAGAATAGAACTCCTTTAAAATGTTTCACATGTCCTGATTCTAACACAGTAGTACAGAAGACTGGAAGTAAATGTAAACAAATAAGACAGTAAACAGAAATAAGTTGTAATCATAATAATAAACAATTAACAGATACATTGATATCCAGATTTAGCTAAGCGTTTGGGAAGAGTTTAATCAAGGAGCCATATTAGCCAGGAGGAAGGGATAGTGCAATATATGTTTTATGTAGCAAGATGAGCAACATGAAGCCTCCCTTGTTATTATACTGGTTCTGCTCCAGGAAAGCTGCCTTGTTATGGGTGCATATGGAATCTGAACATACATTCATGATCTACTCATGCTCATGTAAAGCATGTGATGAAATGCTTCGAAGGGCTGGGCTTTGGAGCAAAAAAAATATTATGTATAGATGCATTGTACTGCATATTTTTCTTCAGTAGCCATCAAGTTAGTAACAAAACTTGACATTCATGGTTTAGGCTGAAACACCTACGATTTTAAACCTAACAGGTTTTGGCAGTCTGTCTGGTCATTTACTCATTCTGCCAGTGATATAACCAACATACAAAAAGGTTCTGGATTTACACAGGTAAATAAGTACATAATACATACATAAACTCATTCCTTCAATAATTTGGTTTTAATAATTTTCAAAGTAAGCAAAAAAATTGCAAGAACAACCTACAATAAGACCTTGTCAAATAGTGCTTGAAGGCTAGAGAAAACACCCTAAAATTCACCATGGAAAGATATTATAATAAATGGCAGTTTTTCTATAGCAGACTGACAAGTTTTCAAACTGAACAAGACTTTACAATGAATGAGTACTTTGTCTCTCTATTATGATGCAAATAAAAGCTGACATATGTAAATACAAACCTCTTTTCAACCAAGAAGTCACATAGAAGTGCAATGACATTGTATTAGTGAAACAAGGGAACAGATACATTAATTAATGTATTAGAGACACATCTCGATTATTCTTTGAGATTCTTAGATTTACATTTACTTACTTTTTAATTTTTGAAAAGGTTGTTTCATATTAAAAAGAAAAATAATCTAACAGTTTGAGATGTGACTTCGGTCATTAAATAATTATGCTTCAAAAGCGAAACCAAAACTTTTCAATTATTATTTATCAAGTGTACTAGAAATCATGTGTTTCACACAGCAATTAATAACGTAGTCACTGGAAAAGAAAAAATACATATATACTAAATGTCTGACAAGACAATATATGGAGAAAAGATATAAAAGATTACCATTGTATAAAATAATTGGATATGCTGTGATTGTTTTGAATTCAGAAAGCTGGAAATAGTAGATGAAAAGAAAGGCTTTAGAACACAAAAGCTTCATTTCAGAAATACACTCACAGGCAGAATTAATTAAATGAAATTTTCTGCCATAAATTTTGCTGCTTTTGCTCTAAAATGCCTGTTTTCCCTGTCCTGAGGATAATTCCAAGCTTTCAAAGTTTTTGACTTATCCAGATTGAAACAAATGGATGAATTTGTAAATAACTTTAACGGACAGTTCTGTTTACATTAATATGCTTAAAAAGTCACACTTAGTTATTTTATTAATTTTGACCACATTAAAAAATGTGATAACTTGTTTTGCCTCTTGAACTCTTCCACAAATTAGAGGATTTAAAAAAAAAAAAAAAAAAAAAGAGTTAAGTTCAATTTCTTTTCTGATATCTCTTTTGCACAAAGACATACATGAAAAGTATTAAGTTGGAATTCTAATGAGATATGAGGACATTACTTATGTGGGTACACACGTAGTGACAGGTATTTTCTTACAATTAAATAAGGTCTCAACGTGATAGAAAAGACAGATTTGAGTAGAAGTAATAGCTACAACCAAAATACCATGACAAAAACCATGTATTTCAAATGGCCAAAGAAATATAAAGAGCGCAATTTAATGTTTTTTCCATACAATTTCATTCAAGCTTTTAGAAGACAAGAAAACTACTGTTAAAAGCTGATGATCCATGTGCTCTTTCATAGGCTTTAAGTAACTCTTTCAGTAGAAACAGAATAACACTGATCTGTTACAGACAAGAGAAATAGACCTGCATGGAACTTACTCTAAGGAAGAAATGATAAATTACTGAAACCCATGAAGACAGAAAAGAATAAAAATATAAACAAGAAAGGACAGGTAATAAAAGTTTTGCAGTTGAACAGTTGTAATCTTCTGAAGTATTCTACTTAGCAATCCCTAGACAGCTGCTGGAATTCATTTAAAACTGAAATGCTCCAGTATTTCTCACTGTAAGAGTATTTTAGGTTTGAAAATTTGTAAGGAAAGTTTAAGAATCTCTCTTGCTTTAAAATGTCTGATTAAAAAACCAGAAACAAACAAAAACATTTCTGAAACAGAAACTATAAAAGACCTTATCATTTTCACATGCTAAAGATAAATCCTTCAGCTTTTTTTGAATAATTTTA
The DNA here is from genome assembly GCF_964273445.1 of Streptopelia decaocto. NCBI lineage: Eukaryota > Metazoa > Chordata > Aves > Columbiformes > Columbidae > Streptopelia > Streptopelia decaocto. The sequence continues at coordinate 97,922,817 of NC_138656.1, read as the reverse complement.
GCACCTTCACACATTGGGAAATCATCTTCCAAATGGATAGCAGCTGTCAACACTTGATTAAAATACAGGATTTCTGTAATTTACCAATATATTTATGGTACTCCTTTCTTCAGCAGCTGAGCTTTTCTACCAGTAGTCTTATTTGTTATAAATAGCTGGTACATTCCACTTATCCTTATTATTCCTTAGTGATCACAGGGCCTGAGAATAGCTTGCCTTTACATGAACCCAACAGTGGTTTTGTCCATTCTTAGAGAGTGAATCAGCAGCTAAAGAAAACAAAACAAGTTTTTTTTCTCCCTTCGTTTTGTTCTGTTTTGGCTTCCCAAGGGAATTTAGCCCACTCTCCTTTGCATCCACCTCTGTTCTCAGCAGCTGAATATAAGATTTATTCCAGCTTAATGAAGCAATTTAAGGCTCAGCAGATGCACACCTTTCAGTCAGCCTGGGAGCTTATTAGTCCAGCTTTTCTTGAAGTCTTGAAAAGCCTGCTCACTCATAACAACATTTGTTTTTCCTCCATATCAACTCAACAATTTAAATAAATATATTTTTACATAGCTAAGAAATTCCACATTTGTGAACTGTGAGGAGAAATTGTCAAAGATTTACCTTTTTAGTGCAATTAAAGATTGGGATTTTAGCCTGATTAAAATACTATCAAAGGATAAACATGAAAGGATTAATTTTAGTTTTGGCAGTAAATTAAAATGTAAATATATTTTCCCTATGAAGTTGTATATATTAGGAAATGAAATATATTCTTTTTCCTCCATTTCTATGGGGAAATTTCTACAGGTCACACAAAAACTACAGTTCAGAATCAGATGCATTTACCATATCTATGTTTAGGGCTCTGGTCTAGGTCTTCCACAATGCTTGGGCAGTTATACAAACCATCATGAAAGTGGAGACTCCTTTGGTAATTGCAAACACCAGATTTTCATAGGTGTTGAATTCATCAGATCCTAGGAACAGACAATTGAACTTGCAAAAACCAGACCAACTATACTGGAAGCATTTGTCTAATTTGCTTCAGCTGATGGTCCACACTACAAGTTCCTATTTGCAACAAGACCTGTTAACATAAATGTAAGAAAATATCGATTGCTCTACAAAGCCTAAAGTTTCCAGTGAGAGAAGTTCATTCGCCAATGATTCAATACAGTTCAACCAGATGGAATGTATAAGTTTACATTATGCTTGCTTTTAGTTAAGGAATTTACACTATAAACTGTAGTAAGAGTACCTTTAGACTGCAAAATCTATCACTCATTAAGACTTTCTTGAACTGAAGTTATCTTTTTCTGAAAATGTATGCACTCATTTTTGTCTTTTCATTTGAATTTATGATTTATGGACATCACTTAAAAGTATTGTTCCTGCATTAATCCTAGTACTTAAATAATGATCTCTATCACGTCTTTATACTGCGTAAGGTCGTTAGGGGAATATAGGCAAGAAACTGTCTCAGATCACTGCATAACAACTATATTGTGCTGTCTTTGTGGCTTAGTCCTTATAACATTAATACATTAAAATAAAAGTATTATAAGCTTAGTAGTCATTAGTTTTCAGACTGTACTTTGGATTTCAGAATCATTTCATGACTTGCTGCAGGTAATGATATTTCTGCACCCATTGCAAAGACCAGGGTTTAACAGCAAAGTATTTCCCTCCAGGCATGAGAAAATATTTTACTCTCTTAGTATTACATAATACTCAAACACAAGTAAATGGAAAGCCATTAAGTAAACAGATAAAATATGAGTAATGATAGGAGGTGCAGGATATTGTCTGATAAGTTAGCAATAAAAAAAAAAAATCTTTAAAAAATATACACATACCCTTTATTTTTCACACCGCATGACAGGAAAGGAAAGCAATGACTTGAGGTGAAAATTAAATAACCATTAATAATTTGTTCTTTGCGAACTACACAATAAAATATGTGTAAGGCCTAAACACATAGGTCAGAGCAAACAGAGTTGTTGCTTTTTCCAGTACCACTCCATTCAGAAATGTAGGAAATTCAGTAATTTACTTTGAAATGACAGAGTTGATGAAGAGTCACTAGTAAAGAGCAATTTTATGGGATATCCAGACGCATTCTTCTCAAAAGAAATAAACCAACATGTTGTTTTGTCTCAGTGGCTTAGAAGTTTGGAAAATCCAATTTTTCACCAATGTCAGGTTATAAATTCACCCCACAATGTTATTTACTTGTAAATATACTGTCGCTTTATAACATGTTTTATTGATTCGCAAGGCAGTCTTTTCCTTTAAAAATAGCTATCTAGGATCTTACTGAGCACTGCCATTTCTGCAATAATCCTGAAGGTGTCTATCAATTTTATTTTTTCCTATCAGTAAGGGAGAAGGTTTAAGTAAAATTCTCATTTCCTTAATTAGTCATTTAATGTAAATTTGTCAATCAATGCATTACCTGCTTTTTTAGTTTGGTAACTGATATTAAATTTTGTTTGTCTTTTCAGAGTCAAATGTGTAGCACTGTGTAACAAATCTGAAGAAGTAACAAAACAGCCACAGGCATACTGCAATGATCTAATTTTTCTATATAACTTTGAGGATTTTCGTTGAATTTATATATATTGGTCCACTGTTCAAGGTTTTCAGAATTTAATCAAATAAGCTTTGACTTTGAGAAAGAACTTAATATTAGAAAATAACTGTTAACTATGGGATAGTCTACTGCAGTGGAGATGTTCATATAGGAAACAAGTTAAACTGATACAGAAAAATTCAGTTCTCTGGCCTTCCTCTGCCTCTTTTTTTGGTGACTTTCTGCCAGCTATTTAGGACATCTCAAGTGAAACCTAGGCAGAACATGGAAGCTTGTGACTAGAACTATTCCTGAAGTTTCCTGCTGAACTGCCCTCTAAACCTGGAAACATTTAAATTATTAGGGATCTTCACTTTCTGCTTTTAAGCTTCCCCCACTTGAGCTAAAGTTTTGTACTTTCCAAGAAGTGACACCTCTTAACAGTGCTCTTGACAGGACTAAGCATTTTACTATCTTTGCCACAGCTAGAGCAAACTGATGAGCTTACAATACGTCTAATAAATCATCAAGAAGACTTAATTTCTCACAAAATAAGAAACCTAGCAGCTGATGATGATTTTCTTTAGAGGTGCTGCTTAGTAGTTAGAACAGTCTCCAAAATAAAAATAAATAAATAAAAGAAAACCAAACCCACCAAAACCACCAAACCCACCAAAACCAAAACAAATGCAAAACAAACAAAACAAACAAAAAACCCAACCAACCAAAACACAGCATTCAAATACTTTGTCTGGCTTAGTTAATTCAAGTTTAATTCTTTAGTTTTCTGTATAATTCCCAGGTCATCAAACTACTGGTACATTCGCGTGGTTAGTTCTCTCCCCCTCTCTCTTGTTGAAATTAAAACATTCGGGAGCAGGGAGGAGATTATTTGGGTCCATAAGAATGAGTATGATTGTGTAGCATGACAAAGACACTCAGATGTTGAAAGACATGAATTTAAAATACTGTGGTGAGTACTTGCTTTCATATATAACATTAGGAATTGATGGATAAAATAAGCAGTCCTCGAGGTCTTGGCTTAAGCAGGACAGCTGCACATTTCTTGCATTGTCCCCTGACTTCTTGAGCCTGCCGTTGAGGTATTCTTCTACAACTATTTCTAGATATTCTTCCAGGAACACTTTTGAATATTCTGCTAGCTCTTCACTAAAGGATCTCTGCGTAAGTTTTGGGGAGGAGTGTTGTTTCCTCAAAACAGTTCTGGAATGGAAAGTACATTTGTCTTCCTGAAAATAAAGATTCGAAGACATGGTTTCCAAATGGATCAAACTGCCTCTGTTACAAGGAATAAGAGATCTGCTTACTGTTTTCAGCATTTCTGAAGGGCTGAATGCATTGTGCTGCTACACAAGTGAGAATACAGAGCACAGTTGGAATGAATATCTTAATCCTCCATTATGTTGTTTACACTGCCAAATGTTAAAGCAAGAGTAAGATGAAGGAGCAAGGTACTGGGCTGGGGACTGGAAGCCAGCAGAGGTTGAATACTTCTGTAAAAGATAAGCATTTTCAAGGAAGAAAGATAAGCCCATGCATCAAGGTCAAAACAAGCAGTTTTCACAAACAAGACTGGCAAAGACCCCATAAAACAGGTCAGTAAGAGACCGAATATATTAATAAGTGTTTATCTCCTGGTTCAAGTAGAAAGAAAGAGACGACACATTCCAAAGACACAAAAATTAACAGAACAAAGCTATTAATCTTAAAGATCTGATTTCTGTGCTTAATACTTCAGCTAAATATTTTTAGGGGCATTTTTTTCAATAAAAGACACATTTTATTCTGTTATAAAATAAAGCATATGGTAGTGTTCATGATTGAAGTGCAGTGCTGGCATTCTAAGAACTGTATTTAACTGGTCAGAGTAAATATCAAATATTTGGCTACAATGACTGTAAGGGATGCACAATCCTTCCAAGAAATAAAGCAAGTGTATTCCAACTAAACTTCTTATTATTGCAGTTAAAGTTCTGGAAGTTAAATCTATACACAATCAGTCTGTGGAAGCTGAGTGACAGTTCCCAAGAATTCCCAATTTAATATTTGATATATAACCTTAGTAGCTGGCTACTCCAGTGGTCATTTTGTCTTCTAAAACCAAAGAGAGCTTCATATTTAGATTAGTATTTTCAAAGCTAAATCCAAAAATAGATCATGGGCATTTACTTCTGTGAGCACCTAAAATTCAGGTAGCACCTTTTTTTTTTTTTTCATTAATTTGCACTAAGCACGTCTTCTCAGAAGAGAGACTATTCCTTCTGTTGACCTGCCCACATCTATTCAGAAACAGTACTGTTCTCTACTCCCTTTTGAGTGTCCCATTCTGGAAAGGACTTCAGAATTGCAAATCCTTAGAACCCTGAAGCATTTTCTGATGACTTAGTTTAAAATGCTTAACTCCAGAGATTTTTAATACTAGTAATATTCCTCTGTGCAATTTCAGACTCTTACTCAGCAAAAATGATCATGACATTGTGTGTAAGCATCAGAAAATAAAAGGAAGTTTGTATGAGAAGGACCATGCCATAAAACTAGAATGTCTTTTGCCCTAGATTGTCTATCTGTAACTGCTATAATTATTCAAAAAAAGAAAACCACAGTATTATAGAGAAGTGAACAATCTTATACAAGAACTTTCTTCAAACAAAAATATGTACTCCAACATTTATAACTCTGCATTGCTCAGTTTCAAGTTATAGAGAAATTGCATTTAAAAAGTAAAAAAAAAAAAAAAGGCTTTTCTTTTGTACACAATGATGTGCAGTTATATACAATATCTCAGACTCTGGATATCTTTAAAATATACAGCAGAAACACTTAAAACATTACGTCAGCATGGCTCATTTCTCCCTTTCACTGAGATCAGGAGGGTGGATGTCAGCTGCAAAACATTCCCTGCTACTCTTCTCAGTGTGACAATAACAATAAGAAAAAAAAAACAAACCTAAGTAATGTATCACAATTTTCTATGGCATCTATGTGTCAGATGCACACTTCTCTCAAATAGGTAACCTCAGTCATTCTGGCAGGCCTGTTTATTGAGGTGAAAGGCCAAACCGATAATTCATAATTCCTTTCCCTTTTTCTTACACAGAGTCAGTGACTTATTCATGTCAACCTGTTAATTCATGAGAGAAAGGGGCAAAGAGGTTATATTGATTGCTCAAATATATTCCAGTCCTCACAGTGTAAGTAAACTGAGAAAAGCTTTGAATAAGCAATGTTTTTGCCCCAATACAAAACGAGACGAAAAACATACTTCCTTTTCAAGGTTTTACCCACTAACCACCCTTTAAAAATCACAATTCCCTCCTTGCAGCTGCTTCACAGTATCACAGTATCACAGTATCACAGTATGTTTGGGATTGGAAGGGACCTCAAAGGATCATCTAGTCCAATCCCCCTGCTGGAGCAGGAACACCTAGGTGAGGTCACACAGGAACGTGTCCAGGTGGGTTTTGAATGTCTCCAGGGAAGGAGACTCCACAACCTCCCTGGGCAGCCTGTTCCAGTGCTCTGTCACCCTTATTGAGAAGTTTTTTCTCAAATTTAAGTGGAAACTCTTGTGTTCCAGCTTGATCCCATTACCCCTTGTCCTATCATTGTTTGCCAGCGAGAAGAGCCTGGCTCCGTCCTCGTGGCACTCACCCTTTAAATATTTATAAACATTAATAAGGTCACCCCTCAGTCTCCTCTTCTCCAAACTAAAGAGACCCAGCTCCCTCAGCCTTTCTTCATAAGGGAGGTGCTCCACTCCCTTAATCATCTTCGTTGCCCTGCGTTGGACCCTCTCCAGCAGTTCCCTGTACTTCTCGAACTGAGGGGCCCAGAACTGGACACAATATTCCAGATGGGGTCTCATCAGGGCGGAGCAGAGGGGAAGGAGGACCTCTCTCGATCTACTAACCACCCCCCTTCTAATACACCCCAGGATGCCATTGGCCTTTCTGGCTACAAGGACACAGTGCTGGCTCATGGTCATCCTGCTGTCCACCAGGACCCTCAGGTCCCTTTCCCCTACACTGCTCTCTAATATGTAATTTCCCAACCTATACTAGAACCTGGGGTTGTTCCTGCCCAGATGCAGGACTCTACACTTTCCCTTGTTAAATTTCATCAGGTTATTCCCCGCCCAACTCTCCAGCCTGTCCAGGTCCCGCTGGATGGCAGCACAGCCTTCTGGAGCGTCAGCCACTCCTCCCAGCTTAGTGTCATCAGCAAACTTGCTGATAGTACACTCTATTCCCTCGTCTAAATCGTTAATGAATATATTGAATAATATTGGCCCCAGTACTGACCCCTGAGGCACTCCACTAGATACTGGCCTCCAACTAGACTCCACACCATTGACTGCCACTCTCTGGTGCTTACAGAATTGAAAGACTCTATCACTACATAAAATTGAGATTTTATTGATTAGAACATGTTTCCCAAATGAATTCAATGATATATCTATTTGCACCCATGAGTGAGGGTATACTGTTCAGATTACCTGCTCTGTTGTGTGGTTATTTTCTTCTGAAATGATTCAGATGGTTTAATGGATAGGCAGGGGACTTAACAGATCTCCTCATGATTGCTCTTGATAGTCTTTATGGGCTCTTGCCAAGAGGTGAAAGCAGAAAATAATCCACAAGTGTTTTTTAACCTACTTAGAGAACCAAGTAACCATAACTGATTGCATACTCTTCCTAAGTTGCCTTCCTTTTTTCCCAATGTTAGGTTTGTTTTCCTGCAGAAAAAAAAAGCAGGTTTTTCCTCTATTGTATATTCCATGGACTCTGACGCCTAGAACCCCTGGCATGGTGGGCGAACAGCAGAGGACCAAGCTGGAGAAGTAGAACAGCAGCAGTTTACATTAACTCCAGCCTGCCTTCCAATTATACTCCAGGATCTACAAGGGTCACTGGGAAGGAAGTGTCCTCTGCCTCTTCCTCGCAGTGAAATGGCTAGTGCCTGTATTTCACTTCAAAATGCACGGGATTGCCCACAGTACTCCATGCAACATGAAATTAAAAATTTTATTCTGCTTGCATTTCTCATCTTAAGGATATGCCAGTCAAAGGGAAAACTGACCTGTTCAGCACACAATGAAAAAATGGTTTTACCGTGTAAAATCAGTACCTATGGCAGTCAGAGAAAATGAAAAATTAAATAAAGCACGAATAAAGGAACGAAAAATGACATGGTTGTCATGAGTTAAGAATTATATTGGTTCCACATACCCAGGAGCTGGCAGTGGGGGCTGCAAGGGTCTCTGCGAGGAGAGGCCAGGGTTGCCCCGTGCCAGACACAGCCGCTTCTGGTGGCTCCAGCCCACCGCAGGGCACAGCTGGGCCCCCAGCCGAGGTGGTGGGGCCTTGGGGAAAATGTATATAAGAAAGTCCATATATAAAGAGATGGTCCAGAAATTGAATGATACTATTCTAGGATTCTGCTTCTGTTTCATACTGATGGTCAGATGAACTTGCACAAACCCCTTTGGCTTGGGTTTAACTTTAGGTATTTAAATGAGAGACTTATTAGGAATTGTCACCAAAGTTATAAATAGCTACCTCTTTGGAGGTAGCTATTTATCCCTCCCTATAAAAAGAGATAAGGCAATAATACTCCTAACTGAACAAAACCATACCTTAATGAGATAGAGTCAAGCGAGAGCTCCTTTTCAATGTTTAAAGAGAAAACAAGCAAACAAACCAAAACTACCATCACCACCAACAACAAAAGTTAGGCACTCTAGCTAGATGGCGTTTTGGCTTCTGTACAAATTTATACACGTTCTCATTCAGAGTATTAAGTGCTTAAAGAAATCATTCCATCCTCCTGTCAGTGTTCACTAATTCCTTTAGATGCTCTTTCCTCTCCAGTTTTATCACATAACATAACAAACATCAGTTAGAGGGAGGCATTTATTATCGAGATCAAATTGGTACCTGAAGTGGTTGAAAAATTATTGCTGTTATTAAGTAATCATTTTTATTACAGTGGCTTGTCCTGACAGCTGGGCAAACATCAGTATATTATTTGTCATCACACAAACACATATTTATATTGGTAATTCACATGTAAAATCACTCCCTTTTCCAAATCTAGACACCAGAAACAGAGTATTAAAATTAAAGTTTGGTCTAAGTGATTTGAATATTTCAGAGTGTTGTGAATGCAAAAATACAGCTGCATACACACCTTGAACATTAGCCCTTTTGGAATCTTAAAAAACAAAACAAAACAAAAGACACACCAAACCCACACTTATTTTCATTTTATATTTTCTAAAATAAAAGAGTATCCGTAAGATCTATCCAAAATCACAGAACGGGAAACAAAGGGTGGTCCAGCTGGTCGATTGCCATCCACACTGAATCGTGGCATAATACCATTTGCTTTTGGTGGTATTACAAACAGCTCTTCAGCCCATGAGCAATTAAATATATGCACCCATGGAAGCAGGAAATGAGAAGAGAAAGCAAAAAATGTCTGGTTGTTGTTTTTTCAAAACTGTTTAAAAGCTATTTTCTAATTCTCATTTCCTCCCTCCAAGTAGGCAAAGAAGGAATGTCTCATGATACACAGGACTTTTATATTCAGTTGGTAGCATTAAAGTAGCATGCAAAGCCTAACAAACAAATGTCCTATGTGGAACATGAATATGTCATGGCTTTTGTTTCCTCAGGCTGTCACTGCCACCAACTGTATAATTCATGTTTAAAAATTAGCTTCTAGGCCCCAACACTGAAAAGCCTGGAGCTGTTTTTCGGTCTACTTGTCTCTGAGTCTATTGAGTGTATTTGCTGAACAATTTATGAGTAGAATTTTAAAAGAAAACAAAACTTATGGGCAGCAGTAGAGATCCAGTTCTGATCTACTTACAGAAGTATTTTACCTAATTGCTAAGGAAAGTTCTGCCACTCTCTTTGTGCTGCCATCATTACCAGAAAGCAAGTATGTTGTTTTAAACAAACCCAGATATTTTTTCCTATGAACTGCACTCAAGTCTTTGATTTCCAAATAAACATACTTTACATTTGCTATCATGATTTTAGCACTGCTTCACTGTGAAAGCGATGACTTCTAATGACTGGAAAAACAATGAAAATATCAAACAAGTAGACATATTCCTTAAGCACAGGAAACAAAACAAAACAAAACAAAAAACCTGTGAAAACAGAACATACTAATTCTACAAAATTTGATCACAAAAAATGTACATTTGACAAGATTCAAGGAAAACAAACAAAGAAACAATAAATATTAAAAAATATTAAATATTTTACATATCAAGTACCTGTAAAATACAATAGAATAAAATAAAGCTCTATAACAAAGTAAGTGTCCAACAGAAAAAAAGAAAATTACAGATTCCTTTCCAGGTTTTTTATTGAAATAAGTTTCATAAATCTGGAATGAAAATTGAAAATGAAAAAATATGTATCCCTGTAGTAAGCAAAATAAATCACACTTCTGGTAAAGTAGTAAAATAGATAAAATATTGAAAACTGACCTCAGGGAAACTCTGACATAAGTTTCTATGCCTTCCCCTTCTTATTTGATCAACAAGACAACAATATCTCTATTTCATGTTTGAAAACCAAATAATAAGAGTCACAAAGTATTAATGACTAGTCTGTTATTTGTTTGCATGCCTTAATATTCAAGGATATTCAGTTTGTATTATCTTATAATCCACTTTTATGTTCCATAAATGTAAATTCTCTGCTACTGCTCCTCCAGATGTTGTATATAGAGACATGCATTTTGTAGTGTTTTACTTCTTTGGTAAGTTTTTATGTAGGGTGAATGAGAAAGAGAAAAGGGAAAAGAAAAAAGAAAACCCACACTCGCTTGTGTTGCCTCAAGGAATGGCACAGTAAGCTACAAGCAAGAAGAAGATGCATCTGATTCAATCAATGCTTTAAGCATATCGGAAAAATATGTTATCTCTATTAATAATTAAGGCTTCAGGCTTCTAATCTAAAATGGTAAGGTATTATTAATTAAGATTAGAAAATTGCATGGAAGAGGAATTGTTAAAAAATCCAAATGAACAACAACCTAACATTTTTAATATGTGCAGTTTTAATTAATTTTTAGTCTGGGATCCTCAGTTCTACAATAACTGTGCCCAAGTAAATATATAGCTAGAATACATATGGCCAGTTTATAAAGCCAGGAGAGTACTATACAGTAGCTATATTCTGCACCTCATTTTCAAAATTTACGAAGCCAATAAACAGTATTTCCTTTCTACCAAAAAATCAGTAGAAAGGTGTTTGTTTCTCTCAAACAATGGATTCACAGAAAAGAGAACAGTCTATTTGTTTCCTTGTCAATGATCTCCATTAGAAAAACAACTAAATTGATCACTAGCTCATACCTGTGAAGAACAGAAATTAAGGGTTTGTGTGTAATATTTACAGTGGCATTGCATAGCCTTGAGTTTGAGATTTCACTATTCTAAAAGTGAATTTAAGCTTTTTTTTTTGTATGTAAGTACTAAATGGGACATCAAGCCACTTGTATTGGGTATTTTTAAACTCTCTAATAAGAAAGGAGAAATGTTTAAGTTCTTTGGTCAAACATGTACGAGTTCATACTGGCAGGCCCAACTGCTGCTTTTTGTAAGTGTTTAATTATGATTGTATATAATTGGTAAGATGTCAAAGAGATATTTTTAGCACTAAAGGTGCATGTGGTTCAACATCACCCATGGTTTAACTGGGTTATACTTAATGGTAGCATTAGATGATATAGTTTCAGCCTAGGAGTTTTGAAGCCCAGGGGCATTGAGACCTCCACACGAAACTGAATAACTACTGGCCAAGCAAATCATTGAGCTGGATACATTGAGCTGGAAGTGAAGAACTGATTAAAGTGGTCAGCGGACATAAGTATGAATAAACATGCTGAAGGATTTCAATGTCCTGTTGCATTAAATTATGGCCTTGGTTGCACTGCAACTTCTACAGTTTATATAGGCACTTAAATACACTTTATATGCAAATTCAACAATTCATTGTTAGTCTACAAGAAATATTAACATCTTAATTTTAGTACCAATTTAAAACCAACCAACCAACCAACCAAAAGAATACTATTACAGGAAAATTCTCCATAACAATGCAGTTAAAAATATTATACACATTTTGCAGTGTCTAACCTTTCTCCCCCGTGCTACATGTTTGGCTTACTCTTCCACTGCCCATTATTATTACTAGTTATTTATAGAATATAAAAAGTAGTATAACAGCAATAGATCACACAGTCCTACAAAGCAAAACGAAAGTAAAACAATTTAGGCAATAGTTACCTAGGCAGTAGACCACTGCAGCTGCAGCTAAAAAAGCTAAAACCAGGCTCCAGACAGGTCACAGTATCACAGTATCACAGTATGTTTGGGATTGGAAGGGACCTCAAAAGATCATCTACTCCAATCCCCCTGCTGGAGCAGGAATGCCTAGGTGAGGTCGCACAGGAACATGTCCAGGTGGGATTTGAATGTCTCCAGAGAAGGAGACTCCACAACCCCCCCTAGGCAGCCTGTTCCAGTGTTCTGTCACCCTTACTGAGAAGAAGTTTTTTCTCAAATTTAAGTGGAACCTCTTGTGTTCCAGCTTGATCCCATTACCCCTTGTCCTATCATTGTTTGCCAGCGAGAAGAGCATGGCTCCATCCTCATGGCACTCACCCTTTATATATTTATAAACATTAATAAGGTCACCCCTCAGTCTCCTCTTCTCCAAACTAAAGAGACCCAGCTCCCTCAGCCTTTCTTCATAAGGGAGGTGCTCCACTCCCTTAATCATCTTCGTTGCCCTACGTTGGACCCTCTCCAGCAGCTCCCTGTCCTTCTTCAACTGAGGCACCCAGAACTGGACACAATATTCCAGATGTGGTCTCACCAGGGCGGAGTAGAGGGGAAGGAGGACCTCTCTCGATCTACTAACCACCCCCCTTCTAATACACCCCAGGATGTCATTGGCCTTCCTGGCCACAAGGGCACAGTGCTGGCTCATGGTCATCCTGTTGTCCACCAGGACCCCCAGGTCCCTTTCCCCTACACTGCTCTCTAATATGTAATTTCCCAACCTATACTGGAACCTGGGGTTGTTCCTGCCCAGATGCAGGACTCTACACTTTCCCTTGTTAAATTTCATCAGGTTATTCCCCGCCCAACTCTCCAGCCTGTCCAGGTCCCGCTGGATGGCAGCACAGCCTTCTGGCATGTCACCCACTCCTCCCAGCTTAGTGTCATGAGCAAACTTGCTGATAGTACACTCTACACACTACGTCTAAATCGTTAATGAATATATTGAATAATATTGGCCCCAATACTGACCCCCGAGGCACTCCACTAGATACTGGCCTCCAACTAGACTCCGCACCATTGACTACTACTCTCTGGCTTCTCTCCTTAAGCCAGTTTGCAACCCACCTCACTACTCTATTGTCTAGACCACACCTCCTCAACTTAGCTGTGAGGATGCTGTGGGAGACTGTGTCAAAGGCTTTACTGAAGTCAAGGTAGACCACATCCACCGCTCTGCCATCATCCATCCACCTTGTTACATTCTCATAAAAGGCTATGAGGTTGGTCAAGCACGACTTACCCCTGCTAAAGCCATGCTGACTGCCCCTAATAACCCTCTTATCCCTGATATGCCTTGAGATGGCACCAAGGACAAGCTGTTCCATTACTTTCCCAGGGACAGAGGTGAGGCTGACCGGTCTATAATTACCCGGGTCCTCCTTCTTGCCCTTTTTGAAGACTGGAGTGACATTTGCTTTCCTCCAATCCTCGGGCACCTCTCCCATTTCCCAAGACTTGGCAAAGATGATGGAGAGCGGTCCAGCCAGCTCCCTCAGCACCCGCGGATGCATCCCATCTGGACCCATGGATTTATGAGTGTCTAGACTATTTAATTGCTCCCTAAGCCAGTCCTCATCAACTAAAGCAAACTCCTCCATTAACCTGGCTTCATCTGGGGTCTCAGGGGTACAGGGCTCCCCAGGAGCCCTGCCTCCGGCAGAGTAGACAGAGACAAAGAAGGCATTCAGTAATTCTGCCTTCTCTGTATCTTCTGACAACCCCAGCCTAAGTCTGATAACCTTGTTCTTGCAGAGTTTGTACAAAATCAGCAATGTGATAAATACTAGGAACTGTAAATAATTTTGGTAACTCATAAAAGATTGAATATGAACATGATAAACTTCTGAATTCAAATTTTATATTTTCTTTTTTTTTGATTAACAATTACTATTAATGTGATCTGCACGTACTACTCCCTGCATTCAAGATTTTAATTCTCATTCTTTATGACAAAAGGTAAAAGACATGTTCAGGGTTACTGTCATGTAGGGAAACATAATGAAACCCGTCATGGACAAAATAATAGAAAAACCCACTATGTAATATCTAAGTTCAAAAGTCATTATGGAGGCTTTAAAATGCTAGACATTTTTCTTTGCCTGGCTGCTTACCACATATCTACACATTGCAATGCTGTGTAGTTATCCATAGCAGTTCCAAAGGCACCTTACACAGCACCATCTATGAAACAGAAAATAATCTTCAAATAATAACTCAAATCCTGAAACCAGTGTGACTGTGCAATCATGGTCCTGCATCCAGAGTAATTCCAGCAACGATACTCAGCTCAAGCTTATTGTCTGGGACAGTGACTAATTTGCTTCCAGTTTCAGAGTTAGCTGGATGAGTTTTTACCTCAGCTTTTAGATATTTCTGACCTTTCTCTGTGGATAGGAGCTTTCTTGGAGATAAGCCAAAGTTTCTAAAATTTGTAAATCTGCTGAGTGCAGTGAAATGTATCAAAACTTCAGTCTTTGCTGTATGTGGTATCCTATGATCTGATGATCTTTTACATCTCCCAGGAAAAAGGGATATAGCATGATTTTTTAATCTAGCTAACCAGTGAATAAATGACAAGTGGGATGTAAGGAAAGTGTACTGATGGATTAGCTATCTTTTAACTGATATTTTAAGCTATGTTTGCTTGTCTTCTTTCTGATTCTTTTCCTGGTGTTATTTGTTGTTCTGTATTTCTAAGACTTTAAGATAGATACAGACCTGAGTAAGCACTTTTTAAATTAAAATAACAATGCTAATAATACAAAGAATATATCCAGTTTTAGCCCAAATCAACTAAACTTTCTTGACTTTTTGACACATTTACCTTTAAAGTATTTAAAACATATTTTGTCTGTTCTTCATTCTATACCACAAATTAGTAAGCTGACATAAAGCCTCCACGAATGTATGTTTTTTCTTGGCAATGAGAAATGTACTTAAAAGGGGGCAATTTGAATTTTGCTTGATTTTTACTTAAATTAGGGCTAATTTCTAGAATATTGCTTTAATTATGTTAATATGAATTATATAACTAGAATAACTAGAATAACCTTAAAAGCAACCTTATTTGCAGTAGACCTAATTTTAAGAAATCTAAACTAACTGCTATTTCAGAACAGAAATTAGCACTATTTAGCAGAACGGTATGAAGAGTACTTGTTCCATGTTTTTTGAGAAACTGAGCAGAAAACTATCTGAGCTTATTATCTTATTCTATGTCACTAACCTAGGCAAAAGGACAGGAAGAAGAAAAGACATTCTGTTCCATGTTAGTTATCATCTCATTAAGGAACATAGCCAAATAGTTTACATACTGGCAGCATCTACTCATGAAGAAAGCAGAAAGTGTCAAAACCATGACTCTGACTCCCAGCTTCAAAACAGTAACCTCAATGGACATTAAGTGGGAGAATATGCTATCCCAGTCCTTCATTCAAAGATGAAGGAACCTCTGTTTTGGGATGCACTTTTCAAGAAGGCTTAAAACTGGGTCATCAAAGGCAGCAGAAATTATTCTAATAGCTCATCATTTGAGAATGCTTTTTCTCTGCTGTTTTGATCTTGCTGCTTTGGATTAAAAGATATTGCTGATGTTTCTCACGGGCTCACATCATTATATTTAGTTGGAAGTATCATTGGCCATGAAAAGGGAGAACATTGTGACCTTCATTCAATGTTATACAACTATCCTCAGTTCCAAAACTGTGTCTCCTTTTTAATTCAGCACCTCCACAACACATCTTTCAGAACAGCTCTGTTAGTGAGTTAGTACACAGGTAGGAGAGATTTTATTACCCACACTGGTCTCATTTTATTTTGGTTTCTCTTCATTAATTGCAAATATACAACACAAACAGTTCTGCTCTATAGAAATGCACTAAACCTCCCACCGAGCACTACGATTTGATGTCATATTGAAAATATAGCACTGTTACATATTTTTCTGTAATAAAATGTGGTACTCAAAGGCAAAGAAGATACACTGTTGACTAATACCAGAAGCAGGTTAAAAAAAATAGAAATAACATGCAGAAGGATTAAAATTACTGACAATCTTGTTGTATTTTCAGGCAATGGTAGATTATTTACCCTGTTCATTCACTGGCTGCCAAAGAATTCCCTACATGCAGTCTGTTCATGATAAGAGGAGGTGAAGTGATTTTCACCAACAAATAGCCCTCTTTCAAAATCACACACACTTTACATAAATCGAAACTTATCATGGTTCCAGAAGGAGGAAAGCTGTTTTTCAATTAAAATAAACTCACCATTTTTGATGGCTGAACACAGTTAAGAGATATAGTATCAAAATACAGAGATCACCCCACAACTTGCCTTTCATTAAAATAGTTTGGCTGTGCTAGATTTCTAGCATCATTTTTTCAATGTCACTGCATCCTAAAATCTGAAGTACAGGTGCTATACTATGGCCTATTGTATTAAAATTTTTGCAGAGAACAGAAACTATAAATCACCATATGTTTGAATACAGACTGACTTGAACAAATAAAAATATTTAATAATTTTATAATATACATATTGTGGAAAATATACAATATATATGCTACTGTGTATACATCATAACTAAATCACATAATTGATAATTACATTTTATATTATTTTCTTATTTTCTTCAGAGCTCTGTACGGTTGAAATGTTTCTATCAGGTACGACAAGAGTCTTTTACTACAGTATACCCATTCTCGCATTTTTCTGACTTGTAAAGGTAACTCTTAGGCCTAAAATTGTATAGTAATAAAGGAAGATACATTACCCAGAGGAGAAACAAATCACATTAAAACTGTCTCTTTTATTTGATATTTTGCAGCTCTAAAATTAGCAAAACTTAACATTCTTGTTAAGTAACATAATTTTCCTTTTTACAAACACCTAGAGAAACCTGTAAATTAACCTATTGGGGAAAAAGTTAAAAAAAAAAGTCAATTTGTTTACCAATGCTGGACAAATACTCTGCAGCTATATGAGCTTTTAGCAAATTAAGAAAAATAATTATAATTTGTTTTTTCATGATTTTTTGATAACTGTGTTCAATCACTATTCATTAATTAATCAAACAGAAAACAAAAGATTAGAAGACTTCTTTTGGTACGTACAACTATCATTCTTTGAAACTCATAAAATGCTGGTTTAAACCATGACTTTGTATGCAGCACACTCTTTTTCTTTTATTTTTCTAATATATATCAAAGAAGATTTTCCTTAACTTTCTCATACCTTGGATTTCTCACTATTTATTAAACAATGGTTCCCTAAGGGATGTGAGAAGATTCTTTGAAAAAAAGAATCAAACAAAACAAACAAAAGAAAAATTCTACAGAATCATCTTTGTGCACACAAAAAGCAAAAGTAGAAAAGATAGAAATACTAAATGAACTAGTGAAGTACAGCTGGGTGCTATTACAGGTTAATTTATGCTACATCAAGTATAACATATGGCCATTCACAAAATTTTACAAAGCTTAGGCCAATCCACGACCCTTAGATAACTGCAAGCACACCACCCTTCTAGTTTGGCTGACTAACTTAGAGTTGAGCTGCATGAGGCCAAAGCCACGTCCTCTGCTTTCCACAGAATAACTGTGAAAAAAGGTAGAACTGAAGGCTTGCCTCTTCTTCCTTGGGAGATGCTGTTAAGCTGTGGCTGTACCACCACCCCCTCTGTGCCTGTGCTCTGTCTTGGACCCCACCAGTGCTGACCCTAGCGTGGCTTCCTTGCCTTGGCCTCAAATCCGCCTCTGCACTGCAGCCTTGCTGGGTGACGGCCAGACTCTCTCTGATCCTGACCACTCACTGGCCCTAACTCCTCACTCTGATCCTGTTAGGGACTTGCTGTCCCACATTATGACCCCTCGTTGGTTCAGTCATTGGTTACACCTGCCACATGAGCGTGTCCTACCTACCCTTGTCTCACTTCTCTTGCAGTGCAGCAATCCCTGAATGTTTTGGCATAGGTGAAAAGGAAATAGTCAAATGCAAAAAAAAAAAAAACAAAAAAACCCCCCCAAAAAAACAAAAAACAAGCAAACAAAAAACACACACAAAAGAACAAAAACAAACCAAACCAAACCCAAAACAAAACAACAACAACAACAACAGGAGAAATTAGAAACTTGATTATAAAAATAAGAAGCTGTATTTTTAATTCCACCTTTCCATCTACTTTTCTGAGGGACCAAGGAATTGTTTAAAGCTGAGGCACAGGACTATGACAAAATTACACTATAATCCATATTGGCTTGAACAGAATTTGGAGATAAAAGAGATGATAAGAGTAGTTGAAATGTATCTTCTCAAACGTCATTATTAAGAAGCTAAAACAACAAGGGCTGTCACTGTGAAATATTATTTAACCATAGCCAGGTAGCTCGGCACTAGTAGACCAGGATGCCTACTCAACCTGAGAATGACAACCAACTTTATGAGTATTCTAACGTTTGAAAGACACTTTCTTCAACCAAATATGAACACTACTGAATATAAGGCATATTAATAACTCATAGCAAGGTCACACCAGACAAAAAGAGAAAAAACAACAACAACAAAACCAAAACAAAACCCAAAAAACACAAAACAACAACAACAAAAAACCAAACCAAACCAAACCAACCAACCAACCAAAAAACCACATCAAAAACCAGAACTAAAACCCAACACAACAAGAAACATATGAATTGTTAGCCATACAGAAAGACGTAGGAAAAGAAAGTTTATATTTTTCTTCTACATGGATGGTTTGAAGAAGAACAAGGTATGCACCTAGGGTTATTTATTTTTAACTTCACAAAACTAGGATTGCTGCTTCAAAGACAGTAAAATACCTTTACAGGTAAAAAAACAGAAGCAAGAGAAAATAAGAGAAAGTTAATGACTTTTGAGTGTATCCTGAAAGAGATGGTTTAAGAATCTAAGAACCAATCTACTGGATGACGTTTAAGTATAAAAATATCTGAAAGCAAGAGTGGAGGACAAGTATCCAAAATATAGGAAGAGAAGACCATGAATCTCAAATAGTTAAAAGGACTTGTTGAATAGATATTTTGAATAGCTAAAGAAAGATGAATAACTATCTTTCAAGCTACAGGGTGTTTCAAAGGTGGACCCAATTTGAAATCACTGTGCTTTGAAATTGGGCCCATCTTTTTGAAACAACCTGTAGTAGAGTTCATATACTTCATCTTGCAACCAAAGCTTTCCTCTGTACAGCTTAGATTATGTTGGAAAGGAAAAACAATATGAGAGACTATTGTGGAAAAGAGATCTCTGAGATGGTATACTGAGGAATTATTCTATGATCACTAAAGAGACACAAAAATGAAGCATGAACACAGTTTCCAAAGTCATATACACACAGAACAGGGAAGGGAGATTCAAAAGAAAATCGTGCCTGAGCCTGAAACAGGAACAGATAAAGGAAAACAAACAAACACCAGCAAATATTGTCCCAAGAAAGAAATTAAAACCTACAGAAAACCAGATCTTTATAACAGTATTTTTAACAATTTTCCTATGAGGCTTTCTGACAGGTTTTTTTCCAGTTAAAATACTGTGAAATTCATTTTTTTCATAGCTGTTTTTAATCAATTTCTAAAAAGTATATCTAAATAAAATATATTTAATTTATAATTCCTTTAAAAATATCATTCAAAGTAGCTGAGAGCTACTCAACACAGTCCAGCTTAAGCCCATTTTTCCTATGCTCTGTAACTTTCACAAATTTCTGGTTTAGACTGAATTTTAGTTTAGTTTAGCTTTCAAAATAAAACCCTTAGCAACAATGATTTAACCTACCATCATTTTATAATAAAATCAGAGGAAAATATGTCATTATTCTAATATTAATTTTTTTTTTTTCACAGATATTTCTTTTATGTTTTAACTCTTTGATGTTCTGCAGATTGACCCCTTGTGCTGGTCTGACTGAAAATGAGTTAATTTTCTTCATGCAGTTAGAAACTTTCTTTTCCATAGCTAGCACAGTCATTATTTGGACTGAATTTGAGAACAAGAAGACAACACCCTGGGACACAGTTAATGTTTTTAATTGCTCTGGTCTGAGAGCCAAGGACATTCTAAGCACTCTGCCCACAGATGTGAGGCATTGAGGAAGGGGGGCACGGATGGGACACAGCTTGACTGACATCTAGACTGAACAACTAGAGTATTCCATCCCGTTAGCGTCATGCTTCGTATTTAAGGAGAGTTGGGATCTTCTTGTCTCTCTCGCATCTTCATCGTTTTTGCCGAGGGAGTTCAGTTCAGGACTTTTGTTGGTTCGGCCTTTTGCCATCCTGCCATTTTGCAGAGGCCTCTGGGCCTTTCTGTCTCCTTCTCTACAGGATGGGCTGTTGGGACCAGGTGCTGCTTTCTGGGGCTGGCTGCTCAGTATGGATGGAGTTTGTGAGGAATTGCATTGAGTTGTTTATTTAAATTCTATTTCTAGTATATATATATATATACTAGTAGTGTATTAGTATTTTGTTATTTTATTAAACTGTGTTTATCGCAATCCACATTTCTCCCTTTCCTTTTGAGTCTCTCCCCTATTTGGGGAGTGGGAAGGGAGGGAGCGAGTGGCTATCATGGTTATATTGCTAGCTTGGGTTAAACCACAACAGTCTTAGATCCAGAAAAGGAACTGTCCTCCAAGTATCTTGTAAAAGATGCCTATTTTTTTTTTTCTCCTGTGTCCATGAAGATGCATTCATATTAGTCCACATGCTAAACCTATGCATATTGCTATCTGTATGGCTTTTAAATATTAACAACTACAGTTTGCTTTGAGTTCTCTGTGTGTTACTGTTTATAGAGGCTTGATTACATTCTACAAGCATTAAGGCTGATTCTGCTACTCTGCTAATCCAGGGGAACACACTACCCATAGCAGCATTGTTTGCAAGGGGGAGTGGAAGGCAGAGTGAATGTGCCAATAGCCTATATTGTACAGAAAAGATAAAAATAAAAGTTTTATCTGATTGTTGTTCTAGAGCAAGATAATGTATAACTACTTAACATACAGTTTATATTGTATAATACACAACTACCTTAACAAACCTTTCTGTCTATACAAGTACTGAAATATGAAAATGAAAGAAAAAATGTAAATTGTAACTCTATTGTACACTTTAACACAGCCTACCTCTACCATCAGCCCAGACTACTAACGTACATGGAGAACATATTACCAACAATAAGAAAAATTAGCACTAGGTTTTTATTCTTACCAAAACCATTTTTTTTAATGTAATGTAAACATATTTTGGTGAGAAAGGAGTATAAAATAATTTTAAAAGTATATGACATTAACAATAACAACATGTCACTCATTGAGATGTTGTTTCTATTTTTGTGAGACGAAGCCACTATGCTCCTCCAATACACCTATAATTATCATGCTGTTATTATTTTGCATTTAAAATGTGTCATGCAAAAGACGATTAAAATCTTTACTGTTAGATCAGATTAGAAACTGCAGAAAGGCTCTAAGAAATAGGCATGTAAGTAGACTAAGAGGATTTTAATTTATTTAATTATTTATTTATTTAATTTACATAATTTTAATACGGAATGCAAAATAGCTGCAATAGCACTGGAAAATTCAAATACCATAATCCAATTCCAGCTAACTGGACAGATTTGTCTCTTCTCCTTTTGCCAAGAATTTTTCCTTATGAACTTTAGCTACCTGGTGTGTAGCAGATGGGCTCTTTTTATTACTTGTTAGAGAACAGCATTTTAAGCCTGAAGTGTTAATAAGCTTGTTGTTAAAACAAAGTGTGTCATGTCCCTTTAACATCTCTTTTTCTCTGACATGCATCCAAAAGGTCTTGTCAGCTTTATTCTGATTTATCATCAATTCTCCTGCTTTTACATTTTTACCCCATTAATTTCTGTACCAAGAGGGACTTACTCTCTCTTCTATACCCTCTGATATTTCCAGCTAAACGTACTGTTCAGGAAGCTTATCAGTGCTTACCCCATATTGTGTCAGCAGGAGAAAGCAAAAACTTTGAGGGAGAACAAACCCAACTAAACAGAATTGCAGGCATGTAATGAGTATATCCTAAAACAACATATCTACCAAAGAGTTTGCACTAATGAAACAAAGTTATGGAATATACTGCCTTAGTATATTTAATTATGTGGTATACTGCTTCTTGTATAACCTGTTTAGAAACTGCTTATAGAAAATTCTCTTACCATAACTAAGTTTGCTTAGCATAACTTCTTCAGGCTGTGAAGTTTTGAACTTTCTGTCCAGTTAAGCAAAAAAGGCCACAGAAGGGGAACTGTGACCCTGGAGATAAGTAAAGGAACAGAACTGTGTCTAAAAGAAGATGAAACAGGAGACGTTTTGTTTATTGCCAAGAACTTATTTTTCTTATGCTGCAGGTGCAAAATAGCTACTGAAGGTCAGGACAATGACTGATGGCCCATCTGATGAAAATGAAGAGATTAAATGAATGGGGAGACCCCAGACTAAATTTGGAATTAGCCTGGAGTAATGAGGAGGGGGTGATAGGCTTGGATTGTAAGAGTAGAGGGCCTAAGGTTATCTCTATTCGAAGTCCCACTTCAGGAGGCACCCAGCTTGAGCTGATCGATGCTGTACCTTGCAAATAAATTCTTTATTTGGATGGTTATTTGGATTCCAGAAATTCTTCAATCCATGACTGAGTCTCTGCTATGGGAAACCTAGGGAAATGAAACTTCCTTAACAACAGGAACAAGCAGCAAAGAAGTGATAACAAAATATACAGTGCTCTCTTACATTACCACCATGACTGAAACAATCTAAGTGACACTTTACTAGGGAAAATTAAAATTTTTAAGACCTTGTAGAAATGTTTGTGTAGATATGTGTGAAAGCCACATCCATATGAAAGCTTTTACATTTATATGTAATTGGGCAAGTAATGTAAACACTAGTTTGCCTGTTAAATTGTGAAATAAAGACATTGATTACATTTTTCCTTTAAAAAAAAATATCTAATCTGTGTTCATCTTGCTGCTAATTGTGGCTAGCCTAACTGAAAAAGCTGATATAATACTGTAGGAAGAACATAGATAACTTACAAGTCACACCTGTGCCACTTATGGCAGAGATCATATGTAAATTCCTCAAGCAGGGATAAAATCATGGAATATGTAAAATTCTGCCATCAACCCTTTATGTCATATCCAGAAGAGAGTGAGGCAAGCTTTCACTGCTTTGAGGACTTTGGGATCCAAGAGGTGCCCTTTGCTTGTTTGCCATATAGTTTACAATAAAAACTGGAAGGAGATAGCCAAAATGGACAGCCCATAGTGATTTCAGTAATAACCACCACTGGGGATCTATGGAAATCTAGGGAGCTTCCTAGATTTCTGACTGCATTAAGCAATCCTGTGCTGATACACTGTTAGTTCACACTTCTTTACTATTTTTACATCCTAATGAAAACCATCCAAGACAACATGCAATCTTTGCTTTATTCCTTCAGTTCTCTGTATATACTTTATCAGTTTTTCCAAAAAGTGAATTTTGAGTTATCATGCCTTTAGTTGATAAATGTCTGCGACACCCCGAATATTTCAGCAGTTCATCAGTGAGGTTGTATAATATTTCTCTAAAGCCTGAAGTAGTAATGTCTAACTATACAGGTTGTTTCCAAAAGATGGATCCGATTCAACCAGGATTTGTTTTGACATTGGGTTCATCTTTTTGAAACATCTTGTACATTTTAGGAAAGGGAATTAAGTTGATGGGAAAACAGGAACAAAGGACAGATAACTCCTTTATGCAGGACCAATAGTTTCAGTTGTTTTAAAGTAGCTCAGCACTATATTTTAAAATTCTTCTTTCACTTGTACATAACTTATCAAACAGAGGTTGTTTTGGCTTATATTTTCTTTTTCAGGTGTCTGTCTTGATTTTATTTATTCTTGTTTAATATTATTAAATTGAAATTGTTATTGTTTATTCACCCCATTCACTTTTGAGAGAGCCAGTTCTCCACACACAAAAAACATTTCCATTTTCCATGGAATATATTAGCACTACCATACTTTAAAACTTGTATTTGTTGTGAAAGTGACCTTTGTGTCAAGGATGTGCATTTTGCTCTTTCAACATCTACTAAAAATGGCTGAATGGGAAGCCTTTGGGAAACAATAATTCAAGGTGATTGACAGAAACAGGTTTTAGCAAGTACATCCCAAATAAATGTCAAATTTAACAAAATCTAAAAGACTTTGAAGTGTGCTGTCCCTGTAGTACTCTCCACTTCCAGAGACCAATGCACATCCTGTACAACCACCTACCCTTCTTCCACCAGGCCTTCCAGAGAGGAGAAGCCAGTTGCCTGATTCAAATACAGAGGGAACAAGAGCTGAATTTACAGGAAACTGTCAGAAAGTTTGAAAGTACCAGTGGAATTTGACAAGAGAGAAAAAAAAAAATGGTATGAAAAACAAAAACACCGAGATAGCTAGGTGAACAGCATACAGATAAGTCAATAACCATAAATGAGAGCTGGGGAGAGAAATGAGAGAAAAAGAGAGAATAGCAGATGGGAAGAATAAAGGAGGGAGACTGAAGCTCTCTGGGCAGAGTCTGGGACTGAGAAATGACTGTGTAAAGACATAAAGGGGGGAAAATATGACATTACAATGGAGCTATAGTACAGAAGGTGCAAAGAGATTCCAAACAGACTAATTTGGTAAATGATTTAGGTTATGGTGAGAGAAATGTTTCTACACTGTGGTGGGTTGACCTCTGCCAGCAAGTATGCAGCCACCAACCCCTCACTCACTTTACCCTTTCTCCAGTGGGATAGTGGGATAAGAGAGAGTATTGGAAGAGCAAAAATGAGTGAAAAACCTGTGGGTTGATAGAAAACAAACAAACAAACAACAAAACGACAAACACTTAACAGGTGAAAGGTAAAAAAGAAGAGAAAAATAAAATAACCTAAGTGTTGCAAAGGCATAATTCACTGCTTCCCAAGAACCTCCCATCACTCACTACCTTCAAGCCCAGCAGACCAATGCCCAGCCAGCCTCCTGGCAATGGTTATCCTAGAAAGACTACACATAGTATTAATTGTCAAACATCACATTCTATGTCACAGAACATCCATTTGGTCAATTTGGGTCAGCTGTCCCAGCTATGTCCCCTCCCAAACTCTTGCCTAGCCCCAGCCTACTCGCTGTCGATAGCAGAATGAGAAAAAGCCTGGACACTGTGTAAGTACTGCTCAGCAATAATCACAACGCTGATGTGTTATCAACATTGTTTCTGTCACAAATCTGAAACACAACACCATACAGGTGGCTCTGAATGAAATTAAGGTGCAATACATACAGTAAGACAAGGAGCAATGGGAGAATAAGAACTGAAACACTGAAAACCAGAAAAATTATTTTATAGTGAACCTGACCAAAGCTCAGCAAATGTTCTGTTTTTACAACAGTGATGTGGGACACAAGCTCTGCCTCTCCAAAACATCTCATCCTCTGTCATGAGAAAGGCCGTGTTACAGATCAGCATTTCTGCTTCAAGACTAGACCAGAAATGATTGTGATTAATTTAAGCGAAAAACAACAAAGAAAATAATACGAAAAAATATATTTTAAGTGCTTAAGTGCTTTTGAACTTTGATATGCTAAAATGTGGATCCAATTTTTAATCTGTTCCATAGATATACTTGGGTAATATCCTGGCAGATGGTGCTTTATGATATATTTTTAATCTTAACATAAGTGTTTGTCATTTATGACAGTTTATTTTAAGTTCTGCTATTCTGTACTGCAGTTGCATTTTCAGACTTCTAAAAACAAGGCCTGGTATCACTGAGAAAGAAACATGACTTCTCAGTACGAAACAGGTTTTCCATGTGACTTCAAAAACATGAAGGAAAAGCTGATATGGCAATAAAACATAGCATCCTGAATAAATTAATACATGCCACTTGAAATGCCGGCTTAGAGAAACCATACTGTTTTGCTCTTGTTAATTTGATAATTCACTGACTTCATAGCTCCTCTAGCAGAGACATCAAGCATCAGAGTTCAGTTCAAAAGCATTAAACTAGGGAAGTTATGCATACGATTTTCACACATCTCTTTTGCTTATGCAGAACTTCTTTCATGTTAGGACTCTGAAGCAGAAAATGTTGTGACAGTGAGGTGACAGAAATCAAATAAATGGTTGTATTAGCAGAAAAATATGGACTTTAAGATAGAATTATTTCCTGTTAAATTAAAACTTTTTAGAGTTAAACCTACTTTTTCTTAATAATATTCTAGAGGCTAAATTACTAGCTTGACTATAAAGGTAACTGAAAGTGCTCAGCATGGATTCACCGAGGGGAAGTCATGTTTGACTAACTTGATAAGCTTCCACAGTGAGATGACTGACTTGGTAGACAAGGGGACAACAGTGGGTATTTTCTACCTTGAATTATTTTCTACCTGTCAGTATTCATATTATCTGTATGTTGGGGCAGAGTATGCTCTCAGCAAGTTTGCTGATAATACAAAACTGGGAGGAGTGGCAGACACTAGGCTAATGGTTAGACTCAATGATCTTGATGGTCTCTTGCAACCAAAATGATTCTATGATTCTATGATTTTTTATTGCCATTGTGTGTATTAAAACTTATATTATTTTGAAAAAGTGATCTTGTCACTTAAGATCAGATGGTTTGTACGATAGGAGCATGCATACAAGCGAGAGCACCATACTTACAGACCCTTCTTTTTCAAGTATGCTGACATAAAACAGAAAACTTAGCAAGGTATTTTTTGATTTTTCTGGATTATTCTTTCTGTTTGTATTTTAAATTTATGGAGTTGAGTAACCATTATTTGTTTTTTAAAGAACAATCTGTTTATTAATTTCAGTGGAAGGACACATAACATTGTATAATTCCCCCTCCCTAAATCAACAACCAGTCCTTTCCTTCCAAAGGCAACCCAATGTATTTATTTCCATTTTAGTTTCTTCTTGGGTTTTTTTTTGTTCGATAACAAAAATATCTCGAGCTCTTCAATGCACATTATTGAGGAAATTGATACATAATTTAAGTGGTTTTTACTTCCCTTTTCCAAGTGAAGAAGTAGTGGACTCAAACTGGTCTGAAGCTGATAAATTAGCTGTCACCTAACAATACTTCCTTGTTCCAAACATATCCGACTTTGGCACTTCGCAGTTCTGCTCAGAAGAGCTGCAGGAATAGATATGTTCCAGTGTGACAGGTGAACTGACAGTGAGATGCTGTGCCAACACAGCTGAAATTATTTTTCAAAGTGTTTCACAAGGTAAAGAACAAATTCTGCAAAAGGAAAATAGTCTAAGACCTTCCATCAAACGCTGAAGATATTGACCTTTTATCTAAATCAGAAGATATTCTCCCACACTTGGATTTAGAGAACCAAGTTCTGAATACATACTCAACATGCAAGAGCTATGCAGCTAGTGTAGAACTTTCAAAACTGCAACATTAGCCTCTATAGAAAGTGGAAATCTTGCAGGAGGTGGGAAGTGTCAAACCCTTCCAAGGACTTGACAATGAGGTATCTATATTCTGCAGCACACCTTCACTGCATGGACCAGTGTCATAGTTCTTTCTTTAATTAAAAGTATTTTAATGTTTTTTAGGTACCAGAGGTACACCCACCCACAAGTTCTCAGTGCCTTCACAATTTAAATATATTATTTGAATCTTCAGAGACTTCATTTTGCCAACGCATTTACTGCTTACATCTATATTTTTAAAAAAGTTGTGCATGCGAGCTATGCCAACAAAGGCATATAAAAGTATTAAGGTTTATATTTAAATTTCATATGAATAGCTAATTTATACAGAATTGTAATTGCTAAAAGCAGGTTGCTTATTCTTAATTCTTTGACTTTGAAAATAACACCATTCAATGTCAATTTACTGTACAGTATGAACATTCACTTTGTTTAATCAGTAATGTCCTATAATTGTATATGAAAATTATTTAATGGCAGTTTCACCTTCCTAGCTGGATAACAATTAATCTTAAGTATCCATAATTCAATTACATTACATCTTGTTTTACATATTTTACCATATGGTTTCTTCTGGTTATTTTACAAATTATATATGCAAATGGTTTATTAAATAATTGATGAAGCACCTTGTTTTGCTTGTAGCTACAAGTGATACTTCTCTTCACAAATGTATTTAGGCAGTAGCTCTCTTCACAGCAAGATTTTTGCATAGTATTTTAAAAGACATTTAAACTCCTGCC
This sequence comes from Streptopelia decaocto, assembly GCF_964273445.1. Lineage (NCBI taxonomy): Eukaryota > Metazoa > Chordata > Aves > Columbiformes > Columbidae > Streptopelia > Streptopelia decaocto. The sequence goes on along the minus strand of NC_138656.1, from coordinate 97,894,582 downwards.
GTGATGAAGGCTTATTTAGAAACACCAAGTATAATTTACTAACCTGATTTATGAAGCAATTTATACAATCTAGTAAAATAGCACTGTAGAATTTCATGACATAGGGATACTCATCTTCTCTGAAGATTCTAAATTCTTTAACACTTGGGCAACTCTGTATTATTAAATTCTATGACAGGACAAAATATATCAGTGTAATTATCCCTCCAGTTTTATTAAAGCTTTACAAAACTGTTAGAAGATAATCCTACAGCTACTACTTCCTACTGCCCAATTTCATCCTATAATACTCAGTAAATGGGGCAATAGAGTCATCTCTTATTAGACATACAGTAAATGTATGATAAATTGTGTAATGGAATACTGTATGTTATGCATTTATCTATAATTATACATATATATGTACATATGCATATACAACAGAGATACTTTTAATAGTAAAATTTCCAGGATCCAACCCTTAACCTATTGTATAAAAATGGCAGTGTTCTAAGTATTACTTCCTTCCTTTTTCTTTGTTTTTAACTGAATCTTTAACATAACCTCAGTATTTCTGTAAAAAGGCTTTTGCAAATAACACTGGATATTTGCAGACATGCTAGGCCCACAAAATCTTACTTATTTAAGCTTTGTGTTCCTAACCTTGTAATTAATACATCAGTAAGTTATATGACTTGCAGAAATGCACAATGTAAAAGCAAACTTAATAAATGCTTTTGTTTTCAAGCTGTGGTATTTGAAAGAATGAAAAATAGCTTTCATGATTGAAAAGGCTGGAGAGTTTATGACACTATGTAAGCATTTAGGAAGTTTCTGATTGGGCACTTACAAATGAGAATCCTTTCAGTAATACAACACAACACACAAATACAGAGTAACTTCCGCTGAGAACACTGAGATCTTCACAGAGAATTCCTATAGAACTAATGAGAAAGAGGCACCTTCATACTGATCTTAGCACACAACAGGTTTCTGGTTTGGCTTCTGTGAGAGACTGTGGTTCTCAGCATACAATTTGAGTGTGTGTGAAAGACAGTGGTCCTTAACACACAGCGTAAGTATGGAAGGCTGAGATATTGTGAATTATTTGTCTCAAAGCTTGCTTGCCAAAATAATACGCTTAAGGCCTGCTTGTTATAGAAAAATGCTTGCTCACACTGCTTGCTTAATTGGGTCTGCTGTAAAGGCCTAAATATAGCGAATGAAAGTGCAAAATGCATGATCAGTGTGAATTATTAAAACTCAAAGAATGCTTGAAGCCTATGTAAGCTCAAGTGAAGCTCCATCAACATCAGCCACCAACATCTGTGACTAGGCCTGCAGTGTGCTCAGGCAATGCCCACCACCAACTGTCGTAAAATGACCAAGTTAGGACTTGCAAGTGTGGCCATCCACTATCAGGACCAAAACCTGTCACCTGGGACTGGCGAACCTGAGACCTGAGCACTGCCAACACCTGTCGGGACCTGGACTCTGATACCGGCACAACCTGCAAACTGCCAATTGTTACCAGGACCTGAGACCTGCAAACTACCAGCGCGACCGAGGCCTGAAACCTGAGAGCTGTCCCACGTTTGGGTCCCTGGCATTGACTACATCTTGCTTATCTGTTGCTTATCTTCTTGCATGCTTGCTTAACTTTCCTCCTAATTTCTTCCCCTTTGTTGCTCTAGCTTTAGATGAGAAAATGAAATAAATTTACTCTGCTTTAGGTAGAAAAATAAAATAAGATTGTTTAGTGCCATCTCACCTTGTTTGTGTCTTAATCTCACTCTTGGAATAATTTTTGAACCTCCTGAGTCCATAATTGAACTGGGACCCCACAGCTTCCTCTGAGGATTCTCAATCTCTTAAATGTAGGTGTTTCAAATTCTTTTCTTTTTGAAGAAGTTTTAGGAAGTTTAAAAGGAAGTTTAGGAAGTTTTCCCTTTGAGAGAGGGGGTATATCTGTCACTAAACACAGAAGATGCAGAATGGATGCTCAACTATGGTCGTGACACTGCTTACCCTTGTGTTACAATGGTTTATGAAGAGCCCAGGAAACAAAACTTTTAGAAAGATGGAGGTATTTGTAAAAGGAAATCCTAAGATCCAAGATTAGAAATTCCTCTTTTTAAAGCACACAAAGCAAATAATACTGAAAAATACAATGCTGGTGCATTTCCCCCGCAAAATATTAGTAAAGTTTGTCTCTTGGTATGCTATCCTTTTTTTCTAGCTCCTTTGCTCTGTTTTTGGAAGCAGTGGCAAACTGATCACCTGCATGTCAGAACAGGGAAAAAAACCTGCCAAAGGCTTGTTCAAGAACTACTGAGTGCCCCAGAATAAAAGCAAGCCTGAAAGCTGCCAGCATTTCTATATTTGCTTTATGTGTTTTAGCTGACAGTGAGACCAATCAAGAAGAAAGATTTATGCTACATTTATTTCTCCAGTGCTTTAAAATTCATCCTTCTTGAAGGGGCACAGGCCTAAAGAATTTCACCATAGAAAATTTGCCTGCCAGCAAATTTTTTCTTTTTTAATTTCTTAATTCACTCTATTTTATGTTAGTTTTCATACTTAGTTAATATTTAGTGCAATATTGTCCTTCTTAGGGAAATAGTCTTTCACTAACTGAAGAGAAAAACTTTTCCTAGTCATCATTTTGCATCCATCAAAGTAAATTTACCAGTAGCAACATGCCAAGAAGATGAAATTACTAATTTATTTAAAACATGAGGAATATATTGGTAAACAACAAAATTCCACCCTAAAATTTTGCCATGAATATATTTTTAACTACACTGCAATGTGTTAAGTCATTTTTGTCAAAGTTTCCCAATAACAAAATAAATAATGACTGTTGTCACTCTTTCTTTCTTACACAGAATGAGCTATGTTATCCTGTTTTGCTATTCATCACTATAGTTCCAGCAGCATGTACTACTAACTCATCTTAATGTGCTGCAAACAGTCAATACTTAGTCTATAAACTCACTTGTTCTTTGGCTATAAATGGCAAAAATCAGTCTAAAAATAGCTCTTTTTATCATCTTCAGGGTGAAGAGCTCTTTAGATAAACTCTGGAGCTAAGTTTTCAGAGAATGTATTAATCTTACACTAAAATCACGCTCTTCAAATAATTCAATGTCTTTTTCTGGTATTCTGAAATAGATTTTCAAATAATACTAGAGAAGACTGAAATTGCTTTATTGAAGTTCAAGAGGTTTTTACTCAGTGAGTATCTACAGATCTCTCACTTTGTAAATATGGTAGTTCAAAAACGGAACACTTTTGAAAGTTAAGTCACTCAGTATTGAGTAACTACTATGAACTTTTAACATAGTGCAATATGAATGCCATATTTTTTAAAGAATCACTTAGTCTTCATCTATTAATCTTTGCTGTATCATGTGTCTTGAGCCACTACCCACACTGCATTTTGAGAAGAGCAAACTCAGGAAATCAGATCTCCCAGACACTTTATTCTCATTGCAGCCTTTGCCTCCTAGTGTTATTGCACCAGCACCGCATAAACCTTGTCTGCATTTCAACTTTTCACCTTGTATGATGTCTCTCACCTCACTCAACTTCCTTGGCATTTAGTGTGAGCTTGCTGCATTCCTGTGCTCTGTCCTCCTGCTGATGAGGGGGCCTGGAAGTGGGGTGCTGCCTTGCAGACTTGAAAAGATAAACTACAAGGGTCTCTTTCTTGCCTAGAAACTAAGCATTTTATAAGGACTGTGGCTGTCTGATGATGATCTTTCCTCACAGCCCACTTCATTAAGGCTCTCCTTGATTTGGATGTACAGGATGCTCCTGGTACAGTCTCTCCACTGGAGAGGTAATGTACAGATGTTTAGAGGTAATAATCACCCTCTGACAGAGTTGCTGGGCAGGAATATTGCCATGAAAACAAGTTTGTACAGGAGCCAGTAATCAAAACTATGCAAAATATAGTTTGGAAATATTCCACAACAATTAGGGACAGATAGTCTGATGGCTTATTGCATTTTAGAACAAGAGTGAGTGACAATACCAAATAGACCAAGTAACTTCCTTTAGCAATGTACCATATATATCAGAATGACTAGGTAAGGGAACAAAAGTCAGTAGACTGAGCCTGCAAGAAAACAGTTGGACAAAAATCAGATGTAATTGGATTTGCTTTCCCTAAGCAGATTCATAAACTAAAACTCTCTCCTTGCTCCTCTGAGAGATCAGTTTCAGACAACCAAGGAGAAATATGCTTAGTATTGGATTTGGCCACTGTCTGTAGCAGCTCAAGCACCAAAGAGAACCAACTGTGTAAAAGTAACCATCATAACTGCCTGTCTATTTACTTTCTCTCAGCTTACTGTTCCAAAACTTTTTCAAGTGCAAAGTTTAGATGAATCAGGACCTTATTTTAATTCAATCATTTCCCCCATCTTTATCCCATTTCCTTGCATAAATTAATCATAATTCAACAGCATCTGGCCCACTGCTAAAGGGTAGTAGCTGGCAGGAGCATTCTAGCAATCAGTTGATATGTTTCCTTCAGGTGTACTGAAGAATTAAAAATAAAAAAGCAAAACCTTGTTCTTTCCCTAGAGAGTGAACCAATACATAATGATTTTTTTCCCCACAGTAAATCTTCCAAGGCACTTACATCCTAAAGCCACGCTTTGCTACCTGACTCTTTATAAACAATGACAAGCACTTGAAAGAAAGCATCCAGAAATCCAGGCAGCTCCATGAGGAGATGAGTGAGATACACAAGAGACTATGTGACTGAAATACTGTTCGATGTTCCACAAGAAAGTATTATTGGTAACGTTTTCTGCCTAAATCCTAGCCGAGTTGTGCCACTGTGAAATTCTTTCTGCAGCTTCTCTCAGGGTGTGCTTTGGAGGAAGAGCTGTGGGAAACCTGCAGACCTTGGGGTTCACAGGGCATCTTCTCACAGCATTTGCAATGCTGGTATTTGCATTCCATCTATCCCCCAGTAATCAAAATGCAAAAGTAAGCTTTCTGTTTTATGGAGAGAAAATATCAAAAAGATCTAACACACAAAAATTAGGAGAGGTGTTAGTCTTTAATTTACTTTTTTTAGAGATTTGCTAATTGGCATCAAAAGGTAATATCCGTTCTTATCAGTTCTCTGAAGTTGAATTCCCAATTACTTTTTCCATCTACATAATTACTAGCAAGAAAAATGGCTAAATACTAAAGGCTTATGTCAGAAAGAGCAGCAAAATACATTTGAATCCAACTGTTTGCATTTGAATCTTATAATTTTAATAAGTTTCATATATGTTAAAGTAAAGGTAATATTAACAATGCAGTTCTTAGGTTTATATTGAAAAGTCAGACATGATAATAAATCTTCACAAGTCAAAACACAAAGAAAAAAAAAAAGAGACAAAAGGCACTGCATTCAAAGTAAACAGCAGACTGCCTTATAATAATTTCTTCCATAGCCTGTCTTACTTCCACTTTCTGTAATTAAAAGTGGTGTCTGACAGCATAAGCTCTGAGAGTCTAAGCAGAGATCACACAGCTCCCAGAAGTAACTTATAAATAAAATAATAACTCTATAAATGTAATAATCACCCATTCAGATACAAACACCAAAGAGATGGATCAACTTTTTCTGCTACACCTTGCATAAAAAGTTCGTTTGGAGTGCCACACCATCAACATGCAATATTTAAAGCAGAAAATTGTCATGCCTCTTTTGTTCTGGTGAGCATACCAAAATGCTTTTCTTTAAACAATGCACTGCAGAAACACTGAGACCAAATCATATTCCCTAGACATTAGTCTTCAAGATACTTGTTCTTTCTGTACTTGCAGAACAGCGCACAATCAGGCAAACATAGCCTTGGTTTCGCTTCATTGATTTCAGCATTATTACATGAAGAAATAATTTATTCAAATACATCATAGCCATTATACAAGCACTTTTAATGAGTTGTGCATGAACACTGGCTTGCCCTCTGACTGTTTGTTTTTTTTTGGCGGGAGAGGGCTAAAGAACTCTATGCTTTCCAAAATATAAAATTATCTTATTATTTTTCTTGTTTCAAGACTGGCCTGATTAATGGAGACAGAGCTCTCAACATACTACTCAGACTGCCAGTTGTTCAGGGAAAGTGATGTTCAAAAAAATAATAGCCTCATATTCCCATAGTTAGCATCTTGATTTTACTCTTACACTATATCTGGGGAAAAGATGTAGAGAGACTAAGTAGACGTCATTCCAGAGTGCAATAAGCATGCAATGAAGGGAAGGTGATCTCTGTCTTCTTGAGAAGCTGGGAATTACAGCAATTCTTATACACCTGCTGTACTATATCACGGGACTGGAAAGAAGCAGTCACCAGGACACAGTGTGTCAAGAAGGGGGAAGAATTAGAGCTGTGATATTAACTGAGAGGAAGAAAAAAGATCAGAAAACATAAACTTAGATCCAGAAAATGCTAACATGCCTTCTTGACCCCAGTACTGAATTGATAAAGTCTATATGGTGCTGTTCTGCCTGGGTTTGCTAACTCGTCTTGCATCTCTGAATTCCAAATGTCCTGATATATAATATTTTGGAGGGTTCTATTTGTTTATTTGCTTTTGTTTATATAGATACCCATGTTTTTCAGACATTACACCACCACATTCTGCTTTCCACACCCTCAGTATTACCAGCAGAGTTCTAATTCAGTGGCAATTGGAAGTGCAATAGCTATTTTATGACCACAGCCTCCCAACACCTCTCTCTTTGATTTGTATGTTTAGTAGGACTCCAGAAGATATACATATTCACTGAAGATAATGACATAACTTACAGACAGAATTTTTGTGGTTACTGTCTTTGCTGGGCAACATCTTGACTCCTCTTGATTTCAGTTCAATTGCTTTTTTCACTGAGAAAATAAGAAAACAAAATGAAAATATTTCATTATTAAACCTTATAGAAGGGACATATAGCAGCCAAATAATACATCACAATAACACAACGCTATACAGGAACAGATTGAAATACAAGCAGATTGAAATAACTGCAGTTTCTGTGATAATCGAAATAAATACACATTTACAAAACCACAACAATTTATCACGGCTTTTTTAAACAGACATTATCAGGTTTTGCAATACTTTTAAGTCAAGTTTCCTTAGGGTGAAAGAAAATAAAAACCCATCCTAATCACATGTGTGGGTTTCCTTTCTTTACAGCTGCATATAGCAAAAATCTTAAACATTTTTTGAAACTTATTTATTGCATTGTACAGTACATTATCTACACATATCTCAGGATAATGTGATATTCACATCTGCTTTTATTTGATTCATTCTTCAGTAGTAGACATGTTTTTAGTTCAATTTCCTAAGGAGATTAAGGCTATAGGATCACAGTATGTTACATTCTTTGGCTCACCTAACCTTCTGAATATACAGGGCAATTTGAACTGAATTAGAAAGAGAGTAAGAGCTCTCAAAGGGACAATGTTTTGTGAGAGAGAACAGATGCATCCGAGGTTTAATATCTGTTTTCTCTGCTCAACTAACTGAATGGCTGATAAACTCCCAGTCTATCCCCACTAAGTAGTTAGAGCACCATAGGAGGGATCAGGAGCAAAGCAGGAAGACACATGAGAAGAAACTAAATGCAGTTATACATTAAGGAACACACAGGGTAGAATTTTAATTGTAATGGCAGGAGAAAAGGGTAAAAATAGGACATATTCAAAGGAAGTTAATTAGCTTGGAAACAACTCGATCAACTGAAAATAAAATCCAATGTAGAAAATAATTGTGAAACAAGCTTGGAAAATTTGAAACTATCATGAAAATACAAAAGCAAAAGCTAAAGAGCTAGTGACTGACTTTGTATCAGAATGCTAACGACAACATCAAGATGCATGTCAGTAACAAAAAAATTACTAAAGCAATAATCTTCTACTAATTCATATTAAATACTTTTTTTCTTCTAGAGCTCGTTGCTTAAAATGCAGCCATTTATCCTGGATACAAACAGAAAAAGAAAAAAAACAAAAAAACTCAGACATTTTAAAAATGGCAGTCATTTGTACTTTGTACTAGATAAATATATAAATTCATATCACAGATTATTAGTTACAACTTTTGTCAATGTATTGGATAAATTTTATGTTTACTACACTACACACTGAACTGTATACAAATACCTTGACTTCAGTAAGGCATTTGACACAGTCTCCCACTGCATTCTCACAGCTAAACTGAGGGAGTGCGGTCTGGATGATCAGGTAGTGAGGTGGACGGCAAATTGGCTGAAGGGAAGAAGCCAGAGAATCGTGGTCAATGGGGCAGAGTCTAGTTGGAGGCCTGTATCTAGTGGAGTCCCTCAAGGCGTCAAGGGTCAGTACTGGGGCCGGTATTATTCAATATATTCATCAATGACTTGGATGAGGGAATAGAGTGCACTGTCAGCAAGTTTGCTAATAACACCAAGCTGGGAGGAGTGACTGACATGCCAGAAGGCTGTGCTGCCATCCAGTGAGACCTGGATAGGCTGGAGAGTTGGGCGGGAAAAAATTTAACGAAATATAACATGAGAAAGTGTAGAGTCTTGCATCTGGGTAGGAACAACCCCAGGTTCCATCATAAATTGTGGAATGACCTATTAGAGTGCAGTATAGGGCAAAGGGACCTGGGGGTCCTGGTGGACAGCAGGATGACCATGAGCCAGCACTGTGCTCTCGTGGCCAGGAAGGCCAATGGCATCCTGGGGTCTATTAGAAGGAGGGTGGTTAGCAGGTCGAGAGAGGTTCTCCTTCCCCTCTACTCTGCCCTGGTGAGACCACACCTGGAATGTTGTGTCCAGTTCTGGGTGCCTCAGTTCAAGAAGGACAGGGAACTGCTGGAGAGAGTCCAGCATAGGGCAACTAAGATGTTTAAGGGAGTGGAGTATCTTCCTTATGAGGAAAGGCTGAGGGAGCTGGGTCTCTTTAGCTTGGAGAAGAGGAGACTGACGGGTGACCTCAATAATGTTTATAAATATATAAAGGGTGAGTGTCACGAGGATGGAGCCAGGCTCTTCTCGGTGACAACCAATGGTAGGACAAGGGGTAATGGGTTCAAATTGGAACACAAGAGGTTCCACTTAAATTTGAGAAAAAACTTCTTCTCAGTAAGGGTGACAGAGCACTGGAACAGGCTGCTCAGGGAGGTTGTGGAGTCTCCTTCTCTGGAGACATTCAAAACCCACCTGGACGCCTTCCTGTGTAACCTCATCTAAGTGTTCCTGCTCCGGCAGGGGGATTGTACTAGATGATCTTTTGAGGTCCCTTCCAATCCCTAACATTCTGTGATTCTGTGATTTCTAAGTGAAATGGTAGAAACAGCCAGTTAAAATCTTTAAATATCACATTAAAAATCATTACATAATTGTATTTGTCTCTATATTGGACTTTTGCTGCTTTTGCAGAATGAAACAGGCTATTCCTAAGTGCTGAAATTGGGCAAGCAGTGCAGAAAGTACTTTTTGTGCTATATGTGTTGCAAGCACAGTCTTTTATGTCTAAACCTGTAAAATGGGTCTTCAAATGATGAAAAATGATTGAAACGCAATTGCAACTGCATGGTATGAAATGGATTTGATAGCAATGTGGTGTTTTCTTCTAAGACAGAAACACATTATACAGAGACATCAATGCAGACAATAAGGCTGATATCCCCAGTGGCTTCTGGAAGGGTAAACCTTCTGGATATAGTAATCTTAGGGTCACTTTCTAGACTTGGGTAATAAAATTACCATCAAGTGCCACCTTGTGTTCTGTTTTCTTAGGCTGCATAAACAGTCTGTTAAAATTATCCAGTATTTCATGGGAAATGAACAACACAACTCTTGTAATGATTATTTGGAATATTGTCTGGAGTTGTGGTTTCTCTGCCAGCATGAATTTCACAATTTGTTAATATCTGTGTCATATAAAACATGTGAACAATTCTTGAAGGATTCAAAACCCACATTACTTACATTCACAGATGAATGGTAGAATCATTGAGTTATTATATAGCAGATAGAGAAAAGAATTATATTCTTCTCTTCGTCCTGTGACCCTATTTTAGGGTGAAAGTAGCAATCATCACCCAAATTCCTTGTAGAAATTCACTTTTGAAGTTATTTGTTAGAAATACTTGAAGCATGCTTCACGGGAATGGGGAAAAATGATACCTATCAGCTTTATTTGAAATACAGTTGACATAAATTGAAACAAGAGAGGTTCCAAATTGATATATGAAAAACTTTTTCACTGTTAGGACAGTCAAGCATTGAAAGAGGTCTTGCATTTTCCATTCTTGGAGTTTTTTTCACATGTCAAGAAAAAGGCATTCTGTGTCTCTCTGAAAGAACGCTAGATAGGGGATTCACAGTACTTAAGATCAGTCACCTAAAATGTAAGTGTTATGAAGAGAAATAGCCACCTCAAGGGGGCAATTCATCCCCTTCTAAGATAGACAAAATGAATCATCCTCTAGAGATGCCTTTCGTGTCCATAAAATATAGTAGAAACATATACCATTGCTCAAGCTAGATCCCTGCATTTTAGAGAGTAACATTACGTGACATGAGCTTTTATATCTGAAGAACTTCAACAGCTAAATCTAAGTATCTGTGAGACACAGGGATCCATGAAGTTAAACGGGATAGCTTGAGACATTAATACCAAAGTTCTGCCTCTATTATACTTGTGTGTGCAAGTTTTCACATGTGGGCTGCACAGTATTTTCTTCTATTTTTAAAAAGTATTACAGTAAGCAAGTATCATCTTGAAAACACAAACTGTTCAACCTCTGAAAGAGATATAGAGACCACTGAACACTGCAGTTTGAGTGAACCAGTTCAACCCCTTCTGTAAGATAAAAGAAATACTATAAATAGCACTTTTCATAACCATTTAAATATCATTTGAACAGCTTTTCTGAGATACTTCTTTAATACTTCCTGATTGCTGTCTCATTAAAAAGGTTTTCCTGATTTTAAAGATTATTTGCCTGCCATTTAACAGCACAAAAAGAGGAATGGGCTTATGTTAATAATGTCAGATATGAACAGCACTTTCTGTCTTTTAAGTCATTATTTTTTTTTAAATTCGCATAGCTTTTCACTCTTTTTACTTAAACATTCTGTTAAGCTAACTGAATTAACTCACTTCACCTTGTCTGTTAAACATAACTTAAAGACTCTTTTGGACAAGAGACACCCATTCAGGGAGGAAGGCAGAGCTAAGCACTGGAGGTCCAAAACAATCTTATCAGCCTACTGGAAAGCACTGGTGGTATTCCTTAACTTTTTGCTATACCTAAATAAAACTCAGTCATGGAAAGATTATATGCCTGGCATTATTTGAATGGATGATGAAAGTTCAAGTAAAATTTTCAAGCTGTAAATCTCCATTCAAACCTATTTTGATTTCTGTGAAGCTCATAATTTCTAATACATTTGAACCTGTGTGAAAAAATATATTTTAAACCAAGCACAATCACCTTGCAGAAAAGATGATCACAATTTAGCAGAAATATAGTTTGAAGAAAGGATCAAAATCAAAGAATGGTTGAGGTTGCAAGGCACCTCTTGTCCAACCCTCTTGCTCAGGCAAGGGACACCTACAGACAGTTTGCCCATTGATGAACCAATAAGAAAAATATGAACTGTTGGTAACAACCAGGAGGGTAACAAAATAAAAGCAGCTACGACATTAGAAGAACAATATCATCTTTTGATGATATTGGAAAAGTATTATCTTCAGTCAGATACATTTCTGTGTGTTTATATATATAAAATACATGTATTGCATTAAGATTTGTTGTGAAAAAGAACTTACAAAAGTTAGTATGCAATGTTTTAAAACTCTTATTAGAATACTTTAAATAATAATCTATATCTGTATCTGAATAAAGGTGGTTTGATATATTCGAGACCTGCTGACGTTCTGCCATTGAAAAGGTTCTCCTAGAAAGCTGATTCTTCAATGCATTTCCTTGACCAAGGCATTTGAAGTATGTAATTGGTAAGCTTTCTGTGTTCACTTAAATGAAGAGATTAAAATAATCAGAACAACAACCATTTAAAACATTTTATGTGTTTGGGTAAGCAAGACCTAATATTGGTGAAAAAGTTCTTCTAATCAATGACTTCAAGCAAAATGTTCACAAATAACCAAGCTCAGATATATTTCAGTAAGAAGTTTTATACACAGATTGCAGCCTGAAGAACTTCAGAAAGACCTTTCATGAGCCATAGACTGGGTAATTAAAAGATGAAGGCCAACAAGTGAAGTTAACAAGAGTAAGCCTTCAAATTACTAAAAGGAAGCGTTTCTTTCATACAAGTAGTAGCAAAAAAGTGAAATTATTTGCCAAAAGGCACTGGCAAATGTGGATACAAGTCTGAAAATCTCCTTCAGGTCATGGCTGGAGACGTGAATGAAGTTAAATAGAGCCCTTTATGATTGTTCATTACTATTTTTATGCATCTCTAAGTTTATCTTTGTGGGTTGAAGAGGCCAAAATTCATTCAGCAGGTAAATTTAATCTCTTTGGTAGGAAGGAACAACTCTCCTTCTTCACATTACTTTAGCAGACTATGACCTTTACTATGACATCTTTAGATATTGTTACAATTATACTAAATATGTAACTATTGAACATGGAAGATAACCTTTTTTGAAAGGTTTTTTTTTTTCCCCTATTCTTGTGGAAAATATAGCAGTTTGTAGTCTTGATGAGTACCATGTTTCTGGGCAGAAGTTTCAGGACTTCCTACAGATCAAGATGACTATTCAGAGTAGACTCAGCTGGAGAACTCTTGGTGCTGAACTTTCTTGGTGCCTTTACACTGCAAGACACACCATGTGCTTGCCATGGTAGTACTAACCTCTAAGCACTTTTGCAAGCTACCAGCCTGGATAGTCAGACAATTTACAGTTCCATTTAGAAGGGGTATTTCTGTTCAGATTTTTAGATCTTCCTTTAAACAACAGTGTTATATGACACTCGTTTTATATTCAAATCAAATTCAAATAAATATTAGATTTCATAATAACTTTGTTAGATTTCTTAATTAGAACAGCAGTAGTCTAAGATTTTGTTTATCATTCAGTAAGATTATGGTTTTGTTCCAAGAATTTGAATATATTTTGAGTTATTTGCACCTAACTGAAATTATTTTGTTGTGGTGTCAGATGCTGATTTCAGTTTTAACTGTGTGTATCGGGTGGAATAGATCATTTCCACACAATGCTTATTTGCCTAGTCCAAATTTATTACAAAAAAAAATTGTTAACTAACATCACCTATGATTTAATGTTTTGGGTTTTTTTTTTTTTTTAACAAATTAGTGTACAGCATACAGTAATCATTATAATTTTTTCTTAGCTCAAAGAATAGTAATTGACAATTTTAACTTTAAAATGAATATATTGCAAAGAGTTGTCATATTATTTTTGAAAGTGAAGACAGTCATTAGTATTATGAGTTTTATTTTCTGGAGCCATGAGTCACTTCAGTATACTACGCTCTCTATATAATTCCTATACATATATATATATGTGTATCTATATATGCATACATATATATTTCTCTATAATTCATATGTATCATTCACATATATTTCTCTATAAATCAAAAGGAAAATTTTCTCTTTTTTATTCTGCTTACGTTCATCTCTAAGAGACAGTAACTCAGAAAATAATTGCCCTACAGCTGTTATTATTGTAAAAGCATATTATACATAGTAGCTCATTATAGCAGGGATGGTTTCCTACAATTCATACAACAATGAATGTTTTTAAATGATGTTTATTTTCCACAGTTTTGTTTCCCAGGATGGTTCTTTGAAATCTGCCCTTCCAACCTCAAGTATAATCCAAATCACTCAAAAAAATGAAATCTGAAGGTTTGCTTTCTCATGATAGATTTAACGGTGTTTTTAAACTATTTGACATGAATAAATAGAAGTATGAAGCAGTTAGACTTTCAAATATTCTCTGCACATGTATATTTTTAAACACACATACTTCACAGGTGCAAGCAACAGTACAAAGTAATAATCAAGCTTTGTGTATATGTGCAATTCTGGAAGCATTACCTGAACAATTTATGAATATTAACCAAAACAGATATATATTCTTAGCTCTTTTTCTAAAATTAAAGTTGGTAATTTTAGTCTTGGTCTCTGATGATACTTTATTTTAATTCTTCATGAATCCATTTAATTATATATTTTTAGCATTACACTACATTTTGGAGCAAAGGTGGTTCATCTGGGCTTTTTGTTTGATTAAGACAGACTTAAAAAAAAACCCCAAAAAACACTACATGCACCTTCAAAACAGTGACTATGTGAAATCTACACAAAACATTGTCATAATTCTCAAGAAAATTAAATGTATTATCTGTATTACAATATAAAACGTTGTATTTATTTGTCGTATGTTTTCAGGGTGGCTATGAATTTCAAGTAAAAGGAGGGTTTTTTTAGTATTGCTTGACTAATCATGAATTAGCCAAAAGCTGTACATATGCAAGGTAGCAGGTAGTATTTAGCACAAAGTGTTTGCAGTCTTATTCTCTGGTTATGCAATTTTACTTAGGGGAGACAGGATAGACATTAGTAAGAAGAAATATATGGAAAAAATAACTGAAAGTGAAGATGGTAGGAAACATTTAATTGTCCATTCATACAGCATAACTGAGGAATAATTTAATCTAGAAAGGGTTTTGAGGACTTATGCTTTAAGCATAACAAGGGAATTGCAAAGAGGAAAGATACCTTCTGTAATTCCAGTAGGGCTAGAAAAAGAACTTAGAGTTTTATCTGTATCAAGGGAAAGTTTGGTTACACAAGAAAAAAAGCATTTTAACAGTAAGAGTGATGAATAAATTACCCAGAGAAGCTGTAGAATCTTAGCCATTAAAAGCTTTAAAGAACATGTTAAATTAAGGTCTGAAAACAACATTTAAGTATACTTGGCTTCTCATTGGTATAGGGTTAGTTTATCAAGATATTTTTAAACATATTTTCTATTATTTCATAATAATAACCTATAACCAGAAGTCATTTGGCTGAGAAACAATAAGTGGCTAAGACCTTGGGGTTTACTAGCATATGAAATTAATTGATTACACACACATTCAACTGCATGTGTGCAAACAGGTAAATGGTATGTGATAGACATGTCATATCAAAGCCAGATAAGATACTACAAGCATGGGTCCATTAACACAGCATTATGCTTGATTTAATTTACCCTCTTTAAGATTTCATACAATTATACCTTGAAAATACCCTTATGTGACTCCAAAACAAGTAAGCTAACATTTGCTGTTTGTTCCTAGCACGTTCTTTGTTATAGTTTTCATGTACATTGTGGATGACATTACAGTTTTTTCTTCAGTTACCCTAATACATGTGTATCTTGCCAGTTTTTATTCCTGAAGAAAATAACCTGCAAGGCCTCAAATACTGGCTACCACTCAAATCTAAAATATTCTGACATCATCTGCTGGTACTTCCTCAAGCTGCTTCTGCTGCTGCACTGCTGAGTTCAGCTCTTGGCTGCCTTTCACTGCAGATTTTTCCCAAGTACAGATATTTGAAGGTGAAGAAGAACAGCATAATGCCCAGTAGCTGGTGATCACCAGCAGGACCTTTCCTGTCCAGCCTTAAGACCACTGTCAGTCTAAGGAATGTATTTGAACAGTTCTTCATTTTTACTACAGTATAGGAAAAAACCAATATTTTTATTATTTTTTATGTTGAGAGTGAGTGGAGGAGAAATATCTGTTACAAAGACTGACACTTATCATTACATGTTTTGGAGAGTTCAGTAAGAAGCAGTAATATATTTGCAATAACATTCATTGGATTATTCTTGAAGGGAATTAGCAAAGTATATCAGCACAGTGCAGAATTAATCAATTTCCTTTTGATTTAGTTTCATCGGTCTGACTTTTGTCGAGTACTCGAGCTGTGAAAGAAAGTATTTTCTTAATTCAGATTGCAGAGTCCAATCAAGTGCACTATTTGCTTTGCCCTAATGCCTCAGTATTTCTATGTTCTTCTCCAAGGACACAATTACGGGAATATCACCATTTTTTGGCCCTGGAAGTAGTGATCTACAATTCTATATCTGCAGCATCAGTATTCTCTCTGGATTCTGCTTATACATCATATATTTATTTTCTATCACTCAAAGTCAAGTGGACTCAGTAAATAAAATGTTAGCTGTATCTAGGTTTTCTTCCATTTTACTATTGCCTGTTGTACCATGAATTCTTTTAGAAAGTGTAGAAAAAAAAAAAAAACTCAATCATTCTCTATCTTACCATTCACTTTAGTTTATGAAGAGAATTCTATAATAAATTATTTGATAAAACAAGGCCCCAGACTCAGTAACCTAGGAGGATACTTACAAGCTTTGCTGCTTCTCAGCTACCCACTTCTTGACTTTTGCAGAAGCACCACAATTTTCCACAGGATCTCTACTTTAAACCAACTCACTGGAATAATCTAGCTCTCTGCTGTTTCTGTACTCTCTGCCTGAAGAGTATTCTGTCTAATACACTTTCCTAGTGTTTCTCTCACTAACAGCTTTCAAAATCTTCCCTACTAATCAGTATTGTAACTCCAGAGGGCTTCACAGCAGGCATAGATGTTGCTACTGTAAAAGCCATAGGTTCATGATCAGTCGGCTTCCTTGTGCCATCCATCCAGCAAAGTACTGCCTGTCATTATCAGACCTTCCACCTGCTCCCTGTGCTGGAAATCTCTGCATGCAGTGCTAGCAAACAAATGGTACAGCCCTAAGATAAACTGGTGTCACAATAGATTTTTACACAAATCTTTCTCATGCTATGCGTATACACTGACACGGGATCTGCAGGTTTAAAAAGCAGCACAGCCAATTGTTTACCATTAACCTTCTGCATGTCACTTAGCTGGCCCCTTGCCCTGACAGACTGCCTTAGCTCCTTTATGCTATAAATATATGATATATCATAAGAAAACAAGTTAGCAGGCATCAAGTCTTCAGTGCCTGCAGATGTCCTCCACAGTTCTGGAAAACAGTATCAATACAGTTTGCACTCTGAACACACACTACCACAGAACTCACTGAGTAATTGTATGTAGGGCCTGTCTCTAAGAAAAAAAATAAATCATAAAATGAAATCCACTCAGTTCCTTGTTTGAATGCCACTTTAACTACAGTCTTCTAATTATGGTGTCAAAAGCTGATTTATGATTCTTCTCCACTAATATCTCCATAGTGCTGCTCAGTGGGATGATTAAAATGTTCATTAGAAAAATCCTATTCCGAAGTCAGTATTTGACTGTCTTTTCAGATTTTGTAGAGAAACAAAATCTGTAGTCTGGACTGAAAACATCTCTAAAACACAGCTCTTACACTGATCATTTGACTGTTTTCCATCACATAGCTGAACTTGAATGGACTTTTGTCTCGCATGGTAGATAATGAAGAAACTGCAAGTATGATAATACTGACAACACGTTATTTGATGTCTCTAATTACATCCCATGCAAAACCTGACTATGTGAGTGATTCCAGTCTGTGCCAAATATAAAATAATGAGTCTAATCGATTTTGTGATGGCATGTAGGTTATGCATGTTTCCTTAAAACTTGCACATCTCCATCACTCCATATAATGTGCATATCTCCATCACTTGTGTGTGTATTCCTATTTTAAATTCTTAGGCTCACATTCTGCAATTTCTACAATATTGCTACTAGCTGCTTTAGAGATTATTGAAGAAACTGTACGTTTCAGTATTTTCTAAATGCATACGTTTGCATTGGAAAATACTGAGTTCATTGAAGATGTTTAAGTTTAATTATATTGAAATAGCACATAAAACAACTGTCCTAGAAGTTGGGTAGCCTTGGGACAGTGGTGCCTTCGAACAAGGACTGTGGAAGGTCTGGCATTCAGTGAGCATAACATGATTTTTGACAAAGATTAGCTACCAAGTCTGAGGGAATGTTCCCTAGTCTGGAGGAATGTTCCTTGCTTTGGAAGGATTTCAACATGTAATTTAAATTTCATCTTTTATTTTTGAGGTAATTTGGAGGTAAACAGTGACATATAAAAATGTGTACCAAGATGATACACTTCTTTTCAACCACAACCACAGTATTTTGAATAGCTCTAAGGGGGATGGACATCATGCCAAACAAAAGTTGAAGAATGAACAGCTGTTACTAGATCGGCATCTCTATCATGCTGACATGATGAAGCAGCTATGCCTAAGCCTTCTTAACAACACAATTTTTCCTATACACTCAAGAAAGAAGTATTACCTGTAGCAACTTGATTAGAAGTACAAGCCTCCACCTTTGATAAGCTCACTCTTGTTTCTTCTGAAAATGCCAAAAACATCAAGGGTTTGTAATAATATGCTTATATATAGTGGATCAATAGTAAGACTTTTTAATAGAATGCCCTTGTGTTAAGAAAAAATCTGTATGTAATCTGAGTTTCTGTCAAATGTCTCACTCTGCTGGCACTGCGAAATTCTACCCAAACTTTGTCCTGAGAGTATTGGGGAGAAAACTTTATCCTAGGGTCTAATTCTTCCGTATTCTTGGCAAGTGCAGTTCTCTTGCAGACATATATTTTCTTTGTATCACCCTAAGTCAACTTTTGAGCTTTGCATTAAATGTTGAGAAAAATAAATATTTTGTGACCTCTGTCCCTGGAGGTTTTTAAACTGAGATTGGACATGGTACTTAGTGCCATGATCTAGTAAATGGACTGGAGTTGGACCAAGGGTTGGACTTGATGATCTCTGAGGTCTTTTACAACTCAGTCGATTCTGTGATTCTGTGACACCAAAATAGACAAGATAGCAAATGTGTGTTGCCTTTATGAGATGGCAGTTTTAACAATAAATCTAAAGATTATTACTAATGTCAAACACTGAAAAAGAAAAAGCTTCAAGTTTCTAAAAATGGGAGAAACAGAGATGGTTTTATCTTAAGGATGTACTGAACTCAATATATATGCCAAATCACTTTGATTATGAATTTTAAAGAGCCATTAAAGGAGCAGCTATTTTAAGCAGCTAGCTCTTAGAGGATGTACATGCCAAATTCACAAGGAAACAGTCTCAATGTTTTCTCCTGCTTTTTCCGTATTACATGATGTAGACTACTATTAAGCTAATAAAGGATATATTATATTTTTTATACAGGGGGAAAAAAGCATACATGTAAAAAAATCAAAGCTTTTTTTTCAGAGAGGCTAAATATATATATTCAATGCATGGGAAGATAAGATGTCAAATATTGATTTCATTATTATAGTTTTTATTGATTAAAATTCTCCTTTTTGATCATACAACCCAAAGTTAGAAATGAGAAAATACAGGCCAGTGTTGGATATTTTATATACACAGGTGGCAATATAAGATTTTTATATACACAGGTGGCAATATAAGATTCATTAAGTTTTGAGGTAGACTGAAAATCAGACTGGAAAGGATTGTTGAAGTTCCAAAAAAGGAACTATTCACAGTCAACAGTCATATATAAAGCTTAGGTCAAAAGTATCTTAGTTCTACTAGAAGAAAGATTTAGTGCTTCCTATTTCATAAACAAACATTATCGAGGAACTTATCTCATTGTAGACAGGTACTGGTTTTACTAGGTAGCTGATTAAGTGTCCTTGAAGTGTACATCAATTATACTAATCAAAAGTTCTAGAAAAATAATTTAATACACTTTTACTCAAATCTGAATGAGTCAAAATATAAGACTTTAAAAATAAATGACTCTCCAATACTATAATACAAGTCTACTGACATGATGTGGGGAAATCTGCAATTACAGTAACAAAGTGAGGAAGAAACATACAGTGTGAAAGAACAAACAACAACGGAAGAAAAAAAGATAAATGAACAAGATAGTCTATGTACAGCAGCCATCACAGGCATACTAATGCAGTTAAGAAAAATTATTTATGCTCCTTTTATGCCTTATTATGCTGTATAGTTTAACATGACTTAGCTAAATAATTTCTTAAGCAACTCCCATTGAATTTATGCAAAGAGTTTTGATACCAGCATAGGTGACAGCAGAAGGATGAAAAAAAGGTTCACAACTCAGTGAATGCAACATCTTTTCCCCTATGGAAATGCCATCACAGAAGAAGGCAGGAAAAGAACCGAGTCCAATTATATCACTGGGAGTGAGGAGCACCCTGACCAGGGATACAAGGCTTATTTTGGGGTACAGGGGAAGAGCATTTTGGGATTGCCAAAGGCTTATTTTGGAGTGCTTAGGGGAGGAGCCATCATCAAGGAAAGGGATGGATTCAGGTCATTTGAAGAGAAACAAATACACAAAAATATAGGCATACGGGAATGTCTATGCATTTATTTTCCACAAATAAATCTCCATACCCATGAGGAAAGTCAGAGAGGAGAAACAGAATGATGCCATTGGTGCTGTTTGTATTCATGTGAGTACTGAGCATGTCTGTCAGTGTTAACCTGTGTGGCAAGATGTGAACAGACTATATACATGTGTTGTATACATGTGCTCTGTGTGTGTTGGCCTGTTGGGAATACAGTACTGGACACCAGCTTCTGGCTGCATATGAGGGCATGGTGCTGCTCTGTTCAGCAACTCCCCATTCAATAGTGAGCACTGCTTTGTTCATGGATTCTGCTGTTGTTTTTTTTCTTGGTGTGGGTTCATTGGGGTTTTTTTTGTAACTCATGCGATCTCACAAGTAGATATAAAAATAAAATAACAATAAGATTGATGAGGGGATGTACAGGCTGAAGAGTTAGGCGGGGAAAAATTTAATGAAATATAACAAGGGCAAGTGTAGAGTCTTGCACCTGGGCAGGAACAACCCCAAGTTCCAGTATAAGTTGGGGAATGACCTGTTAGAGAGCACTGTAGGGGAAAGAGACCTGATGGCCCTGGTGGACAGCAGGATGACCATGAGCCAGCACTGTGCTCTCGTGGCCAAGAAGGCCAATGACATACTGGGGTCTATTAGAAGGGGGGTGGTTAGTAGTAGTAATTTAGAGTCTCAGAAGAGTAAGTAACAATAGGTACTGTTTCATTTCCAATTAGTTTGATGATTGCTACTTTTTGGAAGCACAACTAAGAGTCTCAAGATTAAATCTCTTACCTGTAAAGACAGGACAAAGTAGAATAGCAAAAAAATGTCAATTTCATCTGCTTCAATCAGTCTTTCAGCCATCTAAAACTGAGTCAAACCTGCATAGTACCAGCATTCATCTGTTTATGACTCATGTTCATTAAGTTTGTTATTTGTTATTATGTGCTTTTTCTACCAATAAAAGCAATTAAAATTAGTATTATAGACATACTTTTCAAAACACAAACATTTCAGAAGAGGCTTTCACACTAACAAAATAAGAGGTCTGAGGCACATATTAAAGAGGCATTTTTTTAAATTTTGCCCAGAGAATAGAGAGTGAGTAGGGCCAGAAACAGCTGCTGCCTGCCCGAGAAAGGAAACATTTAATATCTCTTGTATGGTACACCATGGGAAGAGATCATTACCTGTAGTGACTTCAAGGCCTGAGGAATTCCAGTCCTTCTTAACCTCATTCACAGTAAAACCACAAGAAATATGTGAGATCAAAACAAACATTGATATTGAAAATACTAAAAGAATATTTGTGTATTGGGTTTATGTGGCAAGGTTTGTGTAGCAGGGCATGGTGCTTACAGAGATGGGTCTGTGAGAAGACACCAGAAGCTTCACCTGTGTTTGACAGAGACAATACCAGCCGGCTCCCAGACGGACCCACTGCTGGCCATGGATGAGTCCATCAGGGATAGTGGTAGCGTCACTGTGATAACATAGTTAAAAAGGGGGAAAAACTGCTGCAGAACAGCAGCCAGGAGAGAGGAGTGACAATGTGTGAGAGAAACAACTCTGAAGACACCAAGGTCAGTGAAGGAGGAGGGGGAGCAGGTGGTCCACGCACCAGAGCAGAAATTCCCCTGCAGCCCATGCTGCAGCCATGGTGAGGCTGGCCGCCCCCCTGCAGCCCATGGAGGTCCACAGTGGAACAGATATCAACCTGCAGCCCATGGAGGACCTGACCCTAGAGCAGGTGGATGTCCAAAGGAGGTTGTCACCCTGTCAGAAGCCTGCACTGGAGCAAGCTCCTGGCAGGACCTGTGGCCCCATGGAAAGAGAAGCCCAGGATGGAGCAGGTTTGCTGGCAGGACTTGTGACCCTGTAGGGAACACATGTTGGAACAGTCTGTTCTTAAGGGACTGCACCCTGTGGATGGGACCCACTCTGGAGCAGTCTGTGAAGAACTGCATCCCATGGAAAGGACTCATGTTGGAAAAGTTCATGGAGAACTGTCTCTGATGTGAGGGAGCCCATGATGGAGCAGGGGAAAGGTGTGAGGATTCTTCCCCATGAGGAGCAATGAGCAGCAGAGACAGCATGTGATGAACTGACCACAATCCCCATTTCCTGTCCCCCTGCACCACTGAGAAGGATGAGGTAGAGAAAATCAGGAGTGAAGCTGATCCCAGGAAGAAGAGAGGGATGGGGGGAAAGTGGTCTTAAGATTTGGTTTTATCTCTCATTACCCTACTCTGATTTGATTGGCAATAAAGTCAATTAATTTCCCTGAGTCAAGTCTGTTTTGCCTGTGATGGCAATCAGCGAGTGATCTCTCCCTTTCCTTTTCTCCCACAAGACTCTCATCATGTTATCTTTCCCATGACCAGTTGAGGAGGGGTGTGAGAGAGTGACTTTGGTGGGCGCCTGTCATCCAGCCAAGGTCAACCCATCACAGTCCTTATGATGCAATTTGCAAATGCACAAGCTACCACTTTTTGAGGAATGTATTTTTGTAATTTTGTTCTGTCCATAATATTCATGACAGAGAACTATTAAAAAAAAATCTATATGCTATAAGGACTCTAGAATACAACAGCTTACTATCTGGCAAGGTGTAATAGGCTGCTTAGATTTAATATCTAAGGTCTGCAGTCAAAATTAATGACTTCTTTTTTTTCCCAAAGCAATGAAGACTATTATTCTCATCTGGCATAATTAGATAGTTTTACCACACATACACACACACCAAAAAAATAATCACTTTATGAACAAACCAAGCAAAGAATCACAAAAAGACAGCTCAGGTTGATTAAAGGGACTGTTCCTTCTAAGCAAGAAGCTAAAGAAGAATGCAGCCTAAGTAATGTAGGACAGTGGAGCCCTGAATGTCCTGAGGATGTTGCCCAAGATCTAAGAACCCTGGTAGAAGAGAAGAAGAATAGAAATTGATTATTGAGTTTTGGTCAGACTGCTAATAGGTACTTGTCTATTGGTAAAGTGTTTAATGGTTACTTCAGAAAGTCTGTGGTTTTATTTTAACTGTCTCAAAAACAAGATAGTTCAACTGGGATAGTCAATTTAAACTATTGCAAATAGTCGCCCATAAGAAAAATATTTCTCAGAGGTCTCAGAGTCATATAGCTTGTAGTACAAAATTTTCCAGGACAACAAATATAAGAATTGAGCCTGGAAATAATCAGACATTAAAGGCATTCTATCACTGCCAGGATTTTCCACCAGAAAACAAGGTCATGTATTTCACAGGAGTTTTGGTGGTTGTGGTGGTGGTGGTGGTTTTGGTTTGGTTTAGTTTTATTTTTCATGATAGGCTGAAATAACTATTTTCCTTGAGAAAAGCACCCCAGAAGAAAATATCTGTCAAAGTAGTTGAATTTTAGCAGAAATAAGCTTCTGAATACAAAAATAAGGGAGACACTGAGATAGTTTAGCCTAGATAAGAGAAGGCTTGAGGAGGGGATCTTATTGGTGTATATTAATACCTGACGAGATAAAAGGGTGTAAATAAGATGGATCCAGATTCATCAGGGTGATATTCATTGACAAGACATGAAGCAATAAACACAAATTGAAACACAGGAAATTCCACTTAAAAATAAGTGAAAACTTTTTTACTCTGAGGGTAAATACTGGCACAGGTTGCCCGGAGAGGTTGTGCAGTTTCTGATTTTGGAGGTATTCAAAACACATGTGGACATATTCCTGGGAAGCTTGCTCCATGTAGCCCTTCTTTGAGGAAGCCAGCAGACTAGATGAACTCCAGAAGTTCCTTCAAACTTCTGCTATCCTGTGATTTGTGGTACTAGTAGACTTCTCTAGCTATTAACATCATTGTTACTTCTGCTTAAAATAAAATACTGGATTATTGGTTATTTCTCAAATACACACGATAGAAATCATTACTAAAGCTGCGTCATAAAAAGCAATTAATGAAGTTGTTAGATTAACCAGATTTTGATATCATTCTGAATTTTCATCCTGTGTGTTGAAAGACTGTCTCCTAGTTTATAATGTTTATATCACTAACATAGGGATTTATTTAATTACTATTGACCTTGATAAGATATATAGCTGTGGCTCATGTAATTCAGATATGTTTATATTTAATACAGTTTACTCTTACACCCAATATCTGATGTATTATGCAGAGTAACAGATATACATCTGAAATAATGATCGCCCCAGATATTTCCCTAAAGCTTTAATTCCATAGTAAGCATTTGGCTGGAGATAGGATATATTGAAAAAAAAAAAAAAAAAAAAAAAAAAGTAGTTTTCAGTGCTGATTATTCTATTCCAAACTTTCCTTTGTTATTCTGTTGATTCTTAGTTTTCTAGTGCATCAGCAAGATGAGCCTCATTGTTTTTGTGATCTCTGTTTAGTAGGTTTAAGACACAGAGTTAACATAAGCAGTGCATCTAAATTCATAGTCACCAACAGTGGTATTAAATATGCATCCTCAGCAAACTTTGTAAAGATAAGTTATAAGTGCAAAGGATCACAGAATACGTACTTGAGTTGACAAAATAAAATGGAATTTCACAGATTTATTTTTTAGTAAAATTGTCAATATCTTTTTAAAGAGAAACGAACTATGTATGTTAAATGTTTTTGTGTGCATTACACATGTATGTCATAGTCACAAGAAATATATAATTGTTGCGGTGTATTTGTAATTTCTAAAGTGATACAGGCCCTATAGTTTCAGGAAAAACAAACCAACCAACCAACCAACCAACGCACCAACCAACAACAGAAGAAGGTATGAACGCATAAATTATTTGATGGTGGGTGGGGTAAAATGGTTGAAAAAGCTTATGTAAGCACAGAATTTAAAAGCACAGACAAATTAAGGAGCCCTTCTATATTCAATATAACCACAATGTCTTTGACGTTGAGAAATGATTTATGAAGTACAAAAATCAATAAAGATTGCATTGTAAAAAATTGCATTTTAATGAGTATCTTGGTGAACATAAGCAGCAATTGACAGCAACACTGACATCCTCTTGTCTTCTATTAAAGTTATATATGTAAATCTATGCAGAAGCCTGAAATACGTTTTGTGCTATGGGATGAGTTAAATTCCCAAATGATGAATGTAGCTTCTGGGTAAGAGTTAGACTTTGAGTAATGAAGGAAGACAATGTTTAGATAGGGACATGCCTTTTTGTGGAATTCACTTTCTGCAGGTTGCATTCCAGGTATGTTTTTAAAGCAATTTATTACAGAAAAAGTGAACAAGCAAATACATACTTAAAGCAAACTGCCATGTGAAGCACAGGTACTCTTTCCAGAAGAAAGTCCCTAGACATGCTTGATCACACAAGGATAACAGCTACTCAGTGTAAAAGCAATAGTAATATGACTCAGCTCTTTATTGTGTCTCTGATATCAAAACACAAATCTCTACCACCACCACCTGAGCAATGCTTAAAGGTAAAGGACTTCTTTGCTGCACTTTTATGTGTTCCCTACCTTGGAACTGAGCGTTGAATCCCTTCCGTCGGTGGTTGCTGTCAGATGTAAAATGGAGTCGTAACCAGTTCTTACTGCTGATAACAGGAGAAGGTAGATTCATACCAGTCAGCCTGGGAAAAGAAAAAATAATCTAACGTAAACGGTTTAAAAAAATCATGTGTACAATACTTAGAAGAAGAAAAACAAACAAACAAACAAAATGCCCAATAGTCAAAATGTATTACTGTACTATTTACAATGTATTTGACAACAGTGATTCACTGCCACCTCATCTCAATTCATTACTAGTTTAGTAACTTTTATCCTGAGAAAACTGTTTTCTTTCACATTACAGCTAGCCATTTTATGATCACAACTTATATCTATGAACTACTCTTTTGTGAATTAAAGAAGAAAAGCAATCTTGTGTGCCTGTGTGCCCACGTGCATGTTTATGTATGTGTTTGTCGAAGCATTCTGAAAAAAAAAAAAAAAATCAATTATGACAAAACTGAATCATCTGACTTCCTGCTATGTCAGTTACATCACAGGAAACTAAATCTCAGATGTTAAGAAAGGATAAATAAGAGCTATGGGCACTAGTTAATGTGATAAATCATTAGTACACAACTATCCAGCTAGAACTGCTTTTGTGTATATTAGCTCCTGTACATTTTTTAATAAAAAGGATGAAGGATAACTAGTTCGAAAAACTATGGATACTATGAAGAAAGAGTGCACACAAAGAATCTGTCCAATATAGGCAACAGGTCTTTGGACCACATTGAGTCATACCATAGTCTATCATTGCACATCATTTGTTAATATGAACAGAGTCTAGTTAACAAAGACTACCTGATATGCTGTAAATTCATGCCTTAGTCTGCCAGATGTCTTTTTTTTTTTGTACAAACAAACTCCAAGTTTCAAATTTTGACTTTTTTTTTTTTTCTTTCTGAATAACTCTGGAGAACTAAAAGACATAGTTTCTCCCTTTCAAAAATGTTGATTATTTGAAACAAAACCTAAACTGTTCAGTGTCAGAAACTGTCAGGTAAGAGGTTATGTTTGCCATTTTTAGAATAGATATAACGTATATTATCAGAGCTAAAAACCCCTCCAAAACTGAAATAAGATTTTGTCTCTCTGAAGTCAAACAACGTAGTGATACAGGTGTCTTTTTCATTGCAATATACAGAGTTTCATTAAACATCCCAGATTACTAGGAAACCCATCATGTTAAGAAATATTGATGCTGGAGTAGTCTATTTAGAGCCATGGCTGAACCTCCTTTCTTTCTATAATAGAGTAAGTCCAAGACAATGAAATATAGACATTTTTAATAGTATTTTCTTTTTTTCTTCGTTATGATGTACAAACTGCATCAGAGAAATTTATGTTCTCATTAATAATTTTATTTTATTCATCTGGCTTCCAAGAAAATAAGAACAAAACTCTACTTTAAATTATTTTAACAGCTTTGATTGAAAAACATGATAAATTGTTTAAATGATGAATTATGCATTTCAAACTTGCATTTAATAGTTCTTATAGATCTTGGTCAAAACACTCAACCCTGTACATGTTTGTACATCTCACTCAAATGGACTTTTGTATTTCACATACTCTTCCATACAGTCCTTACAGCATTTTAGAGCATACTGTATTTAAAAAACTCCTTCGATCAGGCACTCTGAATATTTCTATGAACACATATTTGCTGTTTCAAAGCTGCTTAGAATTTGGATGCACCTACAGAAAATACTATGACAAAATCAAAAGGAAAAGAAAAAAAAATGTGGAATACCATAAATATTTAATTTTCTTGTACCTCTTAGCTATTGACATAATAGACACTAAATCTGAAAGTTTTTACTGTGTATAGGCTGCAGTTCATATCACCAAACTGATAACTCATTTGTCCAAATACACAAATTTATCTCCTAAAATTGTGCTTTGGGATCTGTTTTTCTTTTTTAGATGAAATATACATGTAGTAACATTCTATCTGGCATATCCAGAGCTCTGGATTTCAGAGTCTGCAAAACTCCTGGCTGAAATATTACATTGTTATAAGAATTAAATTGTACAATAATAAAAAAGTAAAAGAATATCATATAAAAGTACATTCAAAGCAGACCTTTCATTAACTACATGTCTAATAAACAGCTATTTCTCAGACACGATGCACACACTTATTTTCAGATCTATGTGAACTCTACAAGTATAGCTAGAGTCTCAAATCTTCCCATTATCCTAAGAAAGATAATGTTAATATGAAGATGACAGAGAGTATTTTAAGAATCCTATTTTATCAGAGTTTTAATTTAGCTATATGATTGCTATGCCATTGCATACCAGAGAGGAATAAGTTTTTTATTAGCAATGCCATTTCTTTTATAACTGAAGAAAATGAGAAAGTGAACTATGACTTGAAAGGCTGGTTTGGGAAGCACGAGACATTTTTTTTTCTGTAAGGTCTTCAAAGCCTCTTCAATGTAGTACACAAATTCACAACGAATTCTGAATGGGGAGTTAGACTGCAGCCCTGTGAACCACACGTGGACATCAACAGGGGTGCCCCTAAAAGAAGTACTTCACTCTGTGACATTCATCATGTCCAGATGGACAACATAGAGCTTCATTTTAATATCTCCATCACACAGCAAATACCAAAATGTAACAAAAGTTTTAATAACATTACAGGTATGCTCCTTGGAGAAAAGTAAAAAGCAGTGCTGTCAAAGAAAGGTGGTTTCCAGTCCTGCAAAGCTGAATATGATATATGATGCAAAATATACAAAATCTGGGGGAGGGGGTCCCTAAAGCACATGATCATTCATTTTTCTGGTATATAAAATGCAACTCCATGACTGGGAGAAGGGCTTTTAAGTCATCTGAGTTCACCAATAGAGAGGCTAGACATCACTGCTCAACTAATGAATGACAGAATGATCCCTCCCAGTCCCATGAAGAACAGCACAGTGTTTCTTCTGCAGCTGCATAAAAAGTAGGAATATTTTGTTTAAAATTTACCAACTGAAACGTGCATCACGTACCACAGTTTTTGACTAAGTGTCCATATGCCCTCTTTATGCTATCATTGGTGCAGTGTGCTTGGTCTGAGTCAGTGCAGTCTCTCCTGTCGTGGGCTAACTTTTGATATTAATCGATTATTCATGGAAAACCAACAGTTTGGTTATGTCCATACTAGTAAATTGAACAGTGGCACTTCATGCCAATGCCTGCTTGAGAGTCTACACTATTAAAGGTTACAACAACAGCAACAAATCACAAAACTGTAGAATCACAGAATGGTTTGGGTTAGAAGGGACCTTAAAGATATCTAGTCCAAACCACCTTCCATGGGACATCTCTCACTAGATCAGATTGCTGAAAGCCCCATCCTACCTGACCTTCAACACTTCTATGGAGGGGGCATCCACAGCTTCTTCAGGCAACCTGTTCCAGTGTCTCAACACCCTCATCATGAAGCTGCTGTCTATGACTAGTGTTGTCGCAATCTTTCTGAGCACAGTGTAAGAATTAGTCTAAACTACAGGGTCCAAATGGGCACTGTGAATGTGACCACCTCTTCTAAGGTGTTTAGGAAACACTAACAAACAGGATTTAATCATGCTGCTAGGTTGTTATGAAAGCAAACATGAAATTAAAGCAGAGTTGTCTCAATCTGAAGTGGGCACATACAGTATCTAGTCCTGTTACATATGAATAGAAATTGAGAAATTTTAGCTCAGATTAGGTACTAACTCAAAACAGATGAAGACTTGGAACTCCTTTAATATTAGATAAAAATGATTCAGATGAGGTAAAGAACCATATTTCTTAATAACAAAGTTCTTTCTAGAAGCTTTCATGCTTTGATTTTTATTGAGGATTTCTCCAATGCTGTCTAAAAAGAATATTGAAGATCTTTCCCACTTCTTTTTATAGCTGAAGACATTTATTTTTTGGGACTAATATAAAAGGAATTGAATTATTCAGTTTTGTTTGAGTTCTGCCTCTGCTCTGAAAAGTGCAATGCTTTTATAGAACCATATATATTTTAAAAACATCTATCTTACATTTATGGAATTTACTAAGATTCAATTAAAAAATCACAATAATCCTCTAATCAATATAGAGGGTAAAATTGCCAGGATAAGAAAATTTAATGAAATATTATTCAGTCTCTATGTATATAATAAAAAAAAAAAGAACTGTACACAGTGATATTTTATAATACTCTAATGTAATACATCTAGCATGTTTTTGGCTGTCAGTGAAGTATTATGTTTTGCCCACACATCATGCACTTTCATTTTCCTCTAAATACATGTAATTTTTCCTAAAGCTTACAAACAAGAAGTGATAGGTCTAACCATTAAATATCTTTATGGCCGATTATGAAAAGAGGTCATTATTAAAAAAGACCTATAAAACATGTACTGATACTAGACATCTATCATCTACTACATCATAAGAACTGCAATCTAGAATAACCTAGTCCTTACCTATTTTGGGGAAGACTGTGTATACATACATGTAAGTGTTTATACAATTCTGCTATCTTGACCGATTTTGACAGCACAGGAAGAAATCCTTTCCCATTTAAAACAAAGCAGCAACTTGCCTAGTGCTCGTAGAAGTCATAAAGCCATAAAAACCCAGCTGTGCTCAGTGATCCTCTTACACCTCTAGCCTGAATTAGGGCTGTCAGGTTTGTGCTACAGATACGCATATGCACATCCACTTTTCTAAATGAGAAATAGATGCATTATATTTAAAAAATGACTTTATTCCTCCTCTCTGGGAGTAACACAATCCCATTACTTACCAATCAACTTGCAAAGAGCCTGACCAACAGCTGTGAACAAGAACCATGCTCAATAGAGTCAGTCTACAGCCCAGAACAGCATTAAACTGAGTCATCACATCACTCAACAATGCTTGAAACAGTCTTTTTACATTACATTATCCTTTTTTTTTTTTTTTTTAATTATTATTATATACTCTTCCATGCTGTCAAGACTTACTGAGTATGGGGACTATTTGTATACTCTGCATATGATTTCTGTATCTCTGTGTTTCTGCATATATGTATATTCCTGTACCCCTCCTACTTGCATTCAGCAGCCCACATCATAAACAATGGGGTTCACTCTTTCCAGTCAGCAGTGTCTTACTCTGAATCTAGGTTCATACACATATCCCACGGTATTAATCCAATTTTTTACCAAAATAGCATCACATCATTAAAAGGAGTCAGTTCATAATACCCAATATTACCATACATAACCATATTACCACCTGTCATAGATTTAGCAGTGCCTTGAGGACAAGCCACCTTTCACATTAAGTTGCTGTCAGGACTATCCAGAAGACCTCTCATGATCTGAGGAGGACTTAGACAAAAACACTGGGGAAAAAAATGTACTGTAATTGACTACCAACTGATTCAGAACTGATCGATGGTTCTGCATTACTTAAACAAAAAAAAGATAAATCTCAAGTGAAATCAATATTCAGTTCCCCAGCTTTCACTGACATGTAAAACACAGTATACACCATACTGTAACATTACATAACATGTATCTTTTTTTTTTAAAATTAAAATAATTCCAAAATTTTGACAATTTTTTATTTTGTCCTTATTCTTGTGGAAGTAAGTTTCAATGAGAATGAGCTAACGTGATGAGTACAAAGAACACTCATATTGCCACAGTCAAGCTGCTTCTTATTCTAATTTATCTGTTCTTTATAGTTACGTATATCATCTCTGAAAGCTTCTTCATGTAGTACACATGGAGCTCACTGCTAAAAAATGTGATGGAAGCTAAAAACCTTAAATATATATGAAGTAGTGAAGGACAGTCCATCGGTATGTTTTAACTGTGATATCTGGATGAACCATTCAGTTCAGGAATGATGACTGTTAAAATTGTGAGGGTAAAGGCGGGAAAAAATCTTGTCCCTGTATTTCCTATTGTTTATATCCATGTCATAAACATCTACTAGTAGGCCATTATGAGAAACAAGCTAGTTAAAACTGTGCTCTAACCCAACATGTTTATGAGACTCCAGCCAGCAAGTAACTTTGAGTTCATCACACAATATTCTCTTTCACTTCCTATCAGCTGAGATTTAAATCAATCCAAATTCAAATCTTCATTTTCAGTTCATTCAAAAAGAAAAGAAAACAAAACAAAAACACAGACACCCGACCCTCACAGCCCCAACCACTATACTTGGAAACCAAATCTAGTTTCCATCTGTTCAATATTTTAATTCTTTGTTATCTTGTAATCATGTCATTTATCTTTTAACTCTTATCTTTTTAAAATTTGCTGTGTGAATGATTATTTATTTCTTTCTTCCTATGGAAGAAATACAATCAGTAAGAAAGTATTTTGCATCAAAAATGACTCACATATATAATGTTTCCATTAGGAGGGAGTTAACTTACTTTTGGACCATGATATACTACATTAGTATTAGAACATTATGATTATTTTAAGGAAAAATAGAGACTTCATTAAAACAAGAAATAATATCTCAGTCGAGCTCTTCTTGATAGAGTTACTGCAAATATTAGTATGTTTCCAGGTGCATTTCTATTTTAATATGAGAATGTCAAGAAAAAGCCCAGTCTTTATCCGACCATAAAAGCCAAAGCTTTATCTGACTGAAAAGACTAGGCAACTTCAGATGAGTTTTTATGGACTGATTAGTAACAAATTAAGATTCAGTTCTGAAATTCCTTCATCTGCACTGAATTTCCAATGAAGTCTATAGGAAGTCTACATACAGTGGGCTTGCAACATTAGTTTTATCCGGCATTAGAAGTTTCTTCACATTTTTAAAAAGGACTGTAACATGTTTCTGTCTGAGAACAATGAAAATAGATTTTTTTTGTGTGTGTATTATGTTTCAATATTCTATCTGTTCACTGCAATATGATGTGGTTGCTGAGATGCTGACTCTTAGCATTGTTGAAAGTCATATCATTTTGTATCTTCATGTGGACATAGTTTCAGAATTTAGGTAATGGAATTTGAAAATTTGAGTGCAATCAGCAAATACACTGCTTGGATGAAACACTGGCTTGAGCAATGATAATATTAAAACAAGCAAACCCTCTTATTAGTATCTTCATGTAGTAACATTAAAAACAAACAAATAAGCAAACCAACCCACCATGTACTTAGAACCCTAAACACATGTCCAAACTGTGTCCTTAGTATTTAAAAAATGTAGGTCTTCCCTTGGGCTGGAAGCTTTCTGCAGCTCTGTCACTTTTATTTCCCAAAGATGTTAGGCACTGAGTTAGACAAATAACACTCTATTTACTCACTTCAGTAATGGTACGTGTTTCGTTGATATGCTCAAGTGGTAAAATTACCCTCCCTGGGTTCTGTTGATATTTGGATTAACCTTTAAGCTTAAAGCTTTTCCTGCCAATTCTGATATGTATCTTGATATAGAGCTAAGGCAAATGTTTACATCCTTAGTATATCTTGCCAAGGAAATTGACTTATCTATATTTTTAACATGTTTTCCTTACATTGACCATATTGTTTTGTACTTAAGAGTTGTTGCTTCTGTGTTCTTTTTCAATATTAAATACTGATTTTTATTTTTTTTTAATTTTTATTTATCTGAATGTATTCCTGTCCATTTAGTCAACCAGTCTTGTTCTGTGCTAAGTGAGCATGTAGTTTGATAAGCAATATTGCCTGAATCAAGCCTACTCCAAAGCTCTTTTAGTGGATATTTTAGGGTTCCCCATGAAAGTAGCGAAGTTTGCTTATCTCTTTCTAACAGCCTGATGTCTTCTGGCAAGAAAGTATTAGCAACAATTAATATTGTGATATATGTATTTTACTGTGGCTAACAGGCAAAACCTTTAAGCTAGCACACTGAATAGCTTAGCTGGATAGCAAGCCTGCTACTTTTAATTGCTGACACGATGAGTAATTTACTGTTCCACAAATTTTTCATGTATTTTGAAGCTCCCCATACTGCTTTATGAGGTTCATTGCCTTCACGGGACATATTACACTCAGCCAACTTACCTTCCTAATATAACAAGTAAACCCAACTAGTTATAAGAGAAAATACAGAATTCTAAAAATTATATTTATATTGTAGAAGAGTCAGACATATATTATTAAGAACAGATTTCAATATATATATATGGTGTCTAGCACAACATATGCAAGAGATTTTTCTTTGTTGCAGGCAGATATGACTGTTACTTCTTGACTCAAGATAAATTATTTCAGCTATATTTTTTGCAGAATCAAAATACAAAAGATATTTTGTGTAGTGTTGTCCTTCACTCTGAATCAGGCTGCATCCACTTAATTCTCAAGAATTTTAAGTTTGTGTATTATTGTTTCATTTCCAGTACGAAGCCTACTTTGTAAAAGCATTGCTACCATGTCACGTAAAAATGATAGGTTTTTCCAAGGAGTCCTAACTCCTATGAAAAGTCAATACATTTTGAATAAGTAGCATCTACAAACTGTTTTAAATGCCTCAGCAGTGTGCAAAAGTACATTATTCCACATGTTGCTGTCACCGTTTCCCTTATCACTTCTGAAATTTTAATCCAGATATTCAGTTGCCCCTCACTGTCCTTTCTCTTCTCCACCAAACACCTAATTTTCATCTGTGTAGTTTCACATATTTCCTTACTTCTTCACAGGAGGAAAAAAAAAAAAAAAAAAAATCTATTAATAATGTATCCTTCTCTTCTGCCTGCCATCCTGAACATTTCATCATAAATCCCAGCAATTAAACCAGGTTCAGATTATGGATTAAACAACAATAGCAGTCTCAAATTATTTGCAGCTATATAAATAGAGCACTAAGTTTACAGAAAGCTTCAATAGGCAGGTCAGTAAAGGAGACAAGGGAATAGTGAGACAGTCCATTAAAGTTAATTAGCTTGTTAAAGTAATTACTTTACATATTGAGTATAATACTATCATGAACTTTTCTGATTTACTTTTCATTTATTCCTTCCCTGGGAAATCTTTCCTTCACCAGTGAAAAACTCAAGCACCTAACAGCATGGAGAGTAGAAAGAACAACTTCTAAGTGTTTTCAAAGACAAAATGTGATATTTTTTTCTTTAAAGGCTGAAGGTAGTTTTGACACATACCGCTGCCATGTGATACATTAAGCTGTGGTTCAGCCCAAGCCAAGTGATACCTGCCTCCTCCATCAAAAAAATTAACCACAAATAAAAACTTTCTGATTTCTGTCTTCAGTGGAGTACAGATGGCATTGCTACCATGGCAGAAATTATTATAAAATTGCACGTGGTATATTTTGTAGCATATGCTATATGGTATCTATTACAGGAAGCAATAGTTGAGAAGTATTTGTAAATAAAAGAGAGTTCCAACATGTTTAAGATGGCTAGGAACTAATTAAGGTTAATAAGCAATTAAGAAAAACCCAACCAAAAAAACCCCACAAACAGACTGCGGTCTCTGAAAACATTAAGAAAATGTGGTAAGGGAAAAGAGAAAAAAAAACTCATGCAGTTCTTGCAATTCTTTCTGATTTGCATGAAGATCTTGATGTGTCTAGGGCCATACCTAGGGTTTCTGATTGACCTTGTGAGCCATGTCAAGGGGAGATTTAAATTTAAATGGGAAGAATAGATGGGAGTATAGAGAACAGATCTGAAAAAGAACCACAAAAGTATGTTTTCGGAAGCTTAC
This sequence comes from Streptopelia decaocto, assembly GCF_964273445.1. NCBI lineage: Eukaryota > Metazoa > Chordata > Aves > Columbiformes > Columbidae > Streptopelia > Streptopelia decaocto. Next base: position 97,858,994 of record NC_138656.1, on the reverse strand, counting down.
AGGAGCAGATTCAATGACAAAAGTTACACAAGTGATGAAAGGACACAACAGATAAAAACTCAAAAACCTCTGAGTATATGACCATTGATAGACAGGAACTGACAAAAAAGCAACTCAAAACAAAATGTACAGAAAATATTCAGGAACATAAAACAGTTACCACTCAGAGAGGGCAGCATTTATTATGACTTCTGAAACAAAAATAATATTTTCCATCATGTGCCAGTTCCTTTAAGATAGACTTTAACACCTGTGAACCATAATTACAGAGATACATACCAATAGACAATGATTATGATGAAATTAAAGATCAGTTCTAAAACCATAGCTGTAAACTACAGGGCTAAACTACTGGATGTCTGTGGTAAAAACACATTTAAAAACACAGCTATTTTCTACTTGCGGATTATATTTTTAACAAATACATAAACACAAAAGGCCTTCAGAACACTAAAAAAATAGCAAAAACTAGTGACTCATGCATTAGGAATGATTTATATGTTATTCATATATGATTTATATGTTTTATGATTTATATGTTTTCATATTTGGGGAGACCTTATGCAATACCATCAACATAAGGAGCACAGCGGATATTGTCTACCTTGACTTCAGCAAGGCTTTTCACACTGTCTACCACAACATCCTCATAGGTAAGGTCAGGAAGCACAGATTGGATGAGTGGACAGTGAACTGGATTGAGAAGAGGTTGAATGGCAGAGCTCAGTGTTCTGACTCTGAAGATTACTTGCTGAAAAGATTTTCACTATAAGAATAATTATCTTGAAGGAAATCTGAATTACAACAGCCATTCACCATAGATATTCATGAAAGAATTTGTCAGATTTTATTGGGAGTCAGTCCAGTATATTTCAAAATATTATGAGATTACAAGAAAAAAAAAAAAAATCACTGACATCTAGCATGCCAAAATAAAAGTAGCTAGTTTTCAATCATTTAACGTCACTGTCAAACATGAATACATTTCCTTAGCTCCTTTTGCCTTTTCTGTACCATGGGTATTCCTTTAGACAGCTAGATATAACACCAGCTCTTCTAACGTGAAATAATAGCAACAAATCAGAAGACTTCCCAGCTTGAAAAAATAAACAGTTGATTAAAAAAAAAAAAAAAATCCTCAAAATTCTAATAAGACCTTGAGAAATTCTCAGTAGGCAAAATAATGCAAGGAGAAACAGCTTTGTATATCTTGACAGTAAGCAAGACAAAGGGAACTACCACAAATACACAAGCTGCTGCCTTTAACTGCCTAAACAACATACAATTTAAAAAAACCTATGGCTTTAACTATAATAATTATAGTCTTAACATGTAGGTGTAAGATGAAAACTAATGAAAGGACAGGTTGACAGTAGAGGATTCATGAAAACACCGGGTTGAAAGGAATAAATTTACAAATGGACCTATTTATTCAGAGAAGTCTACAGCTCCTAAACTCTGAATATTTTTTTAGAAAAGAAGGTGGAAATATCTAGAGAATGAGTTAAGGGTGACCCCAAATCATATCTTCACTATACATATCACTACATTGCAAGAAGAACGAGCAGCCAACTGAGAGGAAACACCTTGTCAAACATCATTTGTGCTTGTTCTGGGTGGACGGTTGGGATTCAGTGGGTCCTAAGTGGCACCTAAAGGAAGAAGGATTTATTCTTTCCCTTTGTTAAATTTTCAGAGCACCAAAATGAAGTGCTGAAGTACTGCTGAAGTACTTGATATTCCATTTTTGTATTACATTTTCTTCACAGTAAAGTTTCAAATTCCTGCTAAAGGTGATGCTAGTATCTTAATTTCAACAAAGATAGAATTACACAATACCGTACCTGTCCACCTAAACTCACGTTACCTCGCACTGAAGTATCCATGCGCTGTCTTGCTACAAGAACTGTTGTCTCCCATACCACTGAACATTTACTTCCCTGCTATTACACAGCTGCCTGATTTTTTTTATTTTTTTTTTTTTTTTCAGTCTGACTGGCTCTTTTTCTGAATAAATTGACTATACATCAATTAAACATAATGCAAGTTACCACTTTGTCTAAATCACTGCAATGCTAAAACTCACAAGTAATGATAAAACTCAATTTTAGCACTAGAGTCATATTATTATAGATATTCCTTCCTGGAAACAACTATATTTCAGTTTTAAGTAAGATCAAACAGTTCAGACTTTATTCCACAGTAGAATATAATTTCAGTGGTTCATTAGATTAAAGCTTGTGAAAGATTACAATGCTAGAAGAGGCCTTATGAAGTTTAATTGGCTTCTTTAAGTACATTTTACAAAACACTGCTGACACACCAATAAAGTCTGGATTTGTTATCTTTCATGATTGTAAATTATGTCCCAAAGCTGTTACCAAGCTACTAGTCTGTTAATTTCTGTAGTAATATTAAATTGCAGTGGTGATGAACACTCACAAAATACCATTATCAAGTTCACAAATCCTAAAATGTCTTTAATAATTCACTGAGATTCAATTTACACTGGACCATTTCCCAGGTGCTAAGTATAATGATAAAGCACCTTACCCATTACTAACCAACCATTTCAGATGACAAGAGGAAGAATGCAGAACCGTGATGTAAGTGCATGGTGTTTTTCACATAAGACAGATTTAATTCTTTTTGGTGATGTCCTTATGGATAGATCAATCTAAAATAAAGTAGTTCAATCAATTGGTCTTTGTGTTTTGGCACAGAACAATTTCTGCGATAAATTGAGGTTGAATTGGATATTTGCAGAATGTGCAATAGCCTCTAGTAACTCCTAAAAACATAGTGAAGATTATAAAATTGCTCCCATTACGAATCATCTGGAACGCTGGAATATGAGTTCCTACACCTGAAAAAAAGAGGACTGAGATTTTTTTCAAAAAGTTTATGGTTACTTTCAAAAGAGCTCACTAATTATTTATTCAATATAAGGCATCACAAAATCAATTGCTATCTCAGACCTTTTATTATTATTTTCAGTAAAAGAGTTGAGATATTGTGTTTAAAATAAATAAACCATGCAACATAAATACATTTTATTATTTATAATGATTACTATTATTTGCTTTTTGAATTTCCTCCAATAGCTTTGGAGACTGAGTAATTACTCCTTTGTGTACATGGGTAAAGGTGAAGGTTGATGAAGAAAAGTATGACAGTTCTTCTAGGCTGACTTGATGCTATTTACTCTCTACCAATAAGCAGTCTACCCCTGCGCTGTAGTTGTATCTGTGACCCTATTAGATTTAAAAGATGTGCATGACTGTTTACAGTTTTCATTTTAGTATTTACTTACATGATTTGATTTTTAACAAAAGGTCTAAATCCTAAATAATCTGATGGGATGTTGTTCCACAGTAATTTCATTTTTTCCACGTGAAATTTTCAACTCAGTTGTACAAACCTAAGAAACAGTAGTGAAAGTTTACACAGTTTGCCTGTGATAAGCATAAGCCAGGAAAGAAAATTCACACTTCTTAGCAGCATACCTAAGAGTTCCACTAAATAACTTCTACAGATAATAATCTAATGTAATATTTTCCAAATTTCCACATCTTGTTTAAATAATACTATCTTGAAAAAAAAAAAAAATTGAATATTCTCATAGCTTCTTAGGATAAACTAAATGGAACAATTTCTCTTGGGTTTCCTATTTTGATATGTTTATTGTAAAGTAAAATCTTTGGTAATATGAATCTGATGATTCAAGCAAATACAGATCATCATAAGAATGACATTATGCTGTTTCCAGGATCAACTACCTTCCTCTACTCTTAAAATTATTTGAAAGCATGACTGGCTATCACAACTGAAAACCACTGAATGAACTTTTAAAACACTATACTTTGAAACAGAATTACTTTTCTCATTTATTTTCTTAAATAGACATTTTAAATACAATGTTCAAGTTTATATAAAAGTCTCTTGCTGCAGAGGTGTCCCTGAATAATTAGCACACATTCCATAGAAGACAACACTCTGGAATTCCTCACGTAAACAGATTCAGAAAGCTTCCATACCTTCATAACTATGAAAGCCAATCTTGGTTGCGGTTTGTTTGATTCAAATTTAGTGGAAAATTATTTACATATGTGGATCTTAGTCTTCATGGTAAATCTGATTTAGGATGTTAACTATGATCACTTGCTAGAATGAAAATCGAGGCTCCATCAGAAATCTCAGTTGTCTTACATATTCCTTTCTTTTTTTAAAATGCTGAGATGTAATATCTAATATTACATTATTTCATATTAGCTTCGTGTCTATAATGTCATTTCAGAGGTGCTAAATTATGGTGCACTAAGAAATTAAACCCTGTTTGTTTGGGTTTTTTTTTTTTTACATTTCCAGAGATAACAATCTTGTGTTAGTAATTTTAGTTGTATACCCTTATCCTGTTTGTAATCTTGATGCAATATTCAGGTTCCCAAACTGAATAAGAGGAAACATTTTAGCTATCTGATATTCAGAACTTGTTTTATTTCTGTATTAAAAATTCAGAATTGGAAAAGAATGAGTAGAGCTGTACATGCAATTTACTGTTTATTTATTATCAGTCTCTTATTCATTTAAAAAGTGAGGAAACAATGGAAAAGTGAAAAAGTAATTTTTTGAAAGGCAGACATTCATGGTTAATACACATAATATGTAAAAAAAAATCCAAATAATTTAGTGCCACATTCAAAACAATTTATCTAAATGACTGGTTAAGTACAATGAAAATCTATGCAGCCCCTGCATAGAAAGAAATACACTGATGTTATATTTGTTATGTATTTTATCAAGTTATAATAAAAATTATTCTGCATATGCAGGAGTAAAATTTAATGCACAACATTGTATTTATGGAACCTGAAATTACAATGTGTTAACAAACTGGCTAAATCATTATGGTAATAGAAGTTATGCCTAGAATTTATTTTTTCTATTACTATTAAAAATGTAGCATTAGGTATGCTATGTTTCTCCTGGAAGTTATACTACAAATAATGCATTTTACTATAATTGCAAATATATTTCCCTTACTATTACTTTGTATTAAACATCTAACCCTGGAGAACTACCTTGTCACCCACACATGAAAAATTCTGGGGAATAACTCCCTTTACAGTGAGACTGTCTCATTGGAAACAAATACACGCTATCAAGTATAAAAATGGAGGAAAACACACACACTCTCAATGTTGCAACTCAAATTTGGAATGTCAGAGAATCCACTCTTGTGACCTGTCAATGATTTAGCACTGCTCCTAGATTTTTCTAATGTGTAATAAACAACTAAACCAAGCAAAACGTTACTCTTGTTTCACTGATTTTAATACAGACCAGTTGACATCCACATACATAAGATATTACAAGATAACTCTCACTACTAACTACTGTTACATCTGTTTTTGTAATAATGATTCAAATGTTAAAAATGTAAGATTTAGTCAAATATTTATCACTTCCCCCAGAATTTAATGAACTGTGTTAACCTCTGACAAACATTATTCAATGAAAGGAAACAAAATGTCATTCAATTAAAAGGAGCAAATGAATATAAGGAAACAGAGATTTGTATGATGCTCTTACTAGGTTTGGAAGAAGTCAAACAGAAGCAGATAGATGTTAGTCAGCTGATCTTTAGAGTTGATATAAAAAAATACAAATAAAAAAAGAGAACCCCTGCTAAGCTTTAAATTGATAGTTTCTGAGAACTAGGGCTTCATGAGCTCTAAATTTATAATAGTAATTAGTAATAGCAATAGTCACTTTATACCTGGATATGGCTTTCTCATGTTGTTTAATTAATTAGAAAAGGAAGCAGAACTGTTGATTCAACACAGAAGCACTTCAGTAAAGCAAACAGAGACATTAAAAGAAAATGATGGCGTGTCAACCTGGAGATATCAGATATATGAGCAAAACGAAAATTCCACACAAATGAGTTGTTTTAAATGAGAAACTGTCTATAATGAATGGACATGTCAAAATTGTAAGAGCCCTCAGAGTAATAGACAGGGCTTGTTTCTTCACAAAAAAAAAAAAAAGTAAGAAAGATTATTCAATCACTTAAAAAGAATAAGCTTTCTAAAGATGGGTTGTGAATTCATGTAACAATGTGACAGTGTTAAGGTTTGTAATTTTTTTTAGTATATTCCAGATACATGTTTTTATTTTTTTTATAGCAAATATGTTCATAAGATGTATTTTGAAAATGGTAGAATTTACTTTATATAGCAGTGTAATTCATATATTTTCTAGGTAGAAGCCTTCCAGTCTCTTCCTTACTGAAGTGAATGTTTTCATCATTAAGTACTTAACCTGCCACTGAGCCGTCTGCAATCTACCAGAAGAAGAAGAGCTCAAACCCTACAATCTGTGGGCTGATTCACATTGTGGAAAGAAGGGGACCATTAGTCTCATTTCACTCTGGTAAAGAAATGAAATTAAGTCATCTATATCCTGGAAGAGTAGCCAAACTGAAGTGATAATGATCAAACAGGGAAAGGACAGAAAGGGCTGAGGCACTCAGAACATGGCTTCAGTTTGTAATGGGAAATAGAGAGTCCCTTCTGACTGTGTTGAGTAGAGCAGCAGACTCACAGGCTGAGGCTATTTTAAAGGCTTCCTCTCCCACAGTGTTTCCCACTTAACTAGTTCTCGGTGGCTCCTAACTCAGCATGTGACTCTTGTGGTTCCCATCTGGAGTAACCTTTCATCTCAGAAGAGACAATCCTTCCTGGAAAGAGTATAATGTGAAGTGTGCTTCCTGTATAGAAGCAGTAGACAGTTTGTTAAATTAAGTTTGCTGGGTGAAAAAGAGGTGATCTATAGCAACCTACTGGCAAACTGACTGCAGAATTTGTACTGAGGGCTTTTTTTAACTGGTGATTATGCTTCTGATGAAGTGAACCAAGACGGATTCTAGATTGCAACTTCAGTGTGCTGAGCAGGCATCAAAAGACAGAAGATATTTTTCAAAAGGCTCCTGTTTGATAGGGACATTGTAGTCACAGGCATAAATACATTTTTATAAACTCATTTCCAAATGTGAAGAAACAGCAACATATCCAATAGGACTATTTAGTGGGAAATACTGCAACTGTATTTTGAGTTGTATAAACAAGTACTGACATCATTAAAGAAATTCAAGACTGCAAAATAGCAGGAACTGGGATTAAAACATAGGTTTTCCTAAATCATAAATCTACTATGCTTGACCATAGCAGTAGTTTTCCATTTGCCCTGTAGAACACATAAATTGATATCTTCCGTGTCCTGCTAATGGGGAAGAGGTGGTGACGATAATGAGAATTACAATAAGAAAGCCACAACTGTCTGCAAGCCATATGTTCGAGTTTCCCAGGCACAGAGATACCCTTAGTAGCCAGGGTTTTTTACCCCAAACTTCCTCAGCAAAACATGAAAAAAAAAAAAAAAAAATACAGAACATTCTGTAAACTCTAAGGAAAGGCTATCTAACTCCTTCCTTTCTCTCTGAAGAGCCCTGAAGTTACAGAGTAACCATTGTCCCCCCATACATTTCAAACAGCTGGGAGTTTCTGTTCAGCTTCAGTAGGGAATGGCTGTTTGGGGTTCCCCCAACCTTGCACAATTTCCTCTTCTGAGGCAGCAGGAGAAACGTAGGAGAAAGGATTAGGAATAAATAATAGAAACAGTGGTTCAAACACTTCAACTCATCAATATGGAGCACAATTCAGAGATTTCTTTTTCCCTCCAATTCCTGATAGAATTAACTCATTTATTTAAAGACTAACTAATGTCTGAACAAGGTGTCTCTGCTTTAGCCACAGTACCATTCAGTTCTACTCTAAAGGGATATAACACCAGTACTGTTTCTTTCCTCTAGAAGGCACAATTAGTTTAAACTCATGCATGTGAATGCATAATGAAATCCTTAAATTATTTACCTTTTAACCCTTCTATATATGGTTACAAATTGTTTCTGTGAACATGTTCTTGACTTTTGGACATGACTATTTTCTGTTTTTTCCTTCTTTATTAAAAATGGATCTCAAGGGAAAATTGTTTTCAAGGTCCCATACTCCAGCCAGTCCACAGAAAATGCAGACTGATCCCATTGGTACGAAATGCTAATTTTTAAAGGAGTCTCTATTGTTTGTTTAAATCTAACAAGTATTCTGACAACTAGCATCCACCTAAGGCGAGAAACAGATGGAAGACAAAATGTGACATAAAGTCCTCTGGAAATAATTAGCTGCCTGGCTGCAAGAAAAACTTCACTTCATCAAATAATAATGTTTCATTAATATTAGCAAATGTTTCAGCTGAAAAAAATGTTAAAAAGCTCTGTACCTTTAGCATCTGACAAATGTTTGGGGTTTTTTTTCTTATTCTTTCACATGTAAGAACACTTCTGTGTAAAGAGCTGTTCTATGTGGCAAATCAAATTACACAATTCCAGTGCATGTCTAACAGTTTTTTACTCAAACTATTTTTTTTAAGAGATGCACCTTAGGGAGAAAAAGCCCCAGGCACCAGTACAGGTTGGGGGTCAACCTGCTGGAAAGCAGCTTTGCGGATAAAGACCTGGGAGTCCTTGTGAACAACAAGTTAACCATGAACCAGCAATGTGCCCTTGTGGCCAAGAAGGCCAACGCTATCCTGGGCTGCATTAGGAAGTGTGGTCAGCAGGTGGAGGGAGGTGATCCTCCGCTTCTACTCTGCTCTGGTGAGGCTGCATCTGGAGTACTGAGTCCATTTCTGGGCTCCCCAGTTCAGGCAAGATAAGGAACTACTGGAGTACCATGTTCAGCCAAGGGCTACAAAGATGACGACGGGACTGGAGCATCTTAAGAGGAAAAGTTAAGAGAGCTGGATCTGTTCAGCCTGAAGAAGAGAAGGCTGAGAGGCGACACCACCAATGTTTATAAATATCTCCAGAGTGAATGTCAAGAGGATGGGACCAGACTCTTTTCAGTGGTGCCCAATGATGAGGGGCAATGCACACAGACTGAAGCATAGGAAGTTCCATCTGAATATGAAGAAAAACTTTATTTTGAGGGTGCCAGAGCACTGGAACAGGCTGCCCAGAGAGGTTGTGGAGTCTCCTTCTCTAGACACATTCAAAACCTGCCTGTACACATTCTTATGCAATGTGCTCTAAGTGAACCTGCTTTAGCAGAGCGTTTGGACTAGATATTCTCCAGAGGTCACTTAGAACCCCAACTATTCTGTGATTCTGGGATTCTGTGTTGTACTGGGTGCAGGTGCCCAGGCACTGGCAGTGGGGGCTGCAGGGGGGGTTTTGTGAGAAGAGGCTGGGCCTGCCCCGTGCTAGACACAGTCAGTTCCAGCAGCTCCAAACCACCCACCACAAGGCAGCTCCTGAGCCAAGTTTGTGGTGCTTCTGTGGTAACATAAGAAAGAGCAAAACCTGTCAGAGTGTGAGAAGCTGAGTAAAAAAGCATGATAGAGAACTAATGTGAGAGAAGAAGGAGAGGGAGGAGGCAGTGCTACAACTGCCAGGGCAGGGATTCCCCCTGCAGGAGCCAGTTTATCCTGAAGGACTGCAGCTCATGGAAGGACCCACACTGGAGCAGGCATAGGAAGGAAGGACCAGCAGAGAGCAGCTGTTATGGACTGACCACAACATTCATTCCCCACCTCTGTGCGCCACGCAGGATTGGTGGGAGGGGAGTAGAGGAGTTGGAAAGGAAGGAGCAAAGTTGAGCCGGGGAAGAAGTTTTGTCTTTGTTTTTCACCATCTTACCCTATTTTTAACTGGCAATAAATTAAATTAATTTTCCAAGTTCAGTCTCTTTTGACTGTAACAGTAATTGGTAACAGTAACCCCTGTCTTTATCTCGACCAACAAGTTTTTTTAATCTTATTTTGTACCCTTATCCTGTAAAGAGCCAGAAGTGAGAGATGAGCTGGGTGAGGGACTGGCAGCCAGCCAAGTTCAACCCACCACAGATGTGCATGAGTATTCAGTTGTAGCCAAGATAATGACAGTGAGGCAAAATAAAAATAGCCTCAGCACTGGTCCCTTCCTATCCTCTAACACAGTTCTACCAGCTGGAACTATCTACCTAGATGGATATCTGCTTTTGAGTTTTTTAACTGTATTTTGTACTCACAAACACAGAGAACTGGGGGAAAAAAAAAATAAAAATACAAGTGTGTTTCCTACAGGATAGTGATAAATCCAAGGATTTGTGATCTGCTTAAATCACCCAGCAGGAAAGCTATGTCTGAAAAACTGTAGTCCTCTGATAAGCAGATATCTGAGGTGACACACTGAGAGCTGCACTAAAGATACACCTCTTCAGGAAGTTAGCATGTAATACAGCTCCTCAAGAACTCAGAAATATGGATAACCATGTCCTACATGTCAGCATGCAGGGGGATGCCCCAAAGAAAACTAGAATACTCACAGAATATACAAAGTATTTGCACACAGCTAAGTGCAAGGATCGACAAAAGAGTGCTTACAGATGAAACTCATGTCTGACAACACACAGCCATTAAAATTCTTAGCGTAGCTTTTCCGCTGTTTACTAGAAGGAGATGATAAATTATAAAATAGATAGAAGTCTGAAAGTCTGCAATTTATTAACTGAAATTAGTTTTTCTGTTTTCTCTGAAATTGCTTCTACTGTCCAGCTTAAAATCTCAGTGGTAGTTAACTTCTACCCCCAAAGTTATTGTAATAAATCGGGTTTGAAATCATATATTAATGACACTATATCTTAAAAATTAACTATTTTTATTCATGGATCAGTAATTGGGACTAATTCACACTTAGCATTGTTTCTACAGATTCCAGTCACTCAAGACAGATAGTGGGTGAAAGATGTAACCAAAAATACTGATTTTATCATGAGATGCGTTGTTGTATCTATTTGTTGAACTTTGGAAAGTGACAGAATCTTATTGATTCAAGCAGAAAAACACCCATTATTTATATGTAAAAAGAGAATCAATTATCCAGACACTTTGGCAGCCACTAAGATATCAACCATTAAGACCGGTTGCATAAGATGTTCCACATTTATCAAGAAACCTCCTTTGATTTTGATTGCACAGTGTTATTTAAATCCAGCAGGGGAAACTGAAAAGAGAGCTAGTAACATCTTGTCAGTCTCAGATTTCCCTAGGTTTGTTATTTCACAGCAGTGAAATACTTAAAGAAACTGATCACAAACATGACAGAACTGTTCAGGAAAAATTCTTAGTGAATCAAAGAATACTCACTCACTTAATTTTGAAACTGTTGAATGCTTTTTTTGCTAGTTCAACTGGTACAAGCAGTATTGTCTTTACAAACTAAAAAATAGTTTATGAAAATATTTTCTGAAATGTTTTACTTTAGCTTATTCACCTTCCTTCAATAGTCAAATGAACCTTTACATTTTACTTCTAGGAATATTGCATTTCATATGAAATATAGCCTAACATATACTTCCTTTACCATTACTTTTTATCAAAAACCTAACTGTGGAACTATACCATGTCACCTACACACAAAACATTCTGGGGAATAGCTCCTTTTTTTGGCACAAATAGTAATAAAAAAGTTGAAGTAACCAAGATCGCCCCAGGTATTCAGATTACTTCTGCACCACGAAGTAACAGAGAATGTCTAGAGATTGCAACAGCAAAATCTCCTGCAATGAAAAGACTCTTTCCTTGGTGTTACAACAGCCTGTGTTCTATTACTCTAAATAAAAATTATGCTTTAGTGCCTTTTTCCTTCTCCAAATGTATTCATGAGAAATTAGCAAAGGAAAGTAGCTTCATTGATACCTATTTTGTGAGTAGTCTTGGCCATTCCTAGTCCTTGAGCAAACCAAGGAACCACACACAGACAGGTAATTTTGGAGCTCTTAGGGGCATGCAAGTTATGATTCAGTTGGCCATCCATAGCTGCTGATCCAGAAGGCCCCAGGTGGTCTGTGATCTCTGGCAGCCTCACACAGGCTTTTACCAATGTCAAATGCCACTTAATGCCTATAAGTAGGCAGCTAAATTGAAGCCCAAGGACTCGGTTCTTGATTTATTTAAACACAGGAACATAGTGACATTTAAACTACTTAAAACAGTATATTTCTCATTGGAGAAGGTAAAACATTTTCTGTAGGTTTGTGGCAAACGCACTCGATGCACCCCCCCAGCCAAACCAGCAGCAGTTTGGCCCAGGCTCCAGAGGAGGTAAAGGCCTGAGCTGTAGCCAGGACAAGACCTCCTTCCAGGAGACCCACAGGGAAGCAGAACGGCACATTGGACCCCAGTGGCTTGTTGGTACAGGGAGTCTTGTGCAGACTTTTCCTGCTGTATGCAACTCCTACAAATCAACCACTTCTTTCTATAAATACGACAGCCTGGATGAGCCCATTTTTTTGCTCTCCCTGCTAAATAAGTGAGCTATATGGCAGTGGTTTTACTACTCACAGGTCAGTGGATGAGCCCAAATCAAGTTCAATGTTGATCATTTAGCTTAAGCAGATGCACACCAAATGTAATGGATTATTTAGAGATATATGGTTGTATGATTTTTAGTGTACTCTCTGATTCATATTACTTGGTAGACTAGATTTACTAAAATTTTAAGCTGTAAAGTCCTGCTTGTATTTACCAAAAGCAACTGCAGACTACACTAAATGCCTGCAAGATAAAGTCTAGCTTGCGTTTTGCTGGAAAAAATTGAACTGATTGGTAAAACAATGATCCAAGGCTAACACAGAGACATTACAGATATCTGCAAAGTGGGATCTCTTTTGCACTCCACTAAGAAAGGACTTATCCAGAAAAAATGGCACATTCAAGGGTATGGACTAAAAATAATGTCTACAACTGAACAAAACAAAGGCCCACATAGAGTCAGAGAAAAAGGGTCCAATAGGGAGAAAAGGACCTGGTGGTGAAATTTTGCTATTGGACTGAATCTTGGTATGAATGGTCTGTGAAGACATAAAAGTTTGTAGTTTTCTATGCTTGGGCAGACCTCTCCACAGGTACCCAGCTTGAGCCAGCCCTTCTGCTATTCTACTCAATTAAATTTTTTATTTTCTGAGAATCTTGCCTCCTGAAAGTCTGCTCTGCATATGGTCATAAGGCCTCACCTGAAAGTTTGCTGCTGGAGTTCTAAAATACAGACTCCGGAGCAAATGATTATCAGGGAAAGAGGAACCCCGACAGTTTGCACCACGACGGATACGGCCTCTCCTGAGAGTTTGTCTCTGGAGCTCCAAGACACAGCCCCTGGAACAAACGGTTATCAGGGAAGGAAGAAGCCTGAAAGTTTTGCTTTGTGAACAGGTATAGGCACCTGGAGAGAAGGTAAGCAGCATTTGGCTTGGTGTATTTCCCCCCTGCAGTAAATAATCAAGTGAACCTGCCACCGAACTCTTTTAAGTTGCGCTTTGCTTTAAGAAATCTAAACATTGTTCTGCAGCAAGCAGAACCCCTAATTTACTCCCCCGCAACAAGGTTTCATGAGTCAGGTCTGCCAAGCATGTGTTGGAGTTGTTCGTATACCCTAGGACACCTGATATGACTCTGGACACTTATATTTAAGCAACTGAACTACTGAATTCAGCGCCAACACTGTGCTGAAGACCAGGAGGAGACCAAGGCATCTAAATTATACTTATATGCAGGCAGCGTACCTGCTTCACTCAGCTAATTCACCTCTTGCTCCAAAGGGGAGTGACTTTCAACAGATATTTTGACATATCTGACAATTCCATTCTCGGATACCCCACGATATGCTTAAGCAATCGTGGCTACTGGCTGACTGATCAGCTACATGGATTTCTAGGCTCAATTTAGTGTATTGGATGGCATTGTATTGACCTAATGAGAGCTTACACACATTCCATGTGTAGACATTAACATACAGGCATTTGAGTGCAAATGCTTTAATCTCTTGCCAAATTCAGCTGTAAGGAACTTGTGCAGCTAACCTGTAGACTACTCAAGTATTACCCTCATACTCTAGGAAGCAACAGAAGATTAGTCATTTCTATTTTTAAATAATTAGAAGGTGCTTAAATATATTTATAGATCCATTTACTCAGAGAGAATATGTATAGTTATACACAGCTACTCATTTATTTCACTTTTTAATATGTCAAACTAATTAAACCTAAACTTTCAATTTTAATAAAGTGGAACTGATTACAATTCCTTTGTTAAAAAAAAAGTTATACAAAGAAGTTGAGAGACTTCTGTGACAACCCCTACAAAAGTCCATCACTTTTTAATGTAAAAATGGACATACTCCCACTCAGATATTATGACTGGTACTTTTCTTTCCCAAATTGCATTTTTTTGTCATCTAACAGAACTAGAAGCAATCCCTGATATTTCAAGTCATCAGAAAGAAAAAATAAGATATATTAAATCTTACTGATCAGGCAGTTCTCAAAAGTTTTCAAATAAGATATGCAATCCTATTCCCTTGTGATTTGAAAATGTTCTCTAATCATCAAAACTCAAAACTATATTCTTAAATTGCCTTTTCTGCAGAAGTTATAGTTGGCCTCAAGAGAAAATAATTTGATTAATATAGTTATTGTAGCCTGAAGTAACATAATGATCAGCAGTCTGTCACTGTATGACTTCATTTAAACACCTCACTCCAAGCTAATTTGAACTAAGAATTTAAACATTTTTTATTTATTTGTATTTTTAATGAAAAAGCCTTTCAATATAGTAATAATAATACATGTATTTCTCACCTGGTCCTAATTTCTTTAGTAGAAAGAAGGACCAGATGGGTTCCTTAACTTTCTTCTCACAGAAAATGAAATTCTTTTCAAAGCTTGTTTAATGAAGTTTTGGGGGTAAAGCATGAGATTTCTTCTTCACTTGTTCAGCAGTTCCATTCTTCCACACTGCACTATATTGCTTTTCTTTCTGGGCTTAGCTATTTTATTAAAAACAAACAAACAAAAACGCAAACCCATACTAGTATCAGTGGAATGACAATATACTGATTGGTGTTTCTATCAATAGATAATCCTTCATTTCAAATACTGTCTCAGAATATTAGGGGCAGAAGTGGGAGGGACAACATGTAACAGAACTTTTTTCAGCTCCAACTGCAATTATTTCTATATCAGAAATTCGCATTTAGCAGGATAGGAAGTTCAAAATCAAAGGGAAGACAATTTAATTCCCTTTTCTCATCTAATGTCTCACTTCCAATATCATCACATTGACTGTTCTACCATTGCCAAAATCAAATGCAGCTGTACAGGAAGTGGTTTTAGAAATAATAAAGGATATTCTTATATGAAGACCTGTGGCTTTTTGAATGGTCACGATTCTTGCTCCAAAATGTATTCTCTTCTAGTCAAAGCTAAAAACAGAGACCACTTTCCAGTGGAAGACAATCCCAGAGGGAAAAAAGTGTGTCTCCCAGAAGGAAGAGCACCTGTCATAAACCACAACTGAGCCTGAAATGCACAATACATGAAAGGTCCTGGGAACATCAAACTGGGCACATGTATAAAGTTTGTCATCCGGTTGTGATCCCGAATACCCTGTTCTGAAAGTACCAGTATGCAATACCCAATTCCACCAGTATCTGACTTAAAAGTCCCACAGATTTCTGGGTCCAGAAACATGGTTCTCTTTCATAAAAACTTGAGGAAGCTTTATCTACTGGATCTTTTGAAAAGCTATATAACATATTTGAAAAGTTTGGGCTTCCCCATTCTCTCCACCTCACCCACCTTCCCCACCAAAAAAAAAAAAAAAAAAAAAAGAAAAGAAAAGGTAAAAAAAACCAAAACCAAACAACAGCAGAAAAACAAAACACTGTTCTTAAAAAAGGAGGCAATTCCTTTCTATCTTAACCTAGGGTGCATAAACCTCAATGTGTTCATGTAGTCCACTAGCTCAGTGTCTTAATCGCTATGCTTTAGGCACTTGTAACACAGGAAGGACCATCTGCAACCCTCTGTGTCCCACTTCAGTAAACAGTTGTCTTAAGCAGCTCCACCAATAAGTAAGGAAAAAGGAAAAAAAAAAAAGACAGAAAATGTCTATTTCCTGTAATGGAAGATTAAGTTCCTCTCTTTACTATATTATTTTAACTACATTTTTTACACAAAGCAGTTGTTCAAGTGCAGGAACAGTCTTAAAAGCATGGACACTAGGACTCTCTTATCATTGGAAATGTCCTATAAGTCTATCTCGGCATTCTTTATGTCATGCCTCAAAAGACCTGATAAGCAAATTGTTTTTAGTGATAAATCTGAAATTCTATCATAATTTCAGAAAATTATTAGTACTACTAAATGAACACTTACCATAGATATGCTGAAAGACATATTGTTTGAAATATGCTCTACAACAGTTGCTTTCACTGTGTAGTTGGAGTCCGCTCTAAATAAAACTGCTTCCTTGTAATTAGAAAACGTCATGCTTTTTGCATATTAATTTGGGTCATCAAACTGTTAAGAAGCCTTCCTTTGGAAGACTATTGTTTGGAAGTATGAAAAGAACGAGCTTTTTAATCACGTGGACCTTAAGAAATAAATAAAAATTGTACATGATTGTTATTCTTCCTGAGTAAAAAACGAAAAATTAGATCTCAGAAATAATTGTTTTTTTCAGATAGAAAACTCTAATAGATTTCCTCTAGAATCTTTTTTTCACATAAATTTTGGGGAAGTATTTCATGGTGTGTTTCCTACCCCTCTTTTTCAAAATAAAGAACAGTATTTTTATCCTCAGATTTAGAAAAGAAAAAAAAAAAGGCCTTTTTATCTCACTAGTTTATAGTCATTAAGTACTCCGAACTCCTATTGACTTTGGTGACAGTTCTCAACATGTAAAATCAGTCTACAAGGGTGCATCTACAGTAACACTGAATACATGAAGAAATAAAATCCCTAAAAGAAAGAAAACTTGATATATCTCAAAAAAACTTAGTACAATTCTGTGGAAATATTCATGTAAGGGAGTAAACACAAAGAACCTACAAGCATCTAGAATAGGCACTTACCAGCCAACACATCCACATACTAATACAGATGAGAAAGTACTGCAGAGTGGGAGACTGGCATGGCTTGAAAATGATAGCATAAAAGCTGCTTATTATCTCAGTAGGCTCTATAAGACAGCACACCTGATCATTATTGCCTATTCCAATTAGTCATGAGTCCATCAACAGTAGCTATAGAACTAACTTTCCTTCCTTTGAGGTGGAAAAGATTTTTTTCAGCATTTATTCAATCAGTTCCCAAATTAGCTGACGAGGAGCAGTTTAATGACATGCCAGTTCTGTTGTACCCATGATAATGTCTTTTGTCCTTTTTGATAAATTCAGGAATCTATCATTATAAAGGAAAGAGGCAGTGCAATTTCCAGGTGGAAATACAGAATTAACTCTTGGATTACTTATCAAGTTGTTTCAACTGTGACAAATAAAACATTTTTTTAATTTATTTTAGACTATGGTTACATGTATAAAGGTTTATATATAGAACACATATGAATACCATAAATGGAAAACATGCACTTAAAACCAAGACCAAGTGTGGGTTATTTGTTCTACTGTACTCTCATATGCATGTAATGAATGCAGATGTTTATTCCATAAGTATATTATCAAGCAGTTTGAAAAAAAGATTGTGAAGAATTTGTTGTGGTGAAATTGTGGTTTTGATCCAGCAATCACAATGTGACCAGAGACTGCTAATGAGTTCTGATCTCACCTTGAAATAATGAATGTTTCTGATTACATATTGATATCACATTTCTTTAATTAAGGTTAAGGTGAAGAACCCTGAATGTTTGTGAGGCACAAGAATAAAGCCCAGCTGACTGCCATTTTTCTGTGATCTATCCAAAGTAATGACATTTCTTGAGTGTTTTTCTGAGGGTCATGAAATTTCACCAAAGATGTAACTACCTGGGAGGTTTCATAGTTAAAATCTGTCTCATGCTATATGAAAAAAAAACAAGTATCATTCTTATCTGATATTTTGGTTTTTGAATATGCTTCATTATAAATACATTTTAATCTATTGAATAAATAATCATAAAGGAAGTACTTATAATTTATTTGTATATACTTGAATTATGTAAATTCGACGAGTATTTTATCATACAGCATTCTTGGCTGATGGTCTCTGTACCATACAAACACCAAGAAGGCATCTAAAGTAACATAAAAGCTATTGTAAGAGACTTTTGAAAGCTCAGTGATCATGATAAAGGACTAGATGACAGGAAGGTGTTTGTTTACTTTTGGTAAACTTTATTTTCTGAGAACAGCAGTTACTAGCTTTATTACCATGACACATGTAAATAAGGAAGCAGATTTTGTAAGCAGAATAAATATGCCAAAATTAACAGTTATAAAACTGTTAAGAAAGATTAAAGGAAAGACAACTGTTAGTAAGCTGAAAGATGTTGCTGAATCTTACTTTACTAGTAAGCTGAACTGAGATGGCTAAGATTCAGTTTAGGATGACTTGTAGTTCCAGCTTTGTGTCAAAGTTTTACTTGTATATTGTCCCCAATAGTGATGATCAAACATAAGCTCTCTTAGTGAAGCAAAATATAACTATTTACTTAACTAGGATTAACCATGACCAATACATAATGTGATATGAGTATTGTATCACCTTTCTTTACAAAATTAAATGGACAATAAGACTCTAACTTCAACTCCACTAACATCATGTCTAAATACCAAAAAGATTAAAAGCCCCCATTATTTTGCCAAATAAAGTAAGAATGATACATACACATTCTGTAGAGTTATGACTTTGGGAGACAATACAGAAAGGATCCTGTTCCATGAAATTAACCACTTCTTTTAAAGAAGCAGACTTATGACTCTATCTGTAACACTATAACACAATTTGTATGCATACTTGTGTATATGTATGCTACACAGTGTTGAAGAGATTATTTTCAAAAATATCTCAGAAATGTTACCATTCATTTCCCGGTGTGGGGCTTGTATTATTCAGCAAATTTTAAAGGAAAAAAAGAAATCAATATTTTATTCAGAACTCAATACTGCTTGTGAATTTTAATAACCTCAAAGTTCTGAAGTCTCTCTATCAGCTACTTAGATGCCATCAAATACTATAATAAGGGAGTACAGGGCCCACAGACAGCCTGATAGAAGTATCTTCTGCAGGTGACCTGTGGTAATGAGAGTGCCAAATAAGGCAGTATCTATTAATGGAAAAAGAATCCTTTTTAGATATTTTATTAACAGAATTCCTGTGCAGGTACTTTTTATTACTGTGTTCAATGAAAATTTTTGGGGAGGGGAAAGCTTGGAAGTAAAATGAAAACCTGCTGAAAGTATCAAAACCTCTCTTTTGACTCTGCAGTCAGACAAAAAGATTTATGAAGCTATTAACAACAGACATATTCTAAAGAGCAGCCTAATTTTGCATTAAATTGCCTTCACTTTTGTGTTTGCAAGACACATGCAAAAATACTCAGAGTTGAACTATAGTCTTTGGAGACTGATCTGATATTAAGTGTCCTACATGTTTAACCACGTATTATACTGTATGAAGAAATAAATCAGGAAGTCTTTGTGAAACACAAACAACTCTTTGAAGTAAAATACCTTAGGGAGAACTGAGGTTACAACTGTAGAAATATAAAGATAATTTCCACTTTCTGAAGATCATGGTATCTAAATTACAGATCTACTGAGTCGTGTGTTCTTCGTTTTGACTCTTGATTCAAAGATTTCTTTATTCTTTCTTTGAACACAAAGATTCCTATGCAGAAGTTAGATGATATCAGACAAAAGTATTGTTCCTGTGGTCTGTGGCAGCTAGTTAGTGGGAACAGTCTCAGGGGTTACATTTTAGCCTTTGAAATGCAGCATATTGCACAAAAATTAAAGCAAATTCTACTTCATTCTGATTAGATTAAAACACGATCATAAACAAATAGATGAGAAGAAAAGGAAATAATTTACTCACTAAAAATTCCATTTATTTCTCTGTTACGCTTGCTTGGTAAGCCTGCTCTGCAGTATACCAAAATTACACATGGAATCTCATTGATATTCTCTGGTACTTGATCTCAGTAGGGTATCTCTTTTTGCTCAAAAATATAATCCACTTATTACATATGAGATACAAATACTAGCATACTGTACATCCCACTCTCATAGTCAATTGACAAATACTGCATATTTAAACCACATTTCTGCAGCTCCAAAATTGCTAGAAATAGGGAAAGCTGGTATATTTACATAGGTGGACACATAGTAGGATGATAATAACAAAAAATAGTGTGAACCTTATTAGGCAACTTCCAGCATCTTTGCCCCAGGAGCTACAGGGGTGATTGTCATTTTCCTAAAAGCAGACAAATCTGCAAAGCTATGCATCTAAATAAAAACAATTGACTGATGTCTAGACCAGCTGTTTAGTTTTTTTTTTTTTGCTTTTGTTTTGTTGTTTTTGTTGTTGTTGTTTAATATTTTATATTATTCAGAAAATATCTGTCATAGATGTCTTTCCAGGGTTGTGGGGGTGGGATTGTGTTCTACTAATGATCTTGATTATGTTCTCTACCTTGATATACATACTTCTATAAACTACTATAGTTGAAAGGCCCTTCCAGAGAATATCTATGAGCAAAACTTAACATTTCACCACTGAAATCTGTTTTGAAAATGTTTAAATACAATAAATACAGTTATACTCAAATGGAACAAATACTGAGCAGCAAAAGGATGAAATTTATATATAGGATTTATTATCACAACCATCAATATGTGTCTGCTCTGCATTCTGTTTACACCTTTATATGAGATGTGAGAATATATCATCAACTGCTGGGGCATCACCTACTACTTTTTCTAGAAAGCAAAAAGGAAACAGGAAAACCCCACCTACATAGTCTCTGGTTCAGTGCTGGACATTGAGATGGAAACAAAGAAAACCTGGATTTGTAAGCAATATTCCATGTTACTTTGAAATTGCATTTCAAATTTGAAATTATATCTCTTCATGGCATAGTAATCCTGACTACTAACACAGGAAAGCCTTTGTTTCCATCTCTAGAATAGGAATATTTACTTGTTTTGTAAAGGATTTTCAGAAGTGGAAGTAAAATATATTGCATAAGTCTGAGAACTGTTCATCTTCATTTCCACCTCACTAATGATCACATTCTATCATGATATAATATACTGTCTTATGCCATGTTCTCTCTTCCCCAGATCTTCTAAAGGCTTGTCCTGCATGCTTGATTGAAAGACATTCTTGTAGCATGGTCATCAATCTTTTAAAGACCTAGAAGAACTGTTGGTTTTATTAAATAATGATACTGTACACAGGCACTGACAATTAGCACAGGGACCTGAATGAACTCGCAAATTTCAACAGGTTTCCAGAGCAGATGGAAGTGAAGAGGTTGTTTATTTTTGCTCCAGAATAGGAGGACCTCAGAAAAGTGGAGCAGTAGAGGACTTCTTATAGACATTTTATGAACAGGAATATTTTTCTTTAAAGGTGCTGGAAGGTCTTACTCCTGGCATGAAATAATAGTTAAAATTTTTCCTCATTACTTACTGTACGGAATGGTATGGATTAGGAAATAAAGAGTGGTCAGCATACTCCAGTGCATCCCTATTTCTACAGGATGTATCTCACTTCATACTTTCTCATGTTTGCTTCACTCAGGGCTGTTTAATAGGATCTGTTATTTACTACATCAAGAACACAGAAAAATATTCAAGTGCTTTTGACAATTACATCAATTTTACTCTTGAACAGGAACAGCTTTTGCAGTTATAAACAATCATTCTAATTCTTGCAATTGCTTCAACAACTAATGAGTCTTTCCCAACATGTCTTCAACACAGCCTACAGAAAATTATTCACATCCATAGCTGACACAATACTGGCTTTCAGGACATATTTTTTTGAGACCATTTGTATGACTTCAAAAATATCTCTTTCAAACAAGTGACACAAGTAATATAACCACAGCTAGTGGAGGTCCACAGTTTTGATAATGAAAACAGAACTATGCTGAAAGAACTATATATAATAAAAAGAGAAAGAAAAAAAAATGGACAGACCAACAAAACAGAAAAAACGTTCTATGGAGAATTTAGGGGGAAAAAATAAAAGTACCACAGAGGAGAGGGAGAAGGCCTGACATCGGTTCTTTGGACAAGTTAAGAAAAAGCAGCAAAGTAATCTTGTTATTATAACTGCATTTATAAAATAACTTATTTATCAAAGAAATGTTGATGGTAGACCTCAAGTGAGGGTTGCCCTACACAGCATAGCTGGCAGCTGTTCAGTGTTAAAATATCAGACATAGGGTTCACACATCTTGAGTAACTTGAATGTTTTGTAATCTCAGGGGCAGAAGATGGGAAGAATATATGTAATAAATGACTGTAGTTAGTTAGTTAGCTAGTTAGTTGGTTAGTTTGTTTGTTTGTTAGTTTGTTTTCCGTAGTTTTTTTAAGTATTCAACAAAATTACCTGCCTGTAAATCAACGTATTCCCTTTGGA
Source organism: Streptopelia decaocto (assembly GCF_964273445.1). Classification (NCBI taxonomy): domain Eukaryota; kingdom Metazoa; phylum Chordata; class Aves; order Columbiformes; family Columbidae; genus Streptopelia; species Streptopelia decaocto. Next base: position 97,836,468 of record NC_138656.1, on the reverse strand, counting down.
TCTCCCAGAAATTCTCACCAGCCTTAAACGGTTAAGATTCAGAACACAGTTTTAAGTGTACTAAGATAAATCACTTTCAGAATTAGATGAACTTGGTCAATAATCACCTGGGATAATTTGTAATTTTATATTGAAATTAAATTAAAATGTAGTGGATAATCATGAGCACTCACTTCAGATATTCAGGACTTTATATAGAAGTGAAGCATTATTTCAATGATGGGGAAAACCTAATTGCTATTTTCAGATTCCTCGCGGTGGTTATAGACAAGAAAGAGTCAGACAGTTACAGATGTGTACTGAAGAGACTGCATGTACCACAATGTAAATTCCAGCTATGAAGAAAACTATAACAAGGGTGTCAAACACTGAAACTAGTCACTATTGAATTTTCACCCCCTGAGATATTAAAAATCAACAAAAAGGATTGAGGAACCTGAGGTAGCTTCAGAGTCAGCCCTGCTCTGAGCAGAAGGTTGGACAAAGTGACCTTCGGAGAGCTCTTCCTAAATTTCTCTATCAATCCATCATTCTGTAGCAAACATTATCACACTACAACCAATATTGGTTATAAAAGAAGTAATTATGATATACCACTGTCTTCTTCCAATTATTTTCTTCTTGATTAAATTCCAGTCCTGAAAATCACAGAGCACTGACCTTAACAAGTTATCTATTCCATCTCCTTACTCCATGACAAGAATATTATTTGTGCTATATTTCTGGTACTTTCGAGTCTGATCTTACAGACAATGACAGAGACTTTACATCTGCTTACAGAAACATGTCTGTTTCCTTCACCATGAGTACTATTAGCAAGTTTATCTAATGTTTAACCTTAATCTCCTTTACATTTAAGTCTATTATGTATTTATCAACCCATACTGGACAAGATAAATTAAAAAATTATGATAAATAGAAACTCATTGTTTTCAGGAGCCTTTTGCATGAAATGGATCAGAACTCATGTAGCCTTTCCTTTAATTTTAAGTCATACTTTTCACAAATCTTGTCATACTCTTTGCTTTGCCCTCACAGATGCCTTAAAATGAGTAATGCAAATGAGCAGGCGTTGCCTTCACCACTAGTTTGTTCAGTGGATATATTTTGCAGCCAATATTCCTCTTTATAAGTCATAATATAGCATTTTTATCTTTTACAAATGATAAAGTTTTCGAGTTCTGTCTGTATGGATATGTCACCATGTGTATATGCCTACTGTAAAAATGCTATACAACCATTTTTCTCCCATTCTGTTTATTGCAACTCAGTATCATGCATATATTTCATAAATTTGTACACTATTTCAACATGGAAGACAACAACACACATATTGAATGGTATCGGACTTACAACTGGAAGCTTCACTGTCAATAGGTGGAAAAATAATGCTCAATAATAATTCTATTAGTTATAAAAACATACCATTTTAAAATGTCATCTGAAACTGTTTCAAAAACCTTAATTAAAACATGATATATCTCCTGCTTCTCCATTGCCTTCAAGGCCTACAATCATAGTATCTTCTTTTTTTTTTTACTTTTTTTAAAAGGAAATTGCCCTTTTCCAGGTTTCAAGTACCATTATGTGTCTTCTGTGATCTCTCAAAAGTACTATTACTGGCCTAAACTTTTCTCTGTAATTCCAGGTAGAAGCAACACTGAAAGGCAGCATAAGTTTCAAAGAGTATACCTTCCCTTTATATGTTTATCTTTCTGTATCATGTTAATGTTATGCAAATAACTTAATGTGAAATTCTGTGTATATCTTTATTATCTATAGCAATAATTTCCATATCTTCCAATGTAAGGCATAAGGTTAAATAAACCTAAAACAATGATACACACATTGGGGAGATAAGGTGATTCTACTGAACAGAATAAGGTATTTTCTAGATAATTCTAGAAAAACCTTTAAGATTTTGATCAAAGTTCTGCCTTCTCACATTTAAATAATTTATTTATGTACTTCTTATAGATGTTCAAAAAGCTTTAACTTGGTAAAGTAATAAAGGCTCTAAGAAGCCTGAGTAAGCCAGTGCAAGCCCACCCTACCAAAAGACTTGCCCTTAAGTCCATCAAGGAGAGTGTTTCAACTGTTGGCCTTGGTGTGAAACCTGCTGACATAGGGCTTGCAAAGTCACCTGGAGAAGAAATTCTCCCTTCCTATAAGGCCATGAAAACCATTGGGGCTTATTTTCCTATGAGAGTAGAAGACTTGTTATGAGATGCAGGAGAAAGATCATTCTGGGATTTTTTTTTTTAAAGGATTGTGGCCATGTGTCGGGTTTGTGTCAGATTTGTTAGGGAATGTTTAGGAGAAGGACCGAAGGAAAGAAAAGAGAAAGATCATGGGCACTGGGGAGGAAGAAGTATGGGGAAAAAAAAAAGTTGCAAAAGCTCCCTTATAGGGGCATGTATAACAAAACCATTGAACATATATTACTGATTTGATATCTAGATATACAGACAGGAATGCTAAGTGAAAGATTAAAATGTCAGGCTGGAAGCCACTTCAGGATATGTGTATTAGACCTCTGAAAGCATCTAAACCCTTCATTTGAAGTAGTAAGAGGAAAATAGATTTAGAAATATTTTAGTTGAACACAAAGGAATTTGACTTTAATTTACTTGATAAAAAACTAGTATAATAGCAAGAAATTCAACAAATTTAACTCTAAAAGTAATTTCCAGTCTTACAATTCCAACTCACAACCAACCAACCAAGAACTGCCATATTCTTTGAGCTCCAGTAGTATGTGAACCTATAACTCTTAGACCTTGGATGTCTCTTGATATTAAAGAGATAAAATGATAAAAAGTACACAATGCCAAGAATATGGTTAAATGCATATTGTTATTATTATCTAAGTAAGGAAAAAACATTCAAGAGGATTCAAGAGTGGGAAAGAGAAAAAAAGAAAAAAGAAAAAAGAAAAGAAGAAAAGTTATGCAAACAAACATGGACTTATTATTTTTTTAAACATGAAAATCTTGAGATTTTGTTATGGTTATTTTATCAACCATTTGCTTAGATTATTTTTTTTTTCAATAATACAATGTAGACTTCACTTATTTTAACTCAACATTGACTTATTTTAACTTAACCACAGTCTTAACAAAATTATGACAATGCATTAAGTAACATCATCATCCAAAGAACACACCAGCATGGGCTTCACTTTGATTTCCATGGTTTTAAAGAGTTTGTGGTCTGGGAACCCTTCCTGAATTAGAGATGAATGCAATGAAAATTGTGAAATTGAATCCAAATACTTCAGTAATTTTAAATCACTGCTTTTTTATTTTATCTTAAAACCTAATTATTTTCTATAAATATTTAACACTTTAGACAAAAGACAGATGGCTTAGATACTAAATTTTGCAATAAGTAGAGTCAGATCCCCAAATAAGCTATGAAAGACAGGACATAACATTTGTGTTCTTTTGAATTCACATTCTTGAAGGCCTTGTGCTCTATTTTCAATTAATTCATCTACATAAATCAAGCACTGAAATTCAATGGTTTTTTTTTTTTCTCACTGTTAAAACTGTTTGGCACACAACTGTTTTTTCTCCATAGATTAGATAACTGAAACTTAGTGTGTTTCATTGTATAGCCAAATTCCAGAAATACTAATTTGCAAGACTACATTTAGACTAGATTTAAAAAAAAAGTATAGTGGAATCTTATTAGAAGTTCTGCTTAATATTTACTGAGGGTTTTTTTCTTGTTTGTTCATTTTGGTTTTGTTATGTATATGAGCACACTGTTGACAGATACTTTTTCTTTATACTCATGGTATCAGGCCAAGTTAAAAAACAGATCCGCAACAGAAGCCTCTATATCACACTTCTAAAAAGTGTACGATTAATACTAAGTGTGATGTGATGTGATGTGATTGATGTGATGTGATGTGATGTGATGTGATGTGATGTGATGTGATGTGATGTGATGTGATGTGATGTGATGATGTGATGAAGGGTACAGCAGGGTTTGAATTGCTTTGACTATATATTTTTTTAAATATAATTTACTACAGATAGTGTAATTTTCATATCAGTACATACAAACTACCACTGTTCCTTTGTTCAGATGGAGCATGAAGAGCTGGATAGTCAGATTCCCAGGTAGGAAGACTGGGAAAAAAGCAACTATGCATCTTTCAAGAGAGCACACAGAGCTCATGATTGCAAACAGATGGGATGCCTCTCATGGTCTTTCGCATTTCACATGCATAATAGGATCAGCCTTATTTTGTGTTTGCTTAGAACATTTATTTATAGCAAATTAGAGCTTTTGCAGAGATTGTCAGTGTTGTTCTTGGTGTTACTAACTGTAAATTGGTATGTTGTGTGTAATCTCATACTCATGTTACTTGGGGTTCTGGGGCTTTTCCTGGAACAGTCTTGCATAATATGGAAAATAGGATATTGGACTGAATGGGCCATGTGATGGATTCAGTTATGCAGTATTTAATCTCCTTTTGTTAAGAAAAAATTGATCTTTTGCATTTCCATTTATCTTAAGAACTCTCATTTCTAACATTTATTCTGCAAATACATCAAGGGAAGACAATATTAAATTCTGATATAACCTTGATATCATGCTGGTTTTATTTAAATTTTGTTCTGTCAAAAAAGGTCACAATTGTTTATCATTCTTTTTTGTTTCCAGATGCATGCAAAAGGGATAAATGAGGATGTTGCCATATTTCTTTCTGTGACTTGTGAATAGAAGAGTGACAAAGGATTCTTTCATGCATTAATGTGAAGCTGGATCAGTTAGAGCCCTATACATACTACAATCCTGACAGAAATGTCTCATTCACCAACAGCATAAGTGTTCCAATTTGAATATCTGGAGTTCAGGATGGGATGCCTAATTTACTCTGACAGAGTTGTTGATTTAAATGAAAATGAATTATATCAAACCTGCAGACTTCTCTCCTTAATTACATTTTAGCAAACAAGTACAACAAGATCCCATGAATACTAAGAGCTTTTAATATATTCAGCAGACAGATCCTCAAAAGGGCAATAATAAATTGTTTTCCCAAAATATAGGGAGGTGAAGGTATCTAGAATAAAAAAAGAAATGAAGCAAAACAAGTATCTTTTTGTACAAATTGGCTGAGAGCAAGTGATGTAAAAAGATGAGCCGGACACAAAATATTTAAATATAGCTTCAATTTGACTATTCAGAAGCTAAAACTAAGTCTGACCACGTAAACTGAGAGTTGTAATACTGAATTTTAAGTGACTACTCCCTTAAGGCAAAAGCTTATTTTTATAATTAATAATGATGATATTAATATTAGTATTACTATTAACAATAACAATAGCAATAACAATAATAATAAGTAGGGGTTTTTTATGTGATCAATAAAATATAGCAGTAAACACATCTGTCAAAGGTTTCCTACATGGCTATATGTAATAAACAACTGGAAAATCAGTTAGACTGTGACAGTTAACTATTTATTTCAAGCTTTAATTATTTATTGCTTCTTTATAAGTTAGTTTGAATGTTCAATTGAACTAATTATTCAGAACTAAGCTCTGAAATCCATGGGAAATTTGTCTGAATAATGAAAGATTTCAAACTTAGCCAATTTCACTGAAAAATACCAGTTTTATATTTTCCTGGTTTTTAAACGAATATTTTTTCTTTTTTTTCTTTTTTCTTTTTTTTTTTTTTTTTGTTTTCCCAGTACATGACAGATAACATGTATTTCACAATATTAAAGAACACTAACTGGGAGTGTCATATGCTTAAAAATCTGACAGCCGTTATATTAGGAGTTTTAAAAGTCATAGAGGCATTTAAACAAAATGATAGGAAATACACAGAAATTAATGAATCCTATATTTAGGAAATAAAAAGCCTCTGCAGGTCTGACAGCTCTCAGACATATATTTTACATTAAAACTCAAAATTCATAGTAGTAGTATAGTCTGAATGATTCAAACTGGGATGAAAATCAAATGGGCATTTTCAATCAAGTTTGCAGTTTGAAGAGCTGCAAAAAACCATTAAGGTTTTGGTTAGCAAGCCCATCATTCTTGAATGTCATGAAGACAAAATCACAACATGCATTTGTCTGTTTTCACTGACAGTGTTTCTGTACAATGTTTCTCACTATGAATCTCATATAATACCAGGTCAATGGAGGAGTTTGCTTTAGTTGATGAGGACTGGGTTAGGGAGCAATTAAATAGTCTGGACATCCATAAATCCATGGGTCCAGATGGGATGCATCCGCGGGTGCTGAGGGAGCTGGCTGAAGTCAATGCTGGACCGCTCTCCATCATCTTTGCCAAGTCTTGGGAAACGGGAGAGGTGCCCGAGGATTGGAGGAAAGCAAACGTCACTCCAGTCTTCAAAACGGGCAAGAAGGAGGACCCGGGTAATTATAGACCGGTCAGCCTCACCTCTGTCCCTGGGAAAGTAATGGAACAGCTTGTCCTTGGTGCCATCTCAAGGCATATCAAGGATAAGAGGGTTATTAGGGGCAGTCAGCATGGCTTTACCAAGGGTAAGTCATGCTTGACCAACCTCATAGCCTTTTATGAGAATGTAACAAGGTGGATGGATGATGGCAGAGTGGTGGATGTGGTCTACCTTGACTTCAGCAAAGCATTTGACACAGTCTCCCACAGCATCCTCACAGCTAAGTTCAGGAGGTGTGGTCTAGACAATAGAGTAGTGAGGTGGGTTGCAAACTGGCTTAAGGAGAGAAGCCAGAGAGTGGTAGTCAATGGTGTGGAGTCTAGTTGGAGGCCAGTATCTAGTGGAGTGCCTCAGGGGTCAGTACTGGGGCCACTATTATTCAATATATTCATTAACGATTTAGACGAGGGAATTGAGTGTACTATCAGCAAGTTTGCTCATGACACTAAGCTGGGAGGAGTGGGTGACATGCCAGAAGGCTGTGCTGCCATCCAGCGGGACCTGGACAAGCTGGAGACTTGGGCGGGGAATAACCTAATGAAATTTAACAAGGGCAAGTGTAGAGTCCTGCATCTGGGCAGAAACAACCCCAGGTTCCAGTATAGGCTGGGAAATTACATATTAGAGAGCAGTGTAGGGGAAAGGGACCTGGGGGTCCTGGTGGACAACAGGATGACCATGAGCCAGCACTGTGCCCTTGTGGCCAGGAAGGCCAATGGCATCCTGGGGTGTGTTAGAAGAGGTGTGGTTAGTAGATTGAGAGAGGTCCTCCTTCCCCTCTACTCCGCCCTGGTGAGACCACATCTAGAATATTGTGTCCAGTTCTGGGCCCCTCAGTTCAAGAAGGACAGGGAACTGCTGGAGAGGGTCCAGCGTAGGGCAACCAAGATGATTAAGGGAGTGGAGCACCTCCCTTATGAAGAAAGGCTGAGGGAGCTGGGTCTCTTTAGTTTAGAGGAGACTGAGGGGTGACCTTATTAATGTTTATAAATATATAAAGGGTGAGTGCCACGAGGATGGAGCCAGGCTCTTCTCGGTGGCAAACAATTATAGGACAAGGGGTAATGGGATCAAGCTGGAACACAAGAGGTTCCACTTAAATTTGAGAAAAAACTTCTTCTCAGTGAGGGTGACAGAGCACTGGAACAGGCTACCCAGGGAGGTTGTGGAGTCTCCTTCTCTGGAGACATTCAAAACCCGCCTGGACATGTTCCTGTGCGACCTCACCTAGGCGTTCCTGCTCCAGCAGGGGGATTGGACTAGATGATCTTTTGAGGTCCCTTCCAATCCCAAACATACTGTGATACTGTGTGATACGCTTTTTCTGATCTACCAAAACGAATCAAAATAATACAGTATTAAGTCAACTTACAATAGGAGATTGTTTATCAGCAAAGTTTATGTATTTTCTGTGTAAGAGTATCTTCTTAATAGTTTAGAAAGTTCTGGATTATTAAGCAATTTAGTTTAATAAACATTTGATTAGTACACATAAAATAATTGGCTTGAAAACTCAAATCCAACCTGTTAAACTATTATTTTACTAGCACACAGGCTCACTTATTTCTTTTACGAAATTATCTTGACTTGTAATATCTCCAGAACACTAGATTTCTCTAAGGTACTGTCATCTTTTTGAAAGCTTTCTGCTAGATCAAAGTACAAGATAAAACTGAAATTACATCAATGAAATGAACTATTCATATGGAACTAATCTTTCTAGCAAAATCTTCACAAATAAAACACCTCTTTGAAAGGCTTGTGAAAACAATTTATTGAGGGTTTTCTTTGTGATATTTGTCAAGGCTAATACTATGAAGATATTTAGTTTTCTCTTTCCACTTATCATAAATGTAAAAATGATGTAAAAATAGTATAAATATAGGGCTAAATAAAAAATTTTGTGAGTAATATACACTCAGAAGATCTTAAAGTTGGTACAAGTAATTATATCTAATATCTATGGTTTGTAGATTATTGCAAGAATACAATTCCTTTGTAGGCTCAATGAAATCAAACACAAAGTTGCCAGAACTCTTTACAACAAATTTCCAAGTTTTTAATTTCATTGTTCAGAGCATGTGCTATTATTTTTATTCATTATGGTTTTTAACATTACATAACAACCCTGATACTTTTTGACGCTCCTTGTATAGATTTAATTATAGTAAATGGGAAAAACCTGCCATTTTAATTTCACTGAACATGCCTGCTAATGGATCCATATGGCAATAGACAGGGACATCTAACTATCATTCATTTCACAATTTAACTGTACACTGATTTTACTGGCAAAAGGAAGACTTTCCCTTGGCTGAGGAAGAACAGATTAGAGACACAAACTGCACATCCACAAATCCATTGCCCCCAATGGGATGCACCCATGAGCGCTGAGAGAGTTTGCAGATGTTATTGCCAAGCCACTCTCCATCATCCTCAAAAAGTCTTGGAGAAGAGGACTGCTGCCTGAGGACTGGAGGAAAGCCAATGTCACTCCAGTTTTCAAAGAGGGCGAGAAGCACAACCCAGGAAAATACAGCCAGTCAGGCTCACCTCCATCCCTGGAAAGGTGATGGAACAGCACATTCTGGTTCATCATCTCCAAGCATGTGGGGGAAAAGAAGGTCATCAGCAGTAGTCAGTGCGGGTTCACCAAAGCAAAATATAATGGTATGACTGGCTGGGTAGATGAGGGAAGAGCAGTGGATGTTGTCTACCTTGACTTCCCCAAGGCTTTTGACACCATCTCTCACAACCTCCTCCTAAGAAAGCTCAGGAAGCGTGGGCTGCATGAATGCACAGTGGCATGGATCATGAATGGGCTAGACGGCAGAGCTCAGAGAGTTGTGATCAATGGCGCAGAGTCTGGTTGGATGCCTGTACTTAGTGGGGTTCTCCAGGGGTCAGTGTTAGGTCCAGTCCTGTTCAACCTGCTCGTCAGTGACCTGGATGAGAGACTGAGTGCACCATCAGCAAACTTGCTGATGATACCAAACTGGGAGGAAGGGCTGACACACCAGAAGGCTGTGCTGCCATTCAGTGAGATCTGGACAGGCTGAAGGACTGGGCAGAGACGAACCTAATGAAGTTTGACAAGGGCAAATGTAGGGTCCTGCAGCTGGGGAGGAACAACCCCAGGCACCAGTACAGGTTAGGGGCGGACCTGCTGGAAAGCAGCACTGCAGAGAAGGACTTGGGAGTTCTGGTCAGCAACAGGTTAACCATGAGCCAGCAATGTGCCCTTGTGACCAAGAAGGCCAATGGTATCCTGGGGTGCGTTAAAAAGAGTGTGGCCAGCAGGGGAGGTTCTCCTCCCCCTCCACTCTGCCCTGGTGAGGCCACATCTGGAGTACTGTGTCCAGTTCTGGGCTCCCCAGTTTAAGAAGAACAAGTAATTACTGGAGGGAGTCCAGCGGATGGCTACAAAGATTATTAGGGGCCCAGAGCACCTTTCTTCTGAGGAAAGACTGAGAGAGATGGGTCTGTTCACCCTAGAGAAGGGTGAGAGGGGATCACATCAATGTTCATAAATATCTCAAGCGTGAATGTCAAGAGGATGGGACCAGACTCTTTTCAGTGGTGCCCAACAATAGGATGAGGGGCAACAGGCACGGACTGAAGTATAGGAGGTTCCCTCTGAATATGAAGAAAAACTTCTCTACTTTGAGGATGCCAGAGCACTGGAACAGGCTGCCCAGAGAGTTTGTGGATTTTCCTTCTCTGGAGACATTCAAGACCTGTTTGGGCACATTCTTGTGCAATCTACTCTAGATGAACCTGCTTCAGCAGGTGTGTTGGACTAGATGATCTCCAGAGGTCCCTTCAACTCTAACCATTCTGTGATTCTAAGATTATGCTCTAACAATGCTGATATCATTGGATACCAAAGATTTTTTTTTTCCTTTTATGAAAAATAAATTAAATGGTCTAAATGTATTATTCAGAAAATAATCTATTGTATAACCTTACATGTAAGTTATGTGAAAGAAGTCAGTGTGTTTTACTTGGGTATATAACTTTGTTATCACTCTTGCATATGCAGAATTTTAGTTACAAATGTTGCATTCAAAATTATTTCCAGTTGCATCTACTTTTCCATCTACTTATCATTACTTCCATCTACTCACTAAATAATATATAGCATGCCTGCTTGCAAAAAAAAAAAAAAAAAAAAAAAAAAACAAACAAACAAACAAAAAAACCCACAACACTATTAAAAGAAACTAGTCACATTGTCACTTTTTATACTGCCAGTGTTTGGGAACAAAATTTTTTAAAAATATGAAAGCAAGTCATTTATTCAACCTAAAGGCAGATACCTAATTGAAATATCTAACTCAGATAAGTTCTTCTCTGGGTCCATATCTAAAGAGATCTATCTGTAGTCATTCTGAAGGCTATTTGAGCATCTAATATCTCTGTTCTCAGGAGGATTCTCCATTGACAGTAAAGGAAGGCTATGGTTAATTATCCCAAAGTGGGATGGCAGAAATTTTCTCCCTTTGTGCCTGCTTAGTCCCAGGCTATAATAAAGTCTATTTTCACTATTTTGATATACTACATGTTCATAAATCTGGATCAACAAAGTGTGTTTGTTGGTGTGTGTGCATGTACATATGAGTTTATAGCAATCAAAAGATATTAGAATTACATGTGTAAATCTCTACACAGCTCTCTCAGCCTTTCTTAGTAGGAGAGATGCTCCAGTCCCTTATATATCTTTGTGTTCCTTCATTGGACTCTCTCCAATATGTTCATGTCTCCCTTGTAGTGAGGAGCCAGAACTAGACACAGTGCTTCCAGTGTGGACCCACCATTGCCGGGCAGAGGTGAAGGATCACGTCCCTTGACCTCCTGGCAGGATTTTTTCCAATGCAGTCTATTCATTCCTTCATAATCAGCAAACATAATTACTATTATTTGTAATATTGTACAAGTAAACATTGAAGTATCAAAATGTATTAATTTCACATATGAACTCTTTGGAATATTTGATAAATAGCTTGATCAAATTGGCAAGAGAACTGAAAACTGTGACAAATTTCACAAATCATTTTCAAAAGTTATAAATATCATTTACATTCTCTGATACAGAAAAGTGAAAGCTCAAAAGACCTTTAAATGAATCAAGTGGAAATATTATTATAACTCTCAAAGTAGCAAACTTTAGTGAGTACAGTGTTTTAGACAGCAAAAATGAAACTTAGTGTCTTCATTACATTCAAAAATAGTTTATTTCAACTGTTTTGAGTCTCTTTCTCACCTTGTTTTTAAATTCTCAAAATATTTGAACATGTTACTTTTAGTTTCCCCAAGTGTGTGTACAGCAATGGTAATACAACCTTTAAACAGTAACCTAGCTCTTTGCTGTGAATCTTGAATAGTTTACTGAATAGTGTATTTTGAATGCAGCAATCACTTTGATTTTGAAAAAAACCTAGAAAAACATTACAGACTAATCTGTCTGTTATCTAAAAAGCAATATAAAACAGACTAGAGTATTAACAAAACATTAGAATCTGAGAACTGACAACTACTGCAAGTACAGTTTTCCGAACAATTCTTATTATTAAAATAAAGTTCTGTATTAGCCCTATTTTAAATCTCAGCCTGACCTCAAACATAGACTGCTTTGCAACTGTAAGCTTTTTACCTGGAATAGAATGGCTTACCCTGCACAGAACTCTATGACACATTCAAACTCCTCTGTAACAATTAATACAAAAAAGAAATGCAAAGGCATTCACTGCCTGAACCTCAGAAGTAAATATAAGCCCAGAAAGCTGGAACAGTTCTGACTTTAATAGTGAGCAGTGGCACAAAATTACTGGATGATTGCTACCACCAAAAAAAAAAAAAAAATTTACTCACATCAGTACACCAAATGAATCCAAATGAGAGCAAGCCAGACTGACAGTGTTCAGTACCTTCAACTGAATTATAATTTTTTGTTGGAGATGATGGACCTTCTATTTGGTTAACATATCTTCATTATGTTATTTATAATAGAATCATAGAACGCCCTGACTTGGAAGGGACCCACAAGGATCATCAAGTCCAACTCCTGTCCATGCATATGACAACCCCACTGTTCACACCATGTGTCTGAGAGCATTGTCCAGTCCCTTCTTGAACACTGGCAGGCTTGGAGCCATGACTGCCTCCCTAGGGAGCCTGTTCCAGTGCTCCACCACCCTCTGGGTAAAAGAACCTTTTCCTAATAAATTCACATATGCAGAGGATATATCCTTTCCTCACAGTTCTCCCTACAATGAAAAAGCAGTTTTGCTTGCTTCTAGTCAAGAAAAAAGAACATAGATACCTGAATCACTGATAAAATTTACCTCACATACCACACAAGGACACTAAGGATGGATTTTAAATTCAGATTAAGAAACCTGAATTTCTGTGACTTAATTTAGGTAAGCCAGCTTCTACACTTCCTTTTTAACAAAGGATGATTTAGTCAAACCAGCCTAGAAAGAGATTCAGCTCAGTTTGAAGTAAACACCTCAGGTGGGATTCAGCTGATTAAACATAGGCATGTATCACCATTTGAGACACCATGGAATGTCAAGGACATCTACAAAGAGCTTATACATAAGCTCTTCCTATAGATCGCACAGCCCAGGTAAATTATGACCGTGAAGATAACCTATTATCTCAGGATGCTATCTGAATTGGTTCATGTGCAGTCAGTTCAACAGCTTACCTATAAATGCATCTGCAACCATATTCATTGAGGATAATGGTGCACAAAGGGTCATCAGCTGACGAATCATCATCTAATGTTCAGTTTGCCCAACTGCTGGAGATTATTAGTAGCCTACAGGAAGAACTCCTGAGCATATAAAAGCCTGGAATTAGCTGACAAATATCTACACATTACACTGCTCCCGAGTCTCTTGGTGCTGTTGCTTCATCTCTGGTACTTAGACTGTTCCTGATAGTATTTCATTGCATGAATATGCAGATTTTCTAATATTCATCTTTTCCCTGTTCTCTGTTTTTTATCTTCAGCGCCTAACTTCTATACTCCCTAGTTTCTGCTTCTCCCTTAGATCCTAGAGACCACTTTGAGCCTAACTGCTCTGTGACACAATTTGTGCAGATGTACTTGTGCTTTATGGCTTGTGCAGTCACTGGAAGATAAAAAGCATCACAGGAAACTCCTCTAGTGTTAATTCTGGTTCACCATCTGAAAGTGAATATTCTAGCCTGGGGATGCAACGTGATCAAACAGGTAGACTGAGCCAGAACCAGCCACTAAAGTCATGATTTGGAGAAATTAAAAAAAAATTTGTTATACTTTATATTTGTATAATGACTGCTTTTCACCGGTTTGGGTTTTGTTTTGTTTTTACTTTAGAGAACTTTTTCCCCCCATATTCTTCCTGGACACATGGCTGGGACAAATTCTTCTTAACTACAGTCCATCAGCAGCAAATAATCTGAAGAAGCTGACGTAGGTTAAGAGCTCACTAATAAACTGTCATACGTATAGTCTGCTGTCAACGTCCCTTCACTTCCTGAAACTCATAAGACATGAAAAGTAAATGCACTTTGCCTTTATTTCGATATCACTCACAGTAAATATCAGGCCCTATTTCAATCCCCTGTTTTTCTACAAGTCTGTTGTCTACTGTCATCTTAATCATATTATTACCTAAGTAAAGTCCATTTTTATTTGTTTAAACAGAAGTCAAATACATTCTAATTAAAAAATATAGAATAGGGAAATTAATGCTTGAGATGTTTTCAAATGGTTCTTAGATCACATTTTGAGGTTGCTATGGTGAATGCTCATCTGTAATGCAAAGGAAACACGATTCATCTTTTCTCTCTGAGAAATAATACTTTTAAAAATGGAAGTAACAATACTTGCCACTTTATTTTCAGAAATTTGAGGCATATTTTTATCTATGATACTTGTTTTTGATGTTTCTGATATCAATCCTTGATAAATTCGATCTAATCAGGCAACTGTAAGAAAAAAAAAAAAGCTATTTTATGTTTAAATATTTAACTTGTTGCTCATGACAGGTGGAATTTTCATAATCTCATTACATTACTATTTTCCAAAATGTATACCCTGGATAAATATCATTGAATCAAAGTTTAAAATTGAATTAATTATCTTCCTTTGTTCTTAATTATTGTAGTACCTAAAAATATCACTATATAATTTTGAAATATTTTCACTTTGGGCTTCTTTTAACTGTATTTATGATCTACTCTAATATCCATATCTCTAGTGTTCTATGTAAAACCAAAGTGATTAATGACTGATATGTTTAAGAGTTCCCGTAGTCATTCAAAGTAAGATTATCATACTCAACTCAATAGGTTTATTGATGAACACTGGGAAATAAGGAGTACTCATGACTGAACCAAAAGTGAGTAAAAAGGGAAAGTAGAAAGGATACAAATCAAATCAGTATAATGCATAAGTTGTTTTTATTGCGGTTGATGAAAGTGGTTTAAGTTCAAAAACTATGGGTTTGTTTTTTTCATAATAACTATTTTGATTTCAGAAGCTGACATCGTAATTTCACTCCCATTTTGTACACAAAACTGATTTAGATAATTATATAAAGTATTACAATTGAATGTTTCTGTATTATTTTTAAAATAAAAGAGATATTCTTTGTACTTGTTTTTAACACCTAACTTAACAAGTCTCCTCTAGATGGTAACTCAGAACCTGGGAATCTCCCTGCATTGACTGTACAGGAAGCATAACAAAAATTAACCTTTAAATTTAAGCACTTAAATTAGTTACCTAAACTTCGATCCTAATTATTAGTATTTCTCTGAATTATGGAAAATTGCAATTAACTCAGAATATGTTTACTGTTTATGGATAAAATTCTGCTCACTTTTATCAATACTCTTGTTCACCTCATGAAGACTGTTACATGATTATCCACAGGAGAAAGTAACAGTGTGAGTAAAATTTTTCAGTGAATATAACTTCTAGTATCTAAGCAGTGCTAACAAAAATCACCAAACAGATACGTAATAACAAAAATCCTTCTTCGTCTGAGGCATGCTCCAATTTATACCAATGCTGAAATAGCAATACATTTGTATTTGTAAAAGTTTTTGAGATAATTTCTTTTAAGACAGTAATATAGTTACAGATATAAGCTTATAGAAAGAATTAAAGTTGCAATGTTTTAGGACCCTGTATACTCCATGAATAACTAGGACCCAATCACTTCTCTGGAAATGGAAAAAGAAAGAACATCATGGCTTAAACTAAAATGCAATTAAAAACAAACAAACAACAAACAAACAAACAAATACAAAGCTACCACCAACAACAAAAACCCTAACAGTCTCACAATAATTTCTGTTCCATATTCAGCTATTTAGTTACCATGGAAAAAGCAGGCATAGGATGCACTGTTAGATGCTGTTATTATTCTATGGGTTTGGTCAACTCTGTTGGATTTCCATCTCTATGGTAGTTTACTGTGTATGCTATCCATTGGAATAGCCTGAAGGATAACTCTCTGTTGCAAACATATACATTGTCACTCCAAGTTATCTTTATGAATTTCTCACAGTCCTGCTGTTATATAATCTATCTTCGTGTCAGTTGGACACTATTTCCCCTAAGCTCTGCATCAGTCTTTCTTCTACCATTATGTTATTTTTTTAAACATCAACCAGAAGACTAATAACCATGATCAAATTCATAAGGACAGGTGGTACTGCTGTCAGGAAAAAGAGGCTAGGTATAATAAGAGCATTATGGCCAGTATTTCAAGAGAGTGGCCATATATATGTTCTTTTGTATCGTGCACCTGTGCCTGTTTTGACAAAATTTTTATGAATTTATGAAATCATGAAGGTGTACAGATATGTAATATGTGACCTGACACAAAGTCAACTGATGCCCAGGCATACCCTTCTGTAGCAAAATCCAAAGAGAAGATTTGTGAAAGTATGTGGAAAGATACCTTTCAATCTCCTCTCCCATGCAACTCATTCGAATTCTTTGTTGGTAAAACTACTAGACCTAGAGATAAGCTTCTCAGATCCTAGGGATTATTTGAGATGCAAACCAATCATTTATGGTTCTGACACAGTGACACAGTGCTATCAGACTTCGTTTGAAAAGGAAAAAAAAAAGAAATACTGCATATTAACACTTATAGTTTAGGAGCTATCCATTCTCTTCTAGGAGAAAAAAGAAAATAATAGCCTGGTAATACAGCACCAGTATAGTCTATGCCAGTATAGTTTATGCCTTGATAACACAAATCGTAGGTTGGTTGGTTGGTTGGTTGATTTATTTGTTTGTTTGATTGATGGTTTGTTTTAACATAACTCCTTTTAATGATTCACTTAGATTCTTTATCACTTCTCATGTCTCCCCCTACCCCCATTCCATCCTTCTGTCAGTTCATGGCTTTATAGACTTCCATTATGTCCATTCTCTGGCATCTAATTTCTAGACTAAAGAGTTTCTCCTTCAAAACTTAGTCATTCCTGTGCCAGTCTTGGCTGGGATAATTTTCTTCATACTAACTAGTATGGGGCTCTGTTTGGAATTTGTGTTGGAAGCAGTGTTGATAACACAGGCATGTTTTATTTACTGTTGAGCAGTAACACAGAGTTCTGCTTCTCATACCATTTCACCAGCGAGTAGGCTGAGAGAGCACAAGAAGATGGGATGCAGCCGAGACAGCTGACCTCAACTGGGATATTCAACATCATGTGACATTATGTTCAGCATATAAAGCTAGTGGAAGAAGAGGAAGGAGGCTGACATTTGGAGTTACAGTGTTTTGTTTTCCAAGTAACTGTTACGTCTGATGTTGCTGTGCTATCCTGGAGGTGGCTGAACACCTGCCCGTCATTGGGAAGCAGTCAATGAATCCCTTTTCTTCACTTTGCTTGGGTGCGCAGCTTTTGCTTTACCTATTAAACTACCTTTATCTCAACCCATGAGTTTTCTCACTTTCACTCTTCTGATTTTCTCCACCATCCCACCGTCAGGGAGTGAGTGAATAGTTGTGTGATGCTTAGTTGCTGACTAGGGTTGAACCACAACGCTTATGAAAACATTCAATTCCTTTGATCATCAAATTACATGAATTAAAAAAACATAAAAATACATTACATGAACAAAAATACATTCATCTGGTTTTCAGTATTCTTTGGAGTCAATGGAGGGGTGACTTACATTTTCTCTTGCTCTTGTGGAGAAGAATTCTACATATTACACTGTGGTTGCGGAGCTTTTTTATTATTTTTTTTAGGGAGGAAATATATTTTTCTTTTGAAAAAGAAAATACCACAGAACCAAGTATTTACATGAGTGAATTCTAAAAAAAAAGGAGCAAAACAGCCACACTGACCTCCATTTTTATATTGATGCAGACATGTAAAAGTAATAACTAGTTAGATGTATATAAAGAGATTGCATATCTACTTAATCCTACCAGTTTCATACTACTGAAGAATGGGTAACTTTATTTTATACTTGCTTCTAACACTGAACTAAGCTTTTAAAACCGAACAGATAATGAAGAGACTATATAAATTAAGGATTCTATTGGATATCTTTCAAACAATTTCCCAAGAAGAAAGACGGAAAAGAATGTGCCAGACTGAAAACATCAGTTCAAATAAATGATTACCCTGACATATAAGACTTCAAGCAAAATTGCACAATCATGACTAAGGAAGGATGGTTAAGGAGTAATGATACTCATGTAAGATTTAGAAAGCCCTAGGTGAACTTTCCTCTCTGAAATATTGCATTAGTAGGACAGCTACATACATTTGAAGCCTGATTAAAAAAAAACAAGAAAAAGGAATATATTACTCAAAGTGTGACTTCTGTGGAATTTAAATATGCAGTACCCAAACTCTAATACTAAAATCTGTGTAAACTAAGGGTGACCATGCAAGTGCTAAAATGAGTTTAATTCTCTTTCTTCAATTTATTAATTAATTTTACTTTACTGTTCACCTGAGATTCTGCTGCTGCATGTGCCCTCAGTGTTGAAAACCAATTAACAATTTGGCATTCAGATCATTCAGGATGAAAAGCCAGTTGTTCTATAATTTAGGTTTTATCTGTGCAGGTACTAAAGTTAGAGCCACAGCTTGCTTTCACATCATGTAAAGAGAAAGACATGGTTGCTTTTATGCAACAACACTGTGATGTAGCAAGTCTGAATAAATTCCCTTTTGTGCCTGAGGTAAACCTACATGTGCAATCTCCTCCAGAATATTTTAACTGTCTGGATGTAAGTACACTTTCAACCTTTCCTGCTGAATTTTTATGAACTTGTACAGATAAATTAAAATTTATTTGGTTAAAAACAGACATAAAACAAGACTACCACCTAGTATGGGATTCAAGAAACAGGATTTGGTTTTGAGTTCCTGCTCCATAGCCTGTTTACATGTCTTGTAAGATACAGTCATTGAACAAAATACATAAGCAATTCTGAAAACCTTGAGTAGATCGGAACACAAAACACCCGCGGGTGATGAGGGAGCTGGCTGAGGTCATTGCTGGACCACTCTCCATCATCTTTGCCAAGTCTTGGGAAACAGGAGAGGAGCCTGAGGACTGGAGGAAAGCAAATGTCACTCCAGTCTTCAAAAAGGCCAAGAAGGAGGACCCAGGTAACTACAGACCGGTCAGCCTCACCTCCATCCCTTGTAAAGTGACGGAACAACTTTTTCTTGGTGCCATCTAAAGGTATATCAAGGATAAGAGGGTCATTAGGGGCAGTCAGCATGACTTCACCAAGGGGAAGTTGTGCTTGACCAATCTCATAGCCTTTTATGAGGACATAATGAGGTGGATGGATGATGGCAGAGCAGTGGATGTGGTCTACCTTGACTTCAGTAAAGCATTTGCCACAGTCTCCCACAGCATACTTACAGCTAAACTAAGGGAGTGTGGTCTGGATGATCGGGTAGTGAGGTGGACTGTGAACTGGCTGAAAGAAAGAAGCCAGAGCATCGTGGTCAATGGGCCAGAGTCCAGTCGGAGTCCTGTTTCTACCAGAGTTCCTCAAGGGTCAGTACTGGGGCCAGTATTATTAAATATATTAATCAATGGCTTGGATGAGGGAAGAGAGTGTACTATCAGCAAGTTTGCTGATGACACTGAACTGGGAGGAGTGGCTGACACACCAGTAGGCTGTGCTGCCATCCAGCGAGACCTGGACAGGCTGGAGAGTTGGGTGGGGAAAAATTTAATGAAATATAACATGAGAAAGTGTAGAGTATTGCATCTGGGCAGAAACAACCCCAGCTTCCATTATAAATTGGGGAATGACCTACTAAAGGCAGCATAGGGGAAAAGGACCTGGGGGTCCTGGGGACAGCAGGATGACCATGAGCCAGCACTGTGCCTTTGTGGCCAGGAAGGCCAATGGCATCCTGGGGTGTATTAGAAGGGGGGTGGTTAGTAGATCGAGAGAAGTTCTCCTTCCCCTCTACTCTGCCCTGGTGAGACCACACCTGGCATATTGTGTCCAGTTCTGGGCCCCTCAGTTCAAGAAGAACAGGGAAATGCTGGAGAGAGTCCAGCTTAGAGCCACGAAGATGATTAAGGGAGTGGAGCTTCTCCCTCATGAGGAATGGCTGAGGGAGCTGGGGCTCTTTAGCTTGGAGGAGACTGAGAGGTGACCTCATTAATGTTTACAAATATATAAAGGGTGAGTGTCACGAGGATGGAGCCAGGCTCTTCTCGGTGACAACCAATGGTAGGACAAGGGGTAATGGGTTCAAACTGGAACACAAGAGGTTCCACTTATATTTGAGAAGAAACTTCTTCTCAGTAAGGGTAACAGAACACTGGAACAGGCTGCCCAGGGGGGCTGTGGAGTCTCCTTCTCTGGAGACATTCAAAACCCACCTGGACACATTCCAGTGTAACCTCATCTAGGTGTTCCTGCTCCGGCAAGGGGATTGGACTAGATGATCCTTTGAGGTCCCTTCCAATCTCTAACATTATGTGATCCTGTGATAAATTTTAGGTTTGAGACAAGTAACAGTATGAAGCTGGCATAATGAGTAGGTAAAACTAGCATTTCTACAAATTATTCTTGTCAGACGCTTTATTGAAAATCCTATATGGTCAATGAGATTAGTGGTATGAATGGAAGAAACAGACAGAGGATAAGTCTTTTATCCAGGTTAGTGAACAGTCACCATTGGAAAGCCCAGTATAAGTGCAGTAGGTACTTTAAAAGTTCTTTAAAATAAAGAATAATACATTAAAATAAACAAACAAAAATATAATTACAGTTAACTAAATTTATTAAGTATTTTGACAACCTAGATCAATTTTAAGAACAGTTTCTAACTTGTAATTATTTTTGCAAATTTGGGATTTACCACATAAACAAATGCCAAATATTGCAATCTGGATCTGACCAATCTAATGAGTGTGCTAATGGACTGTTCTAACCAAAGTGTTTTTTTCTATAACTTCAACAATATCCAAAGCTGAGGAAAAATCAGACATCACTTAGATATGTTGAATGTGTTGAACTTTATAACGTAAACCCAAAAAAGATCCTATTTTAAATTCTAGAGGTAGCCTTAATCTACTTGTAATTATTCTCTTTTAGATCTTTAAAATTGCAATTAATTCTTCCAGTCTTAGAGAGATATTTTAAAGTAATTTTGTTCCTAACAGATAGGCCAAAGATCATTTACTCTATATATTTATACATATTAAGAAATATCCATTATCTGCTACAGACAGCCTACTTGCTCTGTACTTGGAGCTTTCTCAACACGTCCTTCTCAAGTGCAGTTTCTCCAATACCTAAAACTTCTTTATAAAACCAATATTTAAAAAACAATTAAAGGTAATAGAAAAATACATATAATAATACTGAAGTCAAAGTGGGTATTAGTAAATTGTCATTAAATTGTTCTGCATAATTGAGCACTTTAATAATAATGATCCCATTCATTTTTTTTCTCTATCTACCTGTAATATTTCAGTATGCTAGAAATATTTGAACTACAGGATACTTCACTTTTCACTGATCATAAGCACCTTAAAGTTAGATGTCTGTCAAAATCAGTTAACTTGGCTTCCTCTGTGTGAAAGCAGACAGAGCGGAGGTATTACCCTGGTGTCCCCACACATCTTTTAGGAGAATCCACTACCCTTTGCTTACTTTGAGTTTTAAGAAACTAAATTTTTTTTCTGCATGGAGGTTGTCTATGAAGAGGTACTTAATAACCACTTAGAGAAGATATTGGGCTAATTTCAGTTTTCTATATGGCTTTAAGCATGTGGGGAAATATTAGGTATTCTAGGCTGTCCAAAATATCCACATGGGTTTTGCAGAGCTGACACAGAAACCATGGGAGCCCTGTGACCTTCTGGAGCAGCAGCCTACTTGCTGCTATGTGTCAGTAAATAAACCTGTTAACCTCTTAGTGTCATTTTCAGTTGTTTGAGGTAATCCTGAGGGCCTGCAGTAGAAGCTAAGGGGTCTTCCATAGGCCTAAGCAACATGCATAAATAGCAAATAAAATGCCAGTAGATGGCATTATATCCCAAGATCTTACATAGCACTTTGCATTAAGAAATATCAAAGTCAAGAATTCAGTGAACCACTTAGCTGCTGAAAGTCCCATCTGCATGGAGTTTTAGATGTTTAAATTCAGGAGCATGGTTCAAGAACCTTTAAACTTAGATATTCTCTGTGTTGATGGTTTGAGACAAAAATTTCAGTTCAAGTTACAGTACTGGTCATACTCTGTATTATTTCCAGCTTGCTGACTGTTTAGACACCTGTTTCAAAGTTCAGCCTGTCTCAAATTCAAGAAAGTGATATCCAGCACAGAGACTGCTTTTATCAACCTTCTCAGATCGTACTGAACCCATGAAATATAATAAATGTCTTTGGCTATGCATTTCAGCTTCCCAGAGGTGACTAGCTAGAGGCATAAAAAGTAACTGAATTATGTAGAAGCCACAAGTTTAGGCTTCAGCTTTTCCTGTTCCTTGACTTTCCTGTTCACTGACTTTGACATATGAAGTAAAGCACCGGTATGAAATTCAGGCTGAAGTCAAAATTTCCTACCAATCTATTCTAAGTATGTGGAGTCAGCCTTATGAGTCTCACTTGAGAAGCTGAATGCTTAAATAGAGACATTTGTAACACTGAATATTACCTAAGCTCTTTTGCTGAATGCCTGTCCAGTGTTGTTGATAATGGGTTATAATTAATTACAAGAGTTAGTGAATAGTTCTGAGCTTGGCAGGATTGATACATTTGTCACCACTATACTCAGTTGTTCACATTGTATGACCTCGTCTGTAAAGATCTTTACTTTAAGCTGTTAACTCCAGTTCTATGAGATGTCCTACTCTTTCCTGAGATAAATAAAAACAGAATTATGAGCTAAAAATATTACTGCAGAAAGTAGCTGACCTGAGGAAGCATGAGGACAATCGTCACTGAAATAAGAAAGACTTCATTCAATAACAGACTTTGAGAACAAAATTAAAACCCCAGAAGTAGACCCAAGCTAACACATGACACCCATTGTGAACAACAGTTCAACCCTGGCAAGGTTTCTCTGGGTGCTGGCTCCACGTAACCTTCACTGACCACCTGTACTAGATGTAGCGTAATGCCCGGTAGGGCAGCCCAGACTGCTGACTGACCAGCTACCACTGCACTGGGAGAGACAACCACGTGAAGCTGGACAATATCTCCCACTTGTGCTGACAAACATTTGATCTTTACTTTTCACAGAATCACAGAGAAGTTAGGGTTGGAAGGGACCTCTAGAGATCATCTAGTCAAACCCACCTGCTAAAGCAGGTTCACTTTTACTAAATATGGAATCAGAGAAAACTTTTTCAAATACTACACCATTTTATATTTTATTTATTTATTCATTTGAAATGAGCTAATCATGCTAATAAAAAATATTCTATAGCTTGGTACAACACATATCTCAATTACTTCCTTTAGTATAAAAATTAATTTAATTGATTTTCTGCTGCCTTTCTTAGGTAAAGCCACAACTCAAGTCAAAATGGCTTTAAGTCCCACCTTACCATTTCCAGGGCGAAGTGATGCATGTAAATGATGGAAGTCCAGGTATTCATTCTGGATATATACTTCCCCTAACCTACACAAGCACATGGGTATCCACATATATAATAATATACTAATAAAAACATTCACCTAACTTTTTATTTCAGTCATTCCCTCACATCTATTTTATAGCTGTTAGACATTAATACCCTTGTAGTTATAACACCTATCCACTTTTGTAGTCTGGTCTCTATTACTACAAGATCAGTGACTTTTTATTCATTGACTCCTAAGGAAGCCACATTGATTAGGAAAGTAACTCATAAATATGAGGCAGAAATCATAAAAAGACTGAAGTTCTGTTATCTGAGTCAAGGCAGAATCCATCAATGGGAAATAAGCCAACTTTCTGGTGTCTTGGTCAGAAATCCTTATTTTGTCTTGTGTTACCCCTGATTCTTTGGTTCTAACTCTGCTCTTTATTTGCCTCCTGCCCTCTCCCTTCCCTCCTCTGTCTTAACTGCTCCCACAGTCTCTGGACTACTTTTTCTCCCATTCCTAATTTACTTAACTGTATTTTTGCTTCTTCACTTCTGAGTTTACACCAGTAAATACTAGTCATTTACCAATCTATCCTGCTCGGGTGTTTGACAATGGGGAAGGAGGATGCAGTGGCAGAGTATCTGCTTTCAAAGAGCAGTCACATGACACAAAGCTCAAGTGAGCCTCCCACCATCCACTCATTAGCTAAAAACTTTTTATATGCTACTCAGTGAATATTTACAAGTAATTAATATATATATTTAAATCAAGGGGTTCCTGGTCAATTCACACAATGTGTAAAAATATTGCTTTCATAATGAATATTATTCAAAATCCAGGTCCATGAACAACCAGAGTAGGAAAGGTTTTGAAACGTTAGGAAAGTATCAAACTGGACACATAAAATTTAAACTGACATAAAAATCTTCTTATGGTTGAACAGTATGTTATGAAGGCTACAAATACCAAAGAAAATAGTAACTACTGATGAAAGCAGATCACATTGAAATGTAACAGGTTATAACTATAATGATTCTATGATTTCTAATTAAAATATTTCTGTAAAACTGTTATCAGGCAGATCTTATGGTACACAAAATTTTTAAATATGAAAAAGAGACACAAAATCACCTGCCACAATTTACATCCCACATCTTTTAAAATTTAACAAATCTAACAGTCCTGAAGTAAGTCGGCCATATATGAATCTGACAAACTTTTTAAATACTTCAGATATCACATTCGTGGTCACGCTGAAGATGACTGTAGGCAATGGAATCACCAAGTCACCCGCAGGGTTCACCTGGGACATGCTGCACCCACGGGGCTGGGTACCAGGGAGAAGCCAAGCGAAGACAAGGCCAGGAGTGGTATCACACAGTGAGGGGCACTTTGCAAGTGCATTTCCATTTGTGAGCACAGCCACATAGACATACTGTGTAAGGCTTGTAAGGAACTTACACCAGAGTGTGTAAATAGTTGAAACACCATTTTTTTGCAGCAGCAAGACTTGATTTGGAATAGAAAGTGCTCATCATCTTTCAGGTTTGGACACTGAGGCTGCTTGTGTTAGAGCACATGTAACATCAGAAGGAGGAGTGACAAACTGTGCACAATGTTTTCCCATAAAATATACATGAATTCAATATTGTTTTTAGCTGTTCTGAGGAAGGACTTACACAGATTGTGTATAACAGATACATAGATTATATGGATGTCTAAAGTGCTAGCATTTCATTACTCTCAGACATCAATATATCCATTTGCTCACATGTTCCCTGACAAAAGAATACAAAGTTATTTTAGCCACAACCTGCTATTGTAGCATGATATCATGCACCTAATGGAAAGTGAAGCTGTGACACTTCCTAGAGCTAGCCAAAGGCATACCATATGGAATATTACGGCAATGCAACAAAGACCCTAACAGAGGAAAAAAAAAATCTATCTAAGCTAGAAAAATGATATTTTATTGTATCTGGAAGTTAATTTCATCTTTATGAATGAAAGGAAATCAGAGATAGAACCAAAAATATTCAGAAATGTGTAAGTTAATGCCCAGGATACTGTGGAGTCTCCTTCTCTGGAGACATTCAAAACCTGCCTGGACATGATCCTGTGCGACCTCACCTAGGCGTTCCTGCTTCAGCAGGGGGATTGGACTAGATGATCTTTTGAGGTCCCTTCCAATCCCAAACATACTGTGATACTGTGATTTGTCTTCAAAGTGGTGATAAGGCTTGAGATATTTCTGACAACTTCTGGGGCAAGATTTTTTTTTTTTTTTTTTGGACTGCCAAGTAACCCGCATAAATTACAACTGCAATTTTCTTTTATATATATTTTAAACTAGGAATTCTCCAAAATAAGGTTAATTGGCAGTAATGGGAACAGGGGAGGCTGTGACTTGGTGATGGAGAAGAGGGGAGCAGGGAAAGCAGAGGATGACACATCCCCCTCTGCGTCACTGGGGCAGCTCCTCCAGCCACCTCCAGCAGGCTACTCTGCATCTGTGTCCATGATCATGGGCAACCAGACCCCTTCCAGAAGGCAGGAAACATTTCTGCAGAGCTCCCCTACAAACATATCCATGCCACACAAACAGAAACTGGGCCCCAGCAGTGGTGGGTTAGTATAGGGGTTTCCTGGTTAATGGTGCTTATTAAAGAGTAACCAGGAATCCTGTTAAAGGCTCTTTCCTAGCACAAGCAGCACTGTTTCTGCACACCACATTGCAGCTTTTCCAGGAAAAGGTGGTAAACTCTGCAATCTTTCATTTAACTGTGCACAGCACGTGGCATCTCTATTTTGTATTTCACACAGCACATGGCATCTCTGTTTCATATTTTACACTGTTTTATGTCCAATATGTGGTTTAACAGAAACCAGTAGAATAAAATTGCAGGATACATAATTTTATCTAATATTAAATTAGTCACAGCGATGCTTTGTTACACTGTATGCCATTTCAAGTTTCATCTTGATGACACCACATGGAAAAACAAAAGGAAAAGTAAACAGATGATTGTCAGATTCTTGGTATATAGAGGACATGCATTTGAAGTTATGAATGTGATAAAGATACACCAATTCAAACTTCTTAAGAAAACAAATGTATTTTTGTGTATGGCAATTTCAATCATCTACTGATTGGAAATGGCACTAGTGAATGTTTATCTGCTTTAACTGGTATTTACTGTTTTGTATTGAAAAAATAAGGTATACAGCTGTGGAGAGCAATAATGCAAACAAGAAAGAATGTTCTCAGCTGTGCTCTTTAGAACCCTGTTACCAAAAATTAGCATATATAATAACATTAATTAGGAAATGTCAGAATGTTTTAATGTTAAAAGGACGAAATCATATAACAGAATTACATTGTACTATAAATAATTTTACTAGAGCATTTTCATTTTTGTTTCTACATAATTTTTCTGGTTAATTTGGTAGGAGGGCTAAAATCTGATCAGTATTTTCTGTTAGCTCGTCTTTCAAGAGTCCACAATCGTGGACAACTGACAAGCTAATAGTTATGCATATAGATAAAAATATAGCAAAAGAAATGATTGAAAGGTAGATCCTTTTGAGACTCTTCTATTTCAATTTAAAGTTTACAGGTGTTTCTATTTCAATTTAAGAAAGCTTGTACTGCCACCTTTTCAATATCATACAAAAAAGATGCTACAAAACCCCCACATTTAGCCTAGTTTTATATCTAATACACAAAAGACTAATGAGCAAGCTCTGTTCATGAAGACTAATAAGTAATTCTCAAATTTTAACAGATTTTTTTCATGCATGTATACATATGTATACAATGTGCATGTAGTGCTGCAGGACATATTTTTACAGCACATAGCATGTGCATTTAATACTACAGCAAACAATGGCAACCAACCCATTTGTTTAACTATTGTAACCTTTTAGTCATTTCTGACTCCCTGGAATGAAAATACATTATATTGTTTATATATTAGTTTCCATCTCTCCTTATACTATCTTGAAAAATTATATCGAAGTCACAGAAGAAAATCAGTCTTTATTTTTTCTTGTATGTAAAGTTGGTTAGATAGATGAGTATGTAGGAATTGAGAAACAATCCATTCTGTGTGTATAATGAGAAATTAAAAGACTAAATTGTCTGTTTTCAGTGTAAGAAGTGTTATTTCTCTATGGAGAAGTAGATTAATCACTGAAGCTCCTGACCATATGAGGAAGGTGTGATGGGGAAGGAGATTTCAGTGGGTTTGGTCCAGAAGCTCAGAATAATTTGTCATCAAACACAACAGTAATATTAGCATGACTGTGATACTCTGATGTTATAAATAAGATAAAGTATGTACATAAAGATACTGTCTCTAATGACATAGGGTATTTACAGTTGGAAGAAGCAGACCTCTTTTTTTAGTTCAAAAGCTATGAATTTTATAGTACACAGAAGTTAAAACCATCTGGCCTGAGTTCAACTGTTATGTCAATTGGTTCAACAATTTGAAAGAAAAGTGTGGCCGATAGGTATGAAACAGAAGAGGAAGCTAAGAAGGAATGAGGTGGTTGACCTGTAACTTCTGCAGGACATAAGGACAGATAAATGCTAGCTGCTAAACCCTGAGTTATAAGATCCCATTGGAAATGTATACAAAATATAATTATTAGTTATGTGAATGCTTTGGCTTACTCTGAAGTTTTTATGCACTGGCTCAACTTAATACTGCTTATACAGTTGTTAAGCCAAATACAAGAAAGTAAAATTTCTATTTACATGCTGACTAAAAATATACCTTTAAAGATTAAACACATACAGTACAAATTTGTGTAAGTGATGTACAACTGAAATTTGTAATTGAAATTAAAATACTTAACACCTATATAATTGACCTGAGGAAATCTAGGGGGCAAGAATAAAAAAAAAATTACTTGTCCATATGGACTGTAAGAAAAGACTTATCCCAGTGCATACTGATCTGTGAAATTACTTGGTTAAAATTTGAATTGTTATTCTTCTTTACAGTTTTATGTTATTTTATCATTGGGAATGATAAATTTATAAATGTAGGTTCGTTGGTTATTTTACCATTTTATTTTAGTAATCCATCTGCTTGGTACACCAAAAGCATCATGAAAATGTCAAAATAATTTCATTATGGTAAATACTGAATACAATGGTATATATGCTGCAATTTTAAGGAGAATCAATACAAATTTCAGTCACAAAATTATTCTATCAAAGGAAAAACTGTTGTCCATCTCATAGTGGTTGTTAGACTGTCTCAGACAAATGCAGAATATAGTTGAAAAGTTATTATGTCCAGTCATGTCCCTGCAACTGTATTCAGCTTTTCTTAAGTTAATCAACCTGCACCATTTTTTTCTCTTATTATTTTAATATTCTAGTACTTGCTTTATTTGGTGACTCCAGAACCTCCACTAATTTCCAGTCAAAACTTAATTACAATATGCTTATGAACAGTTTTTCTTAGGCTGCAGTACTTTGGTTACATAGATTATTTCTCTCTTTGGTGTATTTGCCTCTGATATATTTGAAGAGACATAATTTATGGTTACATTTTCAGCATCCTCTGGTAAACTCTACTACTGATTGATCATTCTAGTAGCCTTCTAGGATTTCTGGAAATAAAGAACAAGAAATAACCTTTACTACCTTGACTTCCTCTTTCTTAACCATGTGAGAACCAAAGTATAGCATGCATTCTAGACAGTTATCAGCACATTTTTCAGTGATTTAGCTTTTCCATTGACTATCACCATGGTGATCATCATCATCCACATGAAACTTGCTCTGAGAATAAAATACCTCAGGTAGGTATTGTCTTGCATGCTTGGTCTTTACTTCGATTACACTCAATAATCTCACTCATCGATGCCTACAGACCTTTTCAGCTATTAAGTGCAGGATTCAGTTACTGAAAATACCTGTGTAATTCATTTACAGTGCTCTGGGTTCTCCAAGATAGGCATGTAGTCTTCCAAAATGATTTGATGATTCAATGATTCTATGAAATATTCTACTCTATTCCCGTTGAAATCTCTCTCAGTGGTTCAAGTTGTCAATATAAGACTTTTCAGTACAGAAACATCACCAATTTATTCAGCTCAGAAAATTATTGTTCCTATTTCTTATTATTTTAGAATTTGCTTATGTTCTGTTAGGAACATGCTCCTTACAGCTAAGTAGTGTAAAAACTTTGTACTTGATCACACAGATTTTTCATTAATTAATGTTTTCACTCACCCAAACAAATTCTTATTGACATGGCTTTTCCCTTATTGTTTCACTTTTAGCTCTTCTGCAAAAAAGAGTTTTTCTTCCGTAACTTAATCTTTTGGGAAATGAGTGGATGCAAATAAAGAATAGGAATTTAATTAATTTACTTTGAATTGTAATATAGCTGCCTTAAGTGATTTCAAATAGCATGGGAAAAACATCAGGACCAAGAGAAATAGCATCCTCATTTAATAAGAATCACTGATTTAAATTTTTACTGTGGCTGCTTTCATGGAATTTCTTACAACCATGCCTGAAGAATAGTTTCATTTTAAAAGAAATCTACTTACAGCAATGAAAACTCTTTAGTGGAAATGTTCTTAAATAGGTTTCAACTTTGCTGCGAGGCTTAAATTTCAGACTCTAAGCTAAATAACAAGATCTGATCTTTCTCTATAAGCAGAGATCTACTTTTTAACAAGTGTTCTTTTATTTGTGCCTTGCAGGTTGGCAAAATTGGATTTAATCTCTCTCTGATGAAAGCATGTCCCACAGTGATGGATTAAACCTATGTCTTTGGCTTCTAAATTAATCCAAAGTTTTGTTGCTTGAAGTACCTTTTCTGTGGAGAAAAAAAAAAAAAAAAACAGTCCCTGTAATAGCTAGACAATATTCTGTAAACATTGCATACATGGAGTCCTGTCACATTCTCTGTGTCTTGAAACTGCAGAAGCATTTTGACTTTTATCTAATTTAAAATATTCTGCCATATTATAGCTATTCACATATTTTATAGAATCATAGAATCATTTCAGTAGGAAGAGACCCTCAGGATCACTGAGTCCAACTATAACCTAACCTAGCTCTAGTACTAAACCATGTCCCTAAGAACTCCAGGGATGGTGACTCCACCAGTCACCTGGGCAGCCTGTTCCAATGACTGAAAATCCTTTCTGTGAAGAATTTTGTCCTCATATCCCATCTAAAACACCCCTGGCACAGCTTGAAGCCATTTCCTCTTGTCCTATCACTTGCTACTTGGGAGAAGAGACCAACATCCTCCATGCTACAACCTCCTTCCAAGTAGTTGTAGACAGCAATAAGGTCTCCCCTCAGTCTCCTTTTCTCTAGGATAAACAGCTCCAGTTCCCTCAGCTGCTCCTTATAAGACTTGTGCTCCAGACCCTCCACCAACTTCATTGCCCTTCTCTGAACTCGTTCCAGCACCTCAATGTCTGTCTTGTAGTGAAGGGCCAAGAACTCAACACAATGTCTGAGGTGCGGCCTCACCAGTGCTGAGTACAGTGTCATGATCACTGCCCTAGTGCTGTTTGCCTCACTTTTTCTGACACAAGCCAGGATGCTGTTGGCCTTTTTGGCCACCTGGGCACACTGCTGGCTCATATTCAGCTGACTGTTGACTAACACCCCCAGGTCCTTTTCTGCCAGGCAGCTTTATAGCCACTCTTCCCCAAGCCTGTAGCATTGCATGGGGTTGTTGTGACCTGGCACTTGGCCTTGTTGAACCTCATACAGTTGGCCTCAGCCCATCACTCCAGCCTGCCCAGAACCCTCCATAGAGCCTTCCTGCCCTCCAGCAGATCAACACTCCCATCCAACTTCGTATCACCTGCAAACTTACCAAGGGTGTATTCAATCCCCTCATCCAGATAATTGATAAAGATATGAAACAGAATTGGCCCCAGTACTGAGCTCTGGGGAACACCACTCATGACTGGCCACCAACTGGATTTGACTTCATTCACCACAACTCTTTGGGCCCGGCCATCCAGCCAGTGTTTCACCTAGGAAAGAGTACACCCATCCAAGCCACAAGCTGCCAGTTTCTCCAGGAGAATGCTGTGGGAAATGGTGTCAAAGGCTTTACAAAAGTCTAGGTAGAGAATGTCTACAGCCTTTCCATAGTCCACTAAGCAGGTTACTTTGTCATAGAAGAGCATCAGGTTAGTTAAGAAGGACCTGCCTTTCATAATCCCATGCTGAACGGGTCTGATCACCTGGTTATTTTGTATGTGCTGCGTCACGGCACTTTGGGTGGATCCCATCTGACCCCCATAGACTTGTGTCTGTCTAAGTGGTGTAGTAGGTTGTTAATTGTTTCCCCTTGGATTATGGGGGCTTCATTCTGCACCCTGATCCTGTCTTCCAGCTCAGGGAGCTGGGTACCTGGAGAACAACTGGTCTTACTATTAAAGACTGAGGCAAAGAAGGCATTAAGTACCTCATCCTTTTCCTCATACTTTGCCACTATGATTCCCTCTGCATCCAATAAAGATCGAGATCTTCCTTAGCCCTCCTTTTTTTGCTAACATATCTATAGAAACATCATTTATTGTCTCTTATGGTGGTAGCCAGACCACATTCTAGTTGGGTTTTGACCCTTCTAATTTTCTCAGTGCATGATCACAACAGTCATCTGACACATTAGGAGGCAAAAAAAATCACTGCATATTTTTTCTAGAATTCCTATTTCTTATGTACAGAACACTTCTATAGAATTTATTGCCAGTTTAAAATCTCAGCACTGCACATGTAGACTTTGGAAGATAATATACTTTCAAGTAACTTTTCAGCAAGTTCCTAAGACAATAAAGTATGTAAGGCCTTCTCTCATAACACTCTGTCTTCTCCAGGCCTGAAAGTGACACCTATCATAGCTACTGGTTTCAGCTAGGATACCATCCAAAAAAACTGTGCAGATCTCTGCTCAGTACACAACTTCTAATTCTAAGACCACATTATAAAAACACACTCTCTTCCTGAAGCGTTCTGCAACAACCAAATTAAAAGATTCAAAAAGTGGTCAAAAGTCATCTTCTTACATTTTTAAAATATGGTACTGTTCTTGAAAGTTATTTAATATTTTGAACACTAACCTTTTTTTAAAACAAATGACTAAAATGACACATTCATTGTTTTGCATCCAAATTTAATGTAATGTCTTAATAGATAAAGAAACAATCTTTTTTTTTTTGTTAGTTAGATAAAGAAATGTAACGATTTTGGATTTGGTTTTAAACTAAATATAATTTTCTTTAGAAAAGAAGCATCATTTCTTATGTTGTGATTCAATTTTGTTTTAAATATATGCAATAAACAAATTTCCAAAATTAATATACTTAAAATATATTAATAGAAAATAAAACTTTTACTATAATTTTGTCAATAGTTTTACAGATTTGGGTAATTTTATAACAGTTTCTTTATTTTCAATCAAAAGTCTACCTCCTTTAAAGCATCCCAAATCTTTCAATACTTTTTTTCTTATAATGAGACTGGAATTCACTGGGTTGAATAACGATAAGGCAGAAATAAGGGGCTGATCTCATTTTGGCAGTCAGTTAAAATTCTGGTCTAAGTCAATATAAAGAGAAAAATGTTTTAAAGAATGAGTTGAGTCATAGAATTTGTGAGATGAATGGTTTAGCTTCTGGTTGAAAAAGAACAAAAGGAATAAAAAAGCCTTTTATTAGTGCATCAAAAGGGCCTCTAGGAAAATCTCATTCCAGTTAATTCCCTAAAAATTCACATACCTATGCAGATATGCTACTATGCTATAAGTAGACGTTTTTCTGAAATGTATTTTTTTACATTGTTATGGGTAGCATTTCAAATAAAATATCTTTTCACTAAATAAAAACAAAATAAAGCAACAGGCTTCACATTAAAACTGGTTGACCAGAGAGATTTTGTGGTCTTGTGCTGGGGGACATTAAAGATGCAACTGGACCCTCAGAAACTGTGTAGGACCCCATACTTAATCCTGCTTGTAGCAGGAGTTTGAACTGGAGACCTTCTGAAATTTCTTCCTGCCTGAATCGTTCTCTGAGATGATTCTCTGAGATGACTCTTAAATATCATAAGGATTGCTACTTAATTTTAAGTCATTAATTGATTTTTTTTTTCTGATTTAGATAGACGAAAATTACTAATTGGGGTTTCTGAACTATATTTGAATAAATTCAGTTCAATAAAAAGACACTGTTGGATGTCATATAAAAAAATCAGAACATGGACTTTTTAGTGAATGCATTTTCTCCAAGTAGATTTTAGGAAACATATAGCCTTGGCTTGATCTACAAATACCCTATTATTGAAACTGATGTAATGGAAAAGGAACTTGAAAGTTTCTGAAGAGAAGAAAAGTGTTCTCTTTCCACAGAATTGAAGTGCATTATGGTAAAATAGCTGGGAAATCAGAATTTTTTATTTCAAATCCAGAAAGAAAACTATTGTTCTTTACATTTCTTTATCACAAAATGAATTATTGATCACTTGTGTTTCATAAGGTTGATTTCTGATCCCCAGACCACAAGAATTTTGGACATGCATTCCACATTTTATGAGTTTTATTATTTTTATGTTTCACACTGTTTCGTGATATCGGTAGAAGCCTATAGCTACACGTTTTGACACCTGAAATATTAGAAATAATAATGACTGGAGCTTTTTTTTTTCTTTTTCAAGTAATGTGTGTCATTAGAACAGTACAACAGTTTTTCAACTATTATTAAAAATATGCTGTTTCTAAAACAAGCAAAATAATAATTTCATTCTGCAAGTAATATTGTGGTATCATGCTAAGTCAGTAGTAGTAACACAAACTAATGTCATAAAACATATATTAATAGTATTATTGCTATTTCTTGCTGAAAATACATGGTGAATGAATCAGCTCAAGGTTTGAGTGATTTTACTCTCCCCAGGGTAGATGAAGCTGCACTGACACATTAAGGGAAAGCTTGCAGGTACTTCATCTTTCTTTTCTGGTCTGCTAAGTCACTGATATAAAATTCATAATGATAAAATCTGGAAACAAATATCCTTTTGATTAGCTCTTTATTTTCCTGAATTGATGCATACTTACTAACCATGTAATCATTGATTAAATTAAATAAGAGCTACCAAATGAAGAGCTGATTTAGTTATAAATACCTTAAAAGAGATATCTTAAAAATATAAATTGAAATGACTGGTTAATTTTTGAAATGTGTTAAAGATGTTGTTTTAGTGTCTAATTTCAATTAATTCCCAATGTAACTATAAATTAACTAAAATCTATGTCCATATATTATTTTAGAAGTGCAGTTGGGATTGGTAAGAAAAGCCAGGAAGATGATGGCTCTGCAGGTTTTACACTGCCTTGCTACCTATTGCCTTTACATTATTATATTTTTTCCTTTATAACCAATATGGTTGTCAGCTTCAGGACTCATGATATATTTTATATTTATAATGCATATATATATATAATATGTGTTTATATAATTTAACTATCATTTAATGTGTCTGGAAGTCCAATTATTATCTTCTGATGTAATGAATAAAAAAATGAAACATAGACAATTCAGACACAGGCAAGAGGATTTGAAGTTGAAGTTTAAAATGCTATTTCCAACTCCAGTATGGAGCACACACCAATAAAAACTGAGAAGGATTAACATGAAGCCAGGAGGAGAGGATGAATCTCTCTGTGTTCAGAAGTAATTTCCATGGCAGTGCAGAAGGAGGTGTCTGGGCAAGGGACATTTAGCTTCTAGTTTGCTATCTTAGCCCTTTGCCCTTTTTGTTCTATCTTCCCACCTTTTAATGTCTTTAAAAAAAAAAAAAAAAAAAAAAAAAGCAAACAAAATGAACCTGTGCAATAAAAAATGTAACATCTATAAAGTAAATGCACACATACATATATACATATATATGAGAGAGTCTTATATTAAAAAACAAGAAGACTGATGTAAGGCTGTTTATTTTAAAGTTTTCACACAAAACCTTGGGAAGCCATTATCATTAGGCAGGTATTTGAGTTATAGAACCTATTTGACCTTTTCAGGGATTTGCTGGTATTTATTGGCACTCCAAGTAACATTTATATTGTTAAATGAAAAGCTAAATGCCTGAAGCTGCCAATGGAGTAGTTATGAGGACAGCACCTGATCACAGAATACTATAAATTACTTGGCCATAGCTAGACTGCAGAATTCAAGGCCTCCTGATGATCACAGTGAAAACCTGTTCAGTCTCTACAGTCAGTTCATAGAAACTCTTCACTGAAAATACCTTTATCTAACTAATTATAAAACTAATTTGTTCAATTTTATCTAAACTGCAATTTTTGTTCTTCTGCAAAGCCTTAATGAGAAATTCATCAATGCATCAAGCACCAACCATTAGTCTACAAGTCTGTAATCTCAAATTTATAAGATATTTGCTTTGCAATCTCAATAGTGTTATTTTTTTTCTTATAAATTGTATTATTTGTTACATTTTTACATTCTATTAATAAAATACAGTTAAGATGCTTGATATTTATTTTAAACAACATGTTAGGCTTTGTAAATTAATAACCTTTAATATTAACTTTATTATCTAAGTCTACATTTTTAAGGCTATAATGCTGAGGTCCACAAGGGTCCTGACTGTATATCTCATGCACACCTATGTTAGCATGCAATCATTTTCAGCATGCCCGTGGCTTAACACCAGCTGGCAAAGGGCTGATTCAGACTGCTGCACACCAGTAAATGACAAAGGAAACTCCAAAGACCCCTCTTCCACAAGACACTGATATTTTTTAAAGAACTTCAATTGAAAGTTTATTAGCTCAATATCACTATCTTTAAAGTGGAAACAATTATTGAATTAATGTTATTAAAATAAGAGGGAGACTAAGCCATGATTTATATTCTGAAAAGTGCACTACTTGCACGTGCCAGGAAGGAAAACCTCTTCAAAATTTTCACAATACAAACAACTTTGGTGTCTTGCCTAATTTGTCCATCACCCCTCTTAAACTGAAGTTATCCCAACAAAAATTCCTTTCATATTTTGCATCACTACACATTAAGAAGACTTTTCTCCCTAAGGATGCATTTTTATTTAACCATAGTTCAAGAAAATGAAGTGACTGTATTTGTTGTGGGACTACAGTTTGAGAATTGAAAATGATAGTCAGAGGAAAGATTTGTATAATGGAAATATAATCCACATTAACAACAAGTTCATTATTCCTAGACGTATACTGATTAGCTAACACTAATTATTTTTTCCTACATCAGGTATTTTTTTTTATTACTGTAAAATAATTCACTGCCATGAGAATCAGATATGTTTCTACTCTCAGAGCATGACAGAAAACATTTTTTCTAAGTTATTGTGAAATAACCCTAAGCTAAAGCAGTTTTGCATTACATTTTTCCTTCTTAATCAATTATATTTCTCACTTTGATTTTCTGTGTTTCTCCATTTCCTCAAGGTCTCCAAATAGCAATTCCACACTATTAGAAGAATGTCTGTCTTTTTATTCTTTCCAGGAACAACCAGACTTCTCAAGTGAATATCTGCTCCATGCAATTTCAAACCCATAGTTTAGATTCAGAAACTTCACAGGTCAGAGTAATTGAATTCTATAATTAGAAAAGAGTAGAAGTTTAGCCAGGCACTGGATATCACATCCAGTAAAAATGATGGCCCAGAAAGTTTGTCCATTTCTTTCCAATTTAAAAACTAGTCTAATAAAAATTATTATATCTCCCCAAAAGAAAAATAAAACAAAATGTGCTGAGCTGATGCTATGGTTTCAGCAACAAAAGCTATTCTGTTTAATATGCTGGATAAGCCCTTAATCAGTCAATTTGTTTCAACCAGAAAAAAAAAAAGCAGTCTTCCACTCACAGTATGTGTGGGGTTTTGGTTGGGTTTTTTTGGTTGGGGCTTTTGTTTGTTTGTTTTTATTCTTTGTTTGTTTGTTTGTTTGTTTTGGGGGGGTGACATCTTTTTTGTTTTGTTGGCTGGTTGGTTTGTTGTTGTTCTTATTGTTGGGGGTTTGTATGTGTGTGTATTTGTGTGTGTATTTTGTCTGTGAGTTTCTTTTTATTTTTTTTTGGGGGGGGGGCGTAATTTTTCCCAAATGTTAGCATATTAAGATTAAATGCATACTTGCCATGCTAGAATTTGAAAGAAAAAAAAATAAATTCCTTTGTCCCAGAAGATGAAAAAGAAATACAGGAGGCAATAAGAATGAGCAATGAATACTTATGCACATATTTGCTACCAGCTCACTGGTTTCATCAAGGAATATGGAAAATAAAGAAGAGACAAAATTCATCATCAGAGTGATAATGAAAAATATGTTCATAAAGTTAATATTATGTATTAACGACAGGTTAAACTTTTTCACATAATAGGTTTTTCACATAACTGCATTAGCTCAGTCTTTTTAGTTCTTTGAAAAAGACACATCTGTTCACCAACCAGCAATGAACCGTTCTGCAATCCCAATGTTGTTTTGCTTTGTTTTTCCCATATCAATCATGTGCAGTTCAAGAAAAGTGTAACACCCACATAGTATTTGCCCTGCTGATTAAATAATATTCTGTGATTAATGAATTGCTCAGACTTCTAGGTAAATCAGAAGGAAACCACAGGCAAAGCTGTTTACACTTGCTTTCTCTGTAGGGATCCTAAACAAAAACACCTGCAACAAGAACAACAGATTTCATTGACCCAGTCTGGCACAACTAAGCATAATGTCAGCTCTATTAGACTATTTCCTTACTGCACTGTATTTAAGATTTCACAGAAATATAAGAGAGAAGCGAGAAATTTTCTAAAAAAAAAAAAAACCCACTCACACAAAAATAATGTTAAAGAATCAAAATGAGATTGCTTCCCATCAAATCTATCTAGCTCAGTGAGGAAGGAATTTGGTAATTCAGTCCTTTCCATGTTCTCTGTCACCACATTCTGTGCCACATGTGGCAGCAGGCCCACATTTTTCCCTAGTTTACTTTCTGTTGCACTTGTAGAAGCATTTCTTGTTGCCTTTATTATCCCTCTCCAGACTCAATTCCAGGTGGGCTTTGGCTTTTCTAAGCCCAGCCCTGCATGCTAAGATAGCATCTTTACAGTCCTCCTGGGTCGCCTGAACCTGTTTCCATCTCTAGTATTCTTTTGTTTTCTGTTTTGTCAGAAGCTCCTTATTTGTCCATGCAGGCCTCCTGCCACCTCTGCTTGGTTTCCTGCTTATCAGGGTAGACCATTCTTGAGCCTGGAGAATATGCTCCTTGAAAATCAGCCTGCTTCCCTGGAGCCTCATTCTCTCCAGGACCACATTCTATGGTATTTGCCCAAGTAGAGATAGCCAAAGTCTGACTTTCCTAAGTTCAGGTTTGGGATGCTGCTTTTTGCGTTGTTCTCTCCTCTCACCATTCTGAACTCCACTGTCTCATGGTTGTTGCAGTTGAGACAGTGCCTGACTTCCACAGCCCGACCACCTCTTTAAAAAGCATGATGTTTAACAGAGCATCTCTCTTCATCATCCTCTCATGTGTTTCTATTAAGAAGTTGTCATCACTTCACTGCAGAAACCTGGACTGCTTGATCTCTGTTATTGTTGCCTTCCTTGCTCTTCCAGCAAATACCAGGATCATTAAAGTCACCCATGATGACCAAAGCCTGCAAACACACAGCTTTTTCAAGTTATGTGAAGAAGTCATCTACATCTGCCTGATGAGGGAGTAGCAGACACACACACAGTGTTGTCTATACTAGCTACCCACTATCCTGAGCCACAGACTCTCATGTGGCACATCATCCATCCCAAGCTGCTTTCTCATATTAAGAGGAGCTCTCCCTCCTCACATTCTTGGCCTTTCCTTCTTAATGAGCCTCCATCCATTCATTGCAGCACTCCAGATGTGGAATCAATACTGGATTTTTTTCACTAAAAGTTATGCCCTCATTTAGATAAAATTAATTTAGGAAATAGTTTCTGCTATGCAAGTGCTCAGTATTCTTCCAACTGTTTAAGCAATTAATTATTAAATTGTAACAAGGGATAAGGAAAGCCTATAACATCTGGATGCAGACCACTGACTACCTCTGTGGTGCGCTCTTTTTTTTATTCTACACAATGCATACAAACTGAATGAATTTAATAGGGAAATGTCATTTGTCTTAGTATGACTACCTTTAAGGAATGTACAGAGCAAATGTTTCCACTTTTTCGTTACTGCAGTAGTCAAGAGAAGATGAGCTTAATTCAAT
Source organism: Streptopelia decaocto (assembly GCF_964273445.1). Classification (NCBI taxonomy): domain Eukaryota; kingdom Metazoa; phylum Chordata; class Aves; order Columbiformes; family Columbidae; genus Streptopelia; species Streptopelia decaocto. The sequence goes on along the minus strand of NC_138656.1, from coordinate 97,796,625 downwards.
TATGCCAAATTGTATGACTTTCTTTATTACTATAAAGAAAACCCTAAGTGATTACCTCAGATGTAGACGTTTACTATACTTCATCCATCTATGTTTGATCAGATGAATCACACCCTAATTTTCACTCTCACAAAAATACCTCAAGTGAATCAGTTTCACAAAAAATTCAGTATGCCCGTTTATTCTTCTCAATTCATTTATATCCTGCCTTCTCCCACAATCCTATAAAAAAAACTTTTTTTTTTTTCTAAGAATATCTCAGGTATCACTGAATTAAAATGCTTCAGCTGGAAATGAATTAAAATTATGTATTAAAAAAATTGTCAGTTAAATTCCTTCCTCAGGCTTCTCATAGTGAAGAGAAGCTAACTGTCTGCTTTAGCCATCAAACACATCCGTCTGTCTCAGGAGTGCAGAGAGATAATGACACAGGTAGGCCATGATTCTGGCCCTGTAAAATGTCACACAAATTTACACAAAAAAATGCCATGATTACTGTTTTCTAGGACAAAGCTACCGTCCACATGGGTCTACAAAATTCCTAATCTTAAGTTCATTTTATTTGTCTTTTTAGGGAATTTATAACAATGGAAAAGAAAACCAGCACCAGCTTAGTGTGACAAATTTAGAAAACTTCTACCTACAGTTGCATTTCGCAACTAAACTCAGAAACCTGGCAGTGCAGCTCTACAATGCTTCTAGTTTCTGGGACAATAAAGTGTGTATATGCATTTACAACTTGAGAATATCTATTTTCAAAACCAGCATTACATTATGCAAACATTGTACATATTTTTTTTGGAAACCCACATATGAACTTTTATTGCTTTTGTTTTCTTCTCTTTATATTTAAGACGCAGAATTTAAAAGGGAAACCATACACATGCACATAATTAGTATTTAACAATAAGTAACGTTTCCTAATACAAAATAACCTATACATTTTAAAGTTATGAAAAATCCTACCAAGAAATAACATTTTTAAGAGGCAATGGGGAAGAATTTTTTACATATTCCAAGGACAAGCAATAACTATAATAAGCTTAGTTAAATTATTTCCTGCATTCCCACATTGATTTGTTTACAGATTTACACTATTTACAAGAAAATAAATATTTATTTCTGTCCTGAAATAAGTGTTCAGTGATATTGCTAACAAAAGAAGGTAACTGAGAGAAAAGAAGTGTATTGATCTTAGTCTGATGTTTCCAACTGTATAGATGACTTTGTTAAGTAAGAGTAAGAATAAAGAGGAGTTTTTCCTGCATCAAATATACCATCCCAAAGTTCAGACAACAATACCCAGTACTTAAGCAGGAACTCGAGGTTGTTTTTAATCACTTGCCAACACATGAGATTTTAAAGACGAATTTGTTTTTCAAAGTGTTGCAATGTGCCTAGAGATGGTACATAAGGCGATATGCTAAAGCTCATTTAAAAAAAAAAAAAAAAAAAAGAAGAAAAAGGCATCCTACCTATTAGGTAAGTCAATCAACAAAACACTTTCAGACCTGGAACTACCTTGATTAAAGGCATCTGTGGTTTATTACTCTTGTTTGAATAGTTTTCAGCTGGACAATCGTCATCATATTTAACTTTTCTGAAGCTTCCTCTGTTGTTACCTTCTGGGTTACATGATTAAGACCACATCACAACAAAAACAAGGACCTGGTGAGCAGCAAAGACCCCAGGGAAGGCTGGGGCGCAACCTTCACTTTACATGATCACATGAACTGTAATAAAAAGAGCTATTGGATTTATGTTTTTAGAAAAGTTTGGTATTAAACATGAAAAGCTTCTAGATATGTGGAATTGTGTGAGGACTTCTAGGAGATCCAACCACTCAAGTAATATAATTTCTATATGTTATATTCTTGCATAATAAGTATTTCTAAAGCAGACTTTTCAGCACCTTTGCTTTTAATCATTTTAAAGAATAGCTACGTGAAGCAAAGCTCAAGTCCTGATTAATTTTAAGCGTTCTCTCCACTAACTACAGCTATGTTCTCTTGCAGTCTAAGGACCTCAGTATACAACAGACCCTAAGGATTGACACATAAATTCATGGAAATCCCACAATCATTTGATACTTTCTTGTAGCAATGCAAGGTGTAGGGCAAAAGGACTATTTCACAGGAATTACAGAAGCCACCACTGGAATCACTTTTCTGGTGAAGAAAAAGTGGGTTTTACCTTGGCGATTACGTAGGTAGTTTTTCCCCAGAACTTTATATATCTCAGCAACCTTTTCCTGAATTTTGTTTTATATTTGCATGAAGCACAGCAATTGGTTATGCTGGGGCAAGGCCCATCACTACAGCATGCTGAAACAAAATATTTCGTGTTGTGTGGTCACCGTAAATGTTGATTTCCCCAGCTATTCCCAAAGTCACAGAGATGGACCTATGGCAACTCAGGCTAAGCACAAAAAACAACACACAGGAGAAAGTTACAGTCTTCTATAAGCAAATGATTGTTTGTTCATTTGGGTTTTTTTTCCCTTTTCTAATGCATATCAGCTCAATAGTTTTGTTGGCATCATCTTGCTAATGAATAACCTAAACCATTCTTGTTCTGTAGAATACTGCTCTCACCATTGTGCTATACTCCACTGACTTATATACATGTATGCCAATGTATACACACTGTTTGTATACTTAGAGTTTAGATTCTAGTTAGGCACAGGACTGGCTTGAACTGAAAATCTAAATCTAATTAGGAAACAGAAGTTAAGTATTCTTCTTCCTAAATGCCTTGACAGGTCTGTTTTAATAGTTATTCTAAGAACATGCCACACGAGGGGTTGGGATGCTGCCACATATAATTTCTAGTAATTGCATGTCGGTCCAAGCTACATTTAGCAAAATATTGCAGTATACAGGAGCAGCTGCAATACACTGCAGTCTCTAATGGACAGTGAGCTAAGGATATGTAAAGGCCTTAAGGGTGTGCTGGAAAGAACACAGATATGTAATCTAATCATCAGGCTACCCAGGTTTAGGTTCTAGTTCCTATCTCAAGGATTATTTTATTCATCCACTGAAGGTTTAAAATATAATTAATCAGTCCTATGAGCAGGGATTGGAAACCTCGGTTTCCAAGTCCTCACGTGAATACTATAAAATATAAACTAAGGTTGTGCATCCTTCTTTCTTGCACCGTTTATTGTCTGCTGAAATTGAAACACTGTGCGGTGGTGAAGCTTCAGCAGGAGCAGAATGTGTCTCCGCTTTGTATGGCCACAGAGAGGCCATAAAATCAAGTTCCTGGGAATACGACGTTTAAGTTTTAACATCCTTAAGAAGATGAAGAAACATAATCTGGATTTCCCATTGCAGTGGGTTGATCCCCAGCAGGCAGCTAAGTTTAGCATAGCTGCTTGCTCACTTTCCCCAACCACACTGGGGTGGGAGAAGAGGAAAGGAAGAGTAAAAGCAATAAAACTTAGAGATCAAGATAAACTTTGTTTGATAAGTAAAGGAACAGAGGAAGAAGAGAGGAAGATAACTAAACAAGTGATGCAAAGTCAATCATTCACCACCTCCCACAGGCAGAAAAATGACCAGCCAGTCCCTGAGCAAAAGATGGCTAACGGCCCTAAACCCCACTCCAATTTATTGCTGAGAATGACATTATATGGTACAGAATATCTCTTTAATTAGTTCAGGTCATCTGCTTGGTTGTGTTCCCTCCCAGCTGTCATTTTCCCTGTAATACTGAACTCTCTTTGACCTTTATGAAATCAACTCTGACACACAGAGGTAGATCAGAATATGTTAAAAGTCAGTAAGGATCAGAGATTCAGTACTCTGGCTGCAATCAATACCTTGTCAGTGAAGGATCATGAAGTATTATTTTAAAGGTTACTTTCAGGAGGGTTACCTACCTACCTATCTACCTTTCTAAAGGAAAAAATCACCACAATATAGAGCAGACTCAAATATAACAAGTATATAAAAAGATTCAGGTAATCAGAAATATGTAAGGAAAGATCAGACACTCCATATATTACAGATCATGTCTTGAAGAAGACAGAGACTGAATGAGTTGCCCAAGGTTGCACAGGAATTTTGTGATAACTGAATCCAGACTTCTCTGTAATGCATTTTTTTCCTACATTGTGAGTACGCTTACAAATTCTTTGAGAGACAGAATGACATCCTTGGAGACTCAGCCTACCTTCTGCCTCTCCAGACTGCCAGAGCTGACCAGCTGCAGGAATCAGTACACCTCCTGGGAGATAAAGTGCTTGAGGGATTTGTACTTCCTCCAGCTCAGTGAGAGTTGGAATTAATGTGAATTAATGGGAAATAAGGATGCAATCTGTCGGTCAGTGTGTGCACATAACTCCCACAAACAAGGGTACACATTTTCAAAACTTAAACATAGACATGATAACTTTTCTGTTACTACTCCCTGCCAGCTTTGCCTGATGACATGAAAAGCATAATAATTACATTATTATCTAAAGAGAAATGCATATATACAATCCATATTTTTGACAGTGAAAATTAAATTTGTCTAGGATTTGCAATTATATAAACTGATATGTAAAGCATTTTAAACAGACATAAGTTCTAAAGTCTTTATCACTAACCATTTGGATTCTGGATATATTTCAGGTTTAAATGTGCAAAAATACAAAAATATCAATCCCTTATTTTACAATCCATACTCCAGCTAGAAAATCCCTTTGTTACACTAAATAGCTTTTTGGTAACATAATAGTTCTGGTGCACAATCATGTGCAAAATCTATTTTCAAAACATGTTTGATGAGTTAGCAACATACGTGAAGGAAGATAAAATGGCTGGATATTGGAGAATTTTGACTCTCATTTTATACTTAAACACTGAATATGGTGTAAACTTAATCCATTCTTTATGAGATCAGGAATCTAAAAGTACAGAAAAGACAGTAAGAATGGCTGTATATCAGGCAGCTTTATATGAGCAGATGGACACAAATAATCACAGAATCACAGAATGCTAGGGATTGGAAGGGACCTTAAAAGATCATCTAGTCCAATCCCCCTGCCCAAGCAGGAACACCCAGATGAGGTTACACAGGAATGTGTCCAGGCGGGTTTTGAATGTCTCCAGAGAAGGAGACTCCACAACCCCCCTGGGCAGCCTCCTTCCCCTCTACTCTGCCGTGGTGAGACCACACCTGGAATATTGTGTCCAGTTCTGGGTCTCTCGGTTCAAGAAGGACAGGGAATTGCTGGAGAGAAGATGATTAAGGGAGTGGAGCATCTCCCTTATGAGGAAAGGCTGAGGGAGCTGGGGCTCTTTAGCTTGGAGGAGACTGAGAGGTGACCTTATTGATATTTACAAATATATAAAGGGTGAGTGCCATGGGGATGGAGCCAGGCTCTTCTCGGTGGCAAACAATGATAGGACAAGGGGTAATGGGATCAAGCTGGAACACAAGAGGTTCCACTTAAATTTGAGAAGAAACTTCTTCTCAGTGAGGGTGACAGAGCACTGGAACAGGCTGCCCAGGGAAGTTGTGGAGTCTCCTTCTCTGGAGACATTCAAAACCCGCCTGGACATGTTCCTGTGCGACCTCACCTAGGTGTTCCTGCTCCAGCAGGGGGATTGGACTAGATGATCTTTTGGGGTCCCTTCCAATCCCAAACATACTCTGATACTGTGATACTGTGATACTAACCACCCCCTTCTAATACACCCCAGGATGCCATTGGCCTTCTTGGTCACAAGGGCACAGTCCTGGCTCATGGTCATCCTTCTGTGCACCATGATCCTCAGGTCCCTACAGTGCTCTCTAGCAGGTTGTTCCCCAACTTATACTGGAACCTGGGGCTGTTCCTACCCAGATGCAAAGTACATCCTTATCTAAGAAATATTATTTATATTCAAGGAGGAGAAAAAAAAAATCAAAAAGTAAAAGTAAACAAATACAGCCTTTGGCATTAAATATGACAACTAAAGGAAAAAGCAAGACTTCAAAATTTGTAGGAACACAGAATATGCTGACAGGCTTACAAAACATGTTCTGGCCCACTTGCACATCACCTTCTGATCAGAGGCTGAAGGGAATTGAAGCACTTGAAAAAAATTATCTTTAATAAATGCTGAAAATTGTCAGAGGCAAATCTACTTACCACACAAAAATATAGACATGTCTGAAATAAATGAAGGGCCCAAGTCAGGTTTCATATCAGAAACCAGCCCAACAGGTGACCTCTGTCACTTCACTATGACATGTCATAGTCATTATGGTACAGAAAGGTCCCTCTCAAAAACCTTATGCTCTCTGTTGCACACACATTAATTTTTCCATCACTAATCAAACTACATGGTTGTTCTAGAACAACATTGAGATTGTTATCATTTATGTAAACATAAACATTTGGCTACAACCACAGAATCACCCTGGGGCAAGGCATGAATGTTTTCAACCTCTCTGGAACACCCGTATCTTCAATCTCTATGTATATTTTCATCTGTGCAGCCTCATCAAGGAAAGGAAATCAGTCATCTTCATATCAACATTATGGCTGTGTGGAAATACACTGTATTAATTTTATCATAGTTCTGAGAGACCCAGTTTCTGAGACAGGCTGCTTAGTTGTATGGAATGAGGAAATATTGCATCTATCTTGTTTCAGTTCCATAGTGATGCCATCAGGAGCGAGAGTAAAACTCCATTTTAAAATATTTCCCATATCACCACCAAAAGTAAAAAACAGCTCTAATTATATGTCTGAATCTTTCTGGTCCTACTAAACACCTACATATTTCTTTTTTAACTTCCCACAAAACCATTTTTCCCAAGTTTGAATTATCTAATGTAACCACTTACAGACAAGACTCAGGCTGCAGTTCTCAAATACTAAATGCCTCATGCAAATAGGTCCAGTTTTCTTTGACATTTGATATTCAGTTGCGTCTAAAAATAATGACTTGTCACAGTTTACACTAAATTAATTCCATGCAGATCTTTTTTCTATCACTCTCATCTAAATTCTACAAATACTTTTCATCATGCCTCTTCCTAAAGTAGTGCAAGCCTTTTCGTGCCTGTTTTCCTTCATCCTTCTGTCTCACAGCCTGTGAAATCTGTTGTTTCTTGGTATTACTCAGTAAAGTCCTCGAGCTGCATGATAAGAAAATGTTTAATTTCAATGATACATTTCAGTTCTGTTTTGTTATGTCGTTATTGGGAGTTATTTCTCGTGTTCTGTACAACAGTCTTGATTGACTGAAAACAAAACGCATACAAAAATATTTAACTGATTTTAAGCTAATATTGATATATACACAAGCCAAAAATCACAGATATAAGCCAGTATGCTATCTTTCAATTAAACAGTGTTTTCCACACATTTATTGCATAGCACAACGGTAGCAAAACTGGTATGTTATTGTGAATAAAAAGACAAAGCTACATTGGAATCTTGTATAATTAAGATTCCAGCAAAGAAAGCAGCAAAATGCACAGGGAAATATGAGACAATTGATCCTTTAGATGAGCATTTCTCTCTTATGTGTTGCATATATACATTATACTCTGTTTGAGGTCAGTCATACATATGGTCACATACCCATACAACTACTCTGATCAGCAGCGATGGAAAGAATACCACGAAAGAGGGTAAAAAGGAAGGGAACCATGCAATGTTACCATGCCAGAAACCTTAAAGACATCACAGGTCTCTTTTAGAGGTTTAAGTGCATTGTATTCCTGAAAGTAACCCATGCATATCACCAAATCATTATCTTCATCAAATCCACAAACATTTCCTCACCACAAATCAAAAGACAAAATCACAGACATAGTGAAAAGTATACAATCCTGAGTCTCAATTATTAAAATACAAATGAAATAAAAGCAAATGACTGTTAGATATTGGAAGACAAGATATTTCCCAAAATACACAACACCAAAGTGTCTGGTTTTGTTAAAAATAGGTTTCTCTTTTAGTGAATCTGCCTGTTAGCTAAAGCTTTCATATTAGCTGCATTTTCCTGGAAAACCAGATACATGCTTTGGTAAACATAGCAATGGAATGCGAGGTTATGATAAGGATGAACGCACATCTCACGAGAAGGGCAACGAGAAACAGGTGACCAAGAAACTGACCAATGGAGTATCACAGTATCACAGTATGTTAGGGATTGGAAGGGATCTCAAAAGATCATCTAGTCCAATCCCCCTGCTGGAGCAGGAACGCCTAGGTGAGGTCGCACAGGAACATGTCCAGGTGGGTTTTGAATGTCTCCAGAGAAGGAGACTCCACAACCTCCCTGGGCAGCCTGTTCCAGTGCTCTGTCACCCTCACTGAGAAGAAGTTTTTTCTCAAATTTAAGTGGAAACAGCCCATTCACGTGAATACTTCATATAAAAGTGGGAGATCATGAGGATCTTGCCCCTTTTGCTTATGGCCGACATTATTAGGAGAGGACCATGCTAGTCGTCCCTCCGAACTGAGGCCTAGTGACAGACTGAATCCAGCTCTGGTTGGCTGCAGAGTCCAGTCCAGGACTCTGGGTGCCAGCCCTGCAGTTGCTGGGACTTTCAAGATTGGTTTTGTATATTTTGTATTGTTTTCTCTATTCTTATCAGTAGCATTAGTAAAACATTTTTAATTTTTCCAACTCTCTTCTCTCTGTCCTTTCCCTCCCGATCAGCTGCCCTTAGTGGGAAGCGGAGAGAGGGGGGGGGCTGAAGTGGGAAGGAGTGGGGAGAGGGTGTTAACAATACCGTTTTATTGTCACACCACAATCAAAACCTCGACACAAAGAAACATAGCACAGGACAAACAGGAAAGATTTGCACAGATACCAAAACACCAAATCACCCGCATCATATGGTAAAGAAATAGCACAGTTGATTAGCAAGTTATGACTCTGTTAAAAAAAGATAGATTACATAAATACAAATCCACATCTTCATGCAGATTTCAGGGAAGATGTATTTTGATTATAATGTACAATGTTAACACTAGCTGTACGTGCAATGTATGTATTCTGATTTATGTTTGCTCTCATTAAATATATGAAAGTTGTATTAGTCCATTTTTTCTACTGTTTCCCAAATGTGGATGTTGAAAAAGAATGGCATATATGAAGGAAAAAGTAAAGATGTTCTGAACTGCCTTATTATTCACTCTCCTAGTACTGCTAAGCAGAATGCTTCCTGGATGTTGAACAAATATGTGTCTGGATATGTAAAATCCACGTAGCTAGATATTTGTTCATCATTATCCCTAGTTCTTGACGTTTTAAACACTCTTCTTCTCCATACTAATTTGTCCTTAGATTTATATCTGTAGTTGTATCTGTAACTTTTGGCACCATTATATAAGACTTGGTTTTCTGCCAAGCTTTTATATTTTATTTCTTTAAGATATTAATTTCTCAAACCCTTGAAGTATCTTCTTACTCTCTAGAAGTCAGAGAATTTCTTCAATTATTATGATTCTGATTTTACTCTGTCAGGAATTTTATAAATGGTCACAAAAATGTGTCCATGACAAAAATAACAAAATAGTAGTAACACTTGAACAAGGTGTGGCTTGTTCTATACTTGAGTCAGCCAAACGTAGTGGGTTTTTTTGTTTTGTTTTGGTTTTTTTTGGTATTATTGTGGTAGTCTGCAACTAAGTTTTGTAGGAATTATTCCAAATATATTAGTGTTCTGTTTTTAATATGGAGAAAGACAAATTATTTTAATATACTGCTATTACGGTTAGTAGCAAAACAGCTCAATATTGCTAATTAAGCTATTTGTCAGATCCTCTGTTTCAGTTTTATTACATGCATGGGCATTTTTTTCCCCTAAACCATTAGGAATATAAAAAGAAATCAGATAATGTTGTGTTAGTACAATATTTACTCCCAGAGTACACAATTATGAATGCAGTTAGCTAAGTATAGGGTATGAAAGGATATCTTAAAAATTTAATTTACTCTAAATGTCTTCACACATGTAGCTTTTGTTGGAGCATGCCACTGGAGGAGTGGTTCCAGGTGTATTAAATACATAGAAAATAATTTAGATTATCAGACAGATAAGGGGAAACAATCTAAGCTAATTTGTTTTAAGAATTTTACTGATAACTGTAGTTTCTGAAAGGTTGGGTGTTTTCTTTTTAATAAAGAAGAATGGCCCTAGGAAAAAAATACTAATTTTCAATAACAATGTTGGGTGTTAGTTAATATTTCCTGTAGGCATGCATATAAATTTTTATCATGTAAAAATCTATCAGAAATCTTGCTGGTTTATCTGTTTTTACTTGCATGATCATTCAAGTTGAAAATAAAACTAAACCCAAACACATAGGCAGATGTGTAGGCAGCTAGGGGTTTGCCTTTCCCTTCCTTTTTTTTTTTTTTTTTTTTCTTTTTTCCCAGAATAAGCCATAGTGATACCAGTGAAGCTCTATCAGGGATAAATGTAGACAAATATAGTAGTAACTACCCAACTTCTAATAGTTTTAATGAGGATGGCAAGGCTCACAGAATATTTACTTCTAATGGTCTATATTTTACTCAAATCAGGAAATAAGTTCAAAACCATCTGCTTAACATGTTTAAGGTCAGTTTTCATGCTTTGTCATTTGCTTTTCTTGTATATTTCACATATTCTTCTACAACATTTATTATTTTAAATTTGTTTCAAACTTATCAGCTATTTCAGTGACACAAGATATCTTGAGTATACAGTTATATCGTAAAATAAAAGAGGAAGAAAATAGATGAAAAAAACTAACACAGGTTTTCACAGTATCACAGTATCACAGTATGTTTGGGATTGGAGGGGACCTCAAAAGATCATCTAGTCCAATCCCCCTGCTGGAGCAGGAACACCTAGGTGAGGTCGCACAGGAACATGTCCAGGCGGGTTTTGAATGTCTCCAGAGAAGGAGACTCCACCACTTCCCTGGGCAGCCTGTTCCAGTGCTCTGTCACCCTCACTGAGAAGAAGTTTCTTCTCAAATTTAAGTGGAACCTCTTGTGTTCCAGCTTGATCCCATTACCCCTTGTCCTATCATTGTTTGCCACCGAGAAGAGCCTGGCTCCATCCCCATGGCACTCACCCTTTATATATTTATAAACATTAATAAGGTCCCCCCTTAGTCTCCTCTTCTCCAAACTAAAGAGACCCAGCTCCCTCAGCCTTTCTTCATAAGGGAGGTGCTCCACTCCCTTAATCATCTTGGTTGCCCTACGCTGGACCCTCTCCAGCAGTTCCCTGTCCTTCTTGAACTGAGGGGCCCAGAACTGGACACAATATTCCAGATGTGGTCTCACCAGGGCGGAGTAGAGGGGAAGGAGGACCTCTCTCGATCTACTAACCACCCCCCTTCTAATACACCCCAGGATGCCATTGGCCTTCCTGGCCACAAGGGCACAGTGCTGGCTCATGGTCATCCTGTTGTCCACCAGGACCCCCAGGTCCCTTTCCCCTACACTGCTCTCTAATATGTAATCTCCCAACCTATACTGGAACCTGGGGTTGTTCCTGCCCAGGTGCAGGACTCTACACTTTCCCTTGTTAAATTTCATTAGGTTATTCCCCGCCCAACTCTCCAGCCTGTCCAGGTCCCGCTGGATGGCAGCACAGCCCTCTGGCGTGTCAGCCACTCCTCCCAGCTTGGTGTCATCAGCAAACTTGCTGATAGTACACTCAATTCCCTCGTCCAAATCGTTAATGAATATATTGAATAATATTGGCCCCAGCACTGACCCCTGAGGCACTCCACTAGATACTGGCCTCCAACTAGACTCCGCACCATTGACTACCACTCTCTGGTTTTAACTTCATATTGCTGTATCACACTCACTACAGACTACAGTGAAAATCAGTATGTATTCCTAAATCATGTATACAAGATTCAAAGTCAAAATTTCTGAACTTGCATGCCAAAACTCATACACAAACACTCAACATTTGGATCTGTGTCTATAGAGAAGTCTCATTAATTTCCACAAGAGCTCTCAGTTTCTCAGGGCAGGATGAAACCATGTTGTATGAATATTTTGCACATATTTGTGCCTGTTTCTGATCAAGTAAGTCTGTAACATACTCAAAGAACTGTTATGTTGAATATATAATAAGAAAAACCTATATAAAATCCTGAAAATTTCCACCGATGTAAAGAGAAACTCTTGTCTGTAGAAAGATGTATAACAAAGAAGTATTTCAACTATTCAAAACAAGAATAATTTAAATCACTCTTTTTTTTACTGCAAAGTTGCCATTCCCTAGGACAGATGCCAACAAGAAATAGCAGTAGACAATAAAAAGTATATTATAAAGGATGCAACTGTGAGCTAATGTTTACAGTGAGTGTGAGCTGTAGATTTTTTTAAAAATTTGAATTATTCAGGGTGTTTCAAAAAGATGGACCCAATTTCAAAGCAGTTGTGGGGTTGTCATCTTGTTAATGATTGGGGCTAAGGGCTGTTTGTGTACTGGGTGAGGAATCTAGCAGTAATAATTTGAAACTCCATGCCCCACCCTTTCAAGTGGTAAGAGTTTTATTCATGGGCAGATCATGGTTGCAGAGATATAGTGATTTTGAATTGTGTCCATCTTTTTGAAACACCTTATATACCACTTAGAAATTGGGTCCATTTTTTTAAAAACACCCTGTATTAAGATTATGATTGTTCAGGAGCTTATGAGTACACACAGCTCTAAGGGGAAAAAAAATTCCTTATTTCCAATGAACTGAAACATTTAAGTTTAGCAGTTATTTGACCTTTTTTGTCATCTGAATGACAAAGGAGGGTAAAACATTTCATCCTGAAGTTACAAGGCCAAGTGCAATAATATTATTTATTTGATTTTAGGTAAAAAATGTATTAAAGGTGATGATTCTGTTTATGCACTACGTACTCATTTTTCTTTTCCGTTGGCCATCTTTGCTAGGCAATACATAAAACCCGAAGAACATTAAGCTTTATGTCACAGACTCACATAGTACAGAATCTATCTATACATGACAATATTCTTCACGGATATCAATGTCAGTCTTTTTACAGACACAGAACACTAATACACTTATAAAAATGTAGTGATTTGTAACATAAGATAATCAAATGAGTATGTTAATGTGCATCCACAATCTATCAAAATTTAAGAAAATCAGTTCCATAGGAAAAGTGTGCAAAAATTACCCATTTACTCATGATGGTCTCAAATACTCTTTTTTTTTCCTAAAAATCTAGATATTATAGCTAGATCCAATGTGTGTCAACACTAAAAAGCTTCAGAGGGTAGATGAATTCACTCTGTCATCCACCTGTCTAGAGCTTGAAACCAAAACATCAAACTCACTTTATATACCCCTTGGATTTTACAACAGCCCTAAGGATGTCGACAAACCCTGATGTAAAATGAATTCCCAAGAGCTGTTAATACTGATCTCTATCCACATCATATCCTTAGCTATGCCTCATCATCTTCTATCTTTTTGTATTCTAGTGTATCCCATAAATTGAAGAATTGAAGTGTCTAATCTTACACTGGTAGCTCAACACTGGTTGAATGTGCCTGTTTGGTGAGGACATCCTCAGCTGTGACCAACAGGCTGCTTTAAGGACTTTGTTTTTTTCTAATTATTTATGTATTTATTCCTGCATTCTGTTGACCTAAGCCATATAGGGAAGCAGTAAGAAGCAGAGAAGCAGATGTTTCTACCTTCTCCTGAAAGCCAGAAGATGAGCAGGAATATCAGAATTCAAATAAGTGTGTTTAATTTATTCTAGTATCATTGTCACTATCCTAGCTTTCCCTGTATTTCATTTAATATACAAAACACCCATGCAGTTTAAATTTTTAATGGCCACCATTATCAGCAAAAAATAAAATCATTGTAAGCTATTAATAAAAAGCAGTATAACGTGCAATCTTCATTTAAGTATCTGGAAAATACCACAATCTCTCTTCTTACTTAGAAGTCAATTTACATGGTCAGCTTCTGTCAGTCAATGTGAAAGGTTGATTGCTTCACTCATGGAATACATTTTTTTCCTATTGGCATATTCTAACCCAAAATTATATACTATTCAATTCATTTTATATATGCTCTACTGTGGCTTTTTGATGTATTTTTCCACTGAGGCATGCTCTATTTGTTCAAGCTATTTTCCACAGTTAATCCCAATGATTTATTTCTTTACGACCCGCTGGAGTTTTATTCATTTATTTTAAATCATCTTTCACCTCTTTATTAGCCCCGCCCTGTTATTTATCTATTATAATCTACCTTTTTTCTAATTCACTTTCAGTTATTTGGACATGGATTAGTTTTCAGGATGTTTAATCACTTAATTAAGCCACCAGTTTAACTATAATGAAATATCCTTTGAAAGCAGTACTTTGTGTGAGCACTGATATCAAAAGTATTGATAAAGCACTATGTAAGTTCATTTAACCTCCATTCTGAAATTTGGAAACTTGTAAAGTCTTCAGTTTGCATTTATTTTAATTAAATATTATCACTTAATTTTAAATGTTATTTGTTTGACTATGTTCCATAAATGTTGGCACAACCACGTAAAGTGGTTATGCCTGAGCTGTTCCATTACTTCAGTATCAGCTATAAGATGAGCAGTTCACCTAGGTAAGTATTCTGTCAGTTGCAAAAAGCAGGTGTCATATAGGTAGCAATTTGAGGGTTAAGGACTTTCTAGAAAGCACGGAAGCTTCTTAGTATTTAATGAAAGGCTATACTGTACACAAATAATAGTAGTCTAAGGCACCAAATAAGTCTAAATTCTGGTCATTTATCCTTTAATCATTGCAGCAACTAAAGTTATAGCAGCAGTCCTAGTCTCTCTCCACCTGCTGAAATAATTTGTTGGACAATGAATTCCTGCAATGCATTATAAAGGCCACAAATGAAAAGCTTAAAAAACAAAACAAAACAAAACAAACAAACAAACAAAAAAAAACAAACAAAAACATATAACTGATAATTTCTTGTAGCATAGTTCAATAACAATTTAGTATTAAATTCCTATTTCAATTTTAACTAGCAAAAGTACAAACAAACAACAATACTGCAGTATATTATTAAATTAATAGTAATGCTTAACTTTAAAATGTTACAGGTTAATTAGAGTTTGATTTTCATAGCATCTCTGGGAAATAAAATTTCACCTGGTTTTACATTCAAGTTGTTATGAGACGATCTCCAAAACATTAAGGTACTGAAGTTTCAGCAGATAAAACCTGAGCACAAAGTGTAGACAGTGGTTTTGGTTTGAAAATACAGCATTTGTTCTTTCAAGATGTTGCCTTCTTTAAGAAACTTTTTTTTTTTTTTTAGTATTTGAAAACAAGGATTGGTTTTGGTTTTTTTTTACTCATTACTGAGCAAACAGGAGGGGGAAAATTTGTAAAAAATAATATGACAAATATGAACCAATCAGAAATATCTCAATTCGAAAATTAATCCCATTGCTACTCCATAAAACTTTGAACAGACCTGTATAGTTTTAGACTGACCATGCTCTCCTGTGAGATACAGAAAATTATGTAAAAACTGCAGGAAAACAATCTACTTTGTGTATATCAGATGAGTCATGTTATACCTCTATAAAAGGCCTTTGAAAAGAAAAAATAACAATATTCTATGTATTATGGACGGAAAAAAAAAAAAAAATAGAGCATCCAATCAGTCAGGATACAATTTCAATACACATTTTTTAAAATAATAGTCCTATAATAAGGAACTTCAAACCTAAGTCCTACTAAAGAAAGTACACTTAACATGATGGATTGATATGTTGGATAGAATATAGAATAAATGAAAAATTGATTTTAAAGCACAAACATAATTTACGCAGTATCCACAAGCTATACAAAAAACCTACTAGAAGACTCTAAAGGCATAAAATAATAGAATAATAGAATCATAGATCCATTTCATTAAAATAAAATTATAATGTAATTTTAATAATACCATGAGGCAAACATGGTTTAGAGCTTTGAGTCTGATAGATAATATTTATTCCCATTTTAATACCAACTATATGTCCTAAGAATTGCACAGGATATTTACATAAAATTTCTGTGGCATGAGATACAATTTGGTTTTGTGCATAGGAGATTTACTCTTAAAATCAGAGAATTTTTTTTTTTTTTAACTCAAAAGAATTTGTTTGTACAGTCTCTGAACTACTCCTGAAATAACTACCTTATAGACCAAAATTTTAAAAAAGCTTTTTGTGGAGGAAGGAGGTTTCTTTTTGTTAGTTTCATACGCCAGTGAGTTTGCAGGAGCAGGGAAGAAGTTTTCCAGAGTTGGCCTATTTAAGTCTTCAGAAGGTAGGAATCTTCTTTTATATTAAAATGTATCCATAAAAATAAATACTGAAGTGATTCATTTGGGAAAAAAACCTACTCTGTAAGTGCATACCGTTGTGCTGAATATTCCTGTGGGTGTGATTGTCTTTTCCTTCTTTGCTCTGTGCAATCCTTCACACCAATGCCAGGTGTGAAGGTATAAAATGTTAGCACACTTACAGGATTTATGAAGAATATATGTGGGTTACAAGAATGCCTAGGAAGATGCAAACTATTGAACTGCCTCATCCATTAATCTGTCCCTAATTACTTCCATAGATTATATTTAGCAAGGGAAGTTCCTATCATATTGTTTAGCAATAAGAAAGAGCTTCTCATTAGGTTATCATGTTGTTCTCCTGTCAGCCCTGCCAACTCCTGCTCATATATCACTGAAAATATAAACAAGTAGACCTAAAAAAGATGGCCAAAAAAGGAGAGATAAGACATTGCAATAATTAGACCTAAGCCTCAATGTGGAGATTTCGCTTTCCACAATCTCAAGAACAGATTTGGTAAAAATGAGGAAAACTATCCTTCAAAAAGAAGGTGAATAAACTGAGCCACATCATCCATGGTTGGTCAGGATAAGAAGCAAACTGCATAACGTATATAGGTTGAAATCTACATTAAATCACCAGAATTTTAATAGAGTGAATGATGCAATTGTTAGAGGATTGCTGTAGTTAGGCTGTAGGAAATGCAATATCTTTTTGCTTTTTCATTGAATTATGAGTAGTACTAAAACAAAAGCAGTGTCTGAAGATGCTTTGCTATACCTTTTATACAGAAACTGTCATCTGCAAGTTACAGTCACTTGGATTTTGCTAGTGAAGACATAAAGGAAAGCAATACCATGATCTGACTAAAAGAATATAAAAAATAGACAGTGAAGTGCAGATGAAATGCTAATAATAGATCATATTTTATATGACTCCCGTCCAGTCTTCTACCTTTTTTATTTCATGCGAGAAATCAAGTAAAGGCAAGAGTGATCAAGCCAGCAGAGGATCATCATTACTCCTGTTTTTGTACAAAACAAAATATGAAAATACGTAGAAAAAAAACAGGAAAGGAAAGTCAAAATACTTGTTTCTAAAATATATATATTTTTCATGGCTACCCTTAAGGAAATAATACCAGTCTGGTATTTCACAGCCTCTGCTAAAGCTAGCTTGGCCTGAACTTCTGATGTTGGAATTTCTCCAGCTAATGGGATCAGTGAAGAACCTTAGAAATATTACTCCTTCCTGTAATATCCATTATGTCACCAGTAAAGACAAATAACACCATTTGAGAACTTTTTTTTACTTGAAACAGATGCCAAAGACATTGACATTTCCTGTTGGTATTTCTCACTAGCAACTAATCTTGAGCCTGGCAACAGGATCTTGATCTGTAGGGTGTTATTGCTAAACTTGCTGAAAGTGACAGATGTTAACCTTATTAAATCAACCTGTTCACATAGTTACAGTTCTGCTCCTTGCAGCTTCATTATTAGTCTGTCTAGTTTGAGTCTAGATACAGAATCAACTTTCACTGAAAACCTAGGCTGACATTTTGTAAATTAGGTAAGCAACCGATAGTCTGAGCAATAAAGTTACAATATGTAGCTAGTTTTACTCTGACTTTTATTGCATGTTCTCAAAATAAAAAAAGATGCAATAAATGGCAAATAATATATATTTTGATGCTATTGTATTATTCTACTACTCCTGTGCAAATCTGTAGGCTAGTTTTAAAATGCATTTTTAAATTCAGTTTTTCCTTGAAGAACATAAAAAAAAATCAACACCACTCTGTGTCTTAAAAAGTATGACATTTAATATTCACACCAGCTAATAGGCTGAATATCTATTTTCTTTTGAAAACATTCATTTACTTAGTTTCACCTAATTTTGAAAGTTTTACTCAAACTTCATCCATATGCTAACTCCTGAAAAATACAACAGAACTAACCAAGCAGGCAGAGCTTATGTCAAAGTGTAGTGTGCCAATTACTAAAGTCATAAATAGATATAAAATTTTCAGAGGAAACTGTGAATTATTGTGTTCAGTATGGAATAACTGATCAGGTTACTTTAAAAAAAAAAAAAAAAACCAAAAAAACCACACACACACACAAAAAAAAAAAAAAAAAAAACCAACAAAAGCAAAACAAAACAACACAAAACCAGACAAAAATCCGCCACAAGATCTACAAAAAAAAACCCAGTTATTTTCCATAACATCAATTTTCACAGGTACAAGATAAGATTTTCTTGTGTATGTTCAGTAGTGCCATACATGTTGAGGACCATCTCATGAAGGCATCTTATGAGGTGATGAGTAGTGCCATATGCGTTAAGGAAGCTAGAAGCTTGGAGTTGTCTTGAAAAAACAGTGTGTTAGAAGTTATTCACTGATACACCTTTAGCATCTGCAGCTCTCCAGAACAGCCTCAATAAGAAAGATCAGCTAAAGATCAGAAGGGATTCTGCTTGATCCATGTATTCCAGGATTTGCTTTTGAAATCAACAGCCTAGCAAAACATTAACAAAATATGACTAGTAGAATACAGTATTAATTACAGTATATAATTTCTATCATTTGTCCATCATCACCATTAACACTGAGATAATGTTAAACTGTAATATCAAAATGAGGTAAGAAGGTGTCATAAGAATGTGAATACTCTTGAGAAGCAAGAGACTGGGAAAGGACAAAGCGGGACAGAAAGAACAAGGGTTTCCTGGAAAACAGAAAGGCTAATGGATGAGGGCCACAGGAGAGGTATAAAAGTGAAAATACCGTAATTGTAATTTTCTTATATGTTGCACCAGTCATGTTAATTAAACACTATCTAGGTTACTTTCAAGCGTACTTAAATTTTTAGGCATTCTAGCTTTGCAAACACAGTGACTCCAAGTAAGATGCCATATATTCATGGGTTTTAATTATACAGTGCAATGAAAATAATTCTCATCCCAACCAAATCTAAAACAAGGCAATTAGTTCTGATGCAAGACAGGATTTCCAGAGTATTTGATAAATGGATAGAAGCCTCATGCTAGAAGCTGATGCACAAAATTATTCACTGCATCCTGAAAATTCTTTTTGAAAATACATGATTGTGTTATTTTGGTGAATAAGCATGAAGTTTTAACATATGTTATCCATGAAGGGTTTGTTTCCATGGCCAGGTTACTGCCTCTACAATTCTAATATAATTAAAAATACTATGTGGTTAATGGAAGAAAAAAAGGGAGATAAAATTTTGTATATTTCTTAAGCATGTGTACATACATTTTTCACAGTTCTCTCCAGAAACACCACTAAGTACCAAAATACCAGGCTGATGAAATTAAGAAATGAAATGTAAGACTGAAGATTTCCAATTATTCTTTCATTAATTCAATGAATCGAAACCTATGGATGAAAATAATTGAGGTAGTGGTCCATCTGAAGTTAATATGAAGACATTTTACTGTTTGTTTTCACATAACTTCCAAAAGAAGAAACAAGTCCTTAAATCTACAAAGTTCTACGTTAAAACATAAAACTTAACTTTTTTAGTCATTCAAAAATTTGCTCCTGCCATAACAACTTATGCTCTAATAACTTGTATACAGGTGGTATGTTCTAATAGACTCTGCACTGAAGTTTTAAACATAGGGAAAAGTAAATATTGTGACCCCTATGAAATTAATAATCAGTTAAACATACAGGTGCTGCTTGTGTTTTTCTTCCTGTTTCATCTCCCAACGTTTTCTACACCAGCAATTATCCTCCAACACTTAGTTTTTTTTCTGACTTCACTGCCTACACATGTATTTAAAGTTCAGTCTGTGTCAATGTGTGATATCTGGCTCACAGACAATTTCTAATTACCTTAGTTTTGCATTCTCCAGTCCTATTGGAGAAAAAAACAAAAGTTTTTCTCCAGACTTACTGGCAGTAATATTGCTTATATATGTTAACATTTTTTCAGATAATGGGCCTTAAAAAACACAGTTGAATATGTTTAAAAAAATCTTTGGACTTCTGCATTTTATCATTCTACTAATATAATTAAAGATATAAGGACAGACTGACAAATGAAAAATGAACAGCAACACTTTTGCATTCATTAGAACAGTACTGCTGGTATTTTTAATTAAAGGATAAAAAATTTATCATCATGATGTCTTCGTTTGTCTTTATTAGAAAATTACACATCAATTCACGGGTAACTACTGTAGTTGAATCACTGCCACTTACTGTCAAGTGCTGCCAAATTGGTGTTCCCCATACACCCACCTCATTTTCTTTTAATGAAAATATTTTTTATGTCTTAGTAAACGGAAAAATACTGCATTCAGTGAAAAGCCAGCATAATAATGAAAAAAGACAAGGAAAATAATACCAATTTTGATGAACATGCATCTTAGTAGTACAGAAAAATAAACACCAAATTACCTGCAACAGAGACAAAAATAAAACTAAAACCAAACAGCAATAAAACTATAAATGAACAATGTATGTCATCCTCTAGTTGCGTATAGTGTCCTTCTGTCCTAGCACAAGAAATGCATAAATTACTTTGTGTCCTTTGGGTGGGAAAATGAAAGAAAATAAAATAATTCTGAAAAGGTAACTGGATTTAGCAGGAATCCACACAAAAGTTTTCTGAAAATGAAGTATCGGGAAGCTGTCTATTTGACAAGAATTACGTTAGTGATTTATTTATTTCAAAATAAGACAAATTCACAAAGGTTGCCTCCATTCTTCTGAGTTATTTTCTCCCATCATAATAAATAGTTCACCAAGATATTTTATTCCAATTTTATTTCTCTGAAGACAGTTTGATGTTTTAAACATTTTATGTCAATTATTTTATTAAGAAATTCTAAAATTCTGTTTTGAGAAATAATTATCAGTGGAAATGTCTTAATTTAGGTATTTTTTTCTTTTTTTTTTTTTTTTTTTTTTAGTTTTCTAAGCTATCTTACGCAATGAACCACTTTTGCATCCAACAGATTCATAGGCAGTGTTAAGCACACACAGAAACAATTTAAACTAAGTCATTAATGTCCAACAGATGTTGGAAAGTCCCAATACACCATAATGTTCTGTATGAATGTTGATGATATGATTACACTCTGATGTAAGAAAAAAAAAGCAAACAAACACCCCTCCCAAAAAAAAAAAAAACAAAACCAAAACCAATCAACCAACCAACCAACCAAAAAAACACAAACAAAAAAAATTCATGAACAAAAACCCAAAGAGAACTCTGTTGGCTAACTTCCGGATAATATTAAAATCAATAAAAATACTTCAAGTTTCAATTACAGTAGGGAAGCTCGAAATAGGTTGTTCAGAATATATTCATAAATATAGGATTCATAGGGTTTTAGATAAACATATTTATTGAAAAATCTGTTGGTATGTTGCTCAATATCAAACTGAAATATTGAATGAAAAGCCAATATTTCTTTTTAAATACTATGAGCCAAAGCTAAATACTTACTTAAGAAAATTAATTGTGCTCAAAGATAAAACAGATTAGAGTGAGAATTTTTATAAATCATAAGTACACAGAGTTCCCAAAACCTAATGAGAATTTAAATTAATTGCTCCATTTAATAAATATTATAATGTGGATGGTAGTTCTTTATGAATTTTTCTAAAAGCTATTAAAAACAACAAACAAAACTGTCTGAAGTCTTCTACTTTTAATTCAACTTTCTAAATCTGAGATAATTAAAATGCTAAATTCTCCTTCCTAATTTACATGGTAGATCTCCAGCTATTCTATTTACTCCAGAACTTTTTTTTATTTTCCAACAAAGTTCCATAAACAAATTCTGAAAGGATTTAAGTAGTCCTAGGTAGAGGAAAAAAATTAGATTTTAATTACAGACACTGTATTAGACAATGTGATTTAACCAACATTATTTCTGCCAGCTAGCAGATCAAATTTTTAGATTGAGTAAAATATTTCAGGAATATTTATAAGTAAAATAAGTATTGAGTAAATGTTTATAATCTTAGCACCAATCAGTTCCCATGCCACAATACAAAGAAGTATAAAGTAAGTAAGGAGGCAGAAAAGATCAGAAAATAAATATACTGTTTAATTATAGTTAATAGACTGTATCTAATGCTTATGGAATCAGGCTGGTAGGTCACTTTGAGAGCAATAGCTGCCACAGAGAGGAGTAGTTGGTTGCTGCTCCTTCTCATTTCCTCACAGTCCAAATGCTTCCTTCACAGTGTAGATAAGTAACCTGGCAATTTTCAAATATGTTTATAAAAAAGGGAAGGAAACAGTAGCTGTCCTAAGCAGAGTGCTTTGGTGCCTGCACAGACTGACAATAAAGAGTAATAGATAGACGAGATGATGGATAAAATCAGCAGAAAAGGTGGTCCATTGAGAAGAAGCCATGAACATCAGACAAAATTTTCCTTGACTTGTGAAGCGCTTTAACTCTTCAAATGCTGGTTCAGACTCCAATTTCTAAAGACCAGCAGACAGCAGAAGCCTGCACTGTGAGGAGATGTGCTTCAGTGAAATGGAACACCATGTCAGACTTCAATCTGAAGAGTATTTTGCACTGTAAAACCTCTCTGCACAGCTATAGGAAATATAAAACGTTTTAATTAAAAACAAACAAATAAATAAATAAATAAATAAGTACTGAAATAAGTTATGCCACTTAAAGATCTTCCAAATTGGAAAAGGGATAGAACAGACCATTTCAAAGATTCTCAAACATGCTTGGTGTGCCCTGCAATATAAAACATGACTGAACACAAAATACAGGTGTTTTTGCTACATTTCATGACTGTATCAAAAGTTAAAAAATTTGTTCATCGAAATTAAGATTTTGGATGTTACCCACTCCTTAGTGCAAACTGTTGTAGTGAAATATAAGCATCTCTTTTTGTCTTAAATTTCAAGTCAAAGATAGGTATATATAGGTTTGGATTCAGTGCTCCTGATTCTCTCAAAAAAAAAAAGGCTTAAAGAATGTTCAATCTACTCACTCCAAAATTGCTTATCCTCCTTTCTAGTTTCAATTAAGAGTTACTAATAAACCATTATACCTCATCTCTTTATAGCTCTTATCAAGTTTATCTACAGCTATCAGTGCATATTGATTTCAAATAAAATTTTAAGTTTTTAAGGAGTTTATTTACTAAGGCTTCAGATCTGCCATACAATACTGCAGGGTATTTCATTTTCAACAGAAAAATATTTCGGTTAAATTAAAACCATGTTATTTATTCTAGAATTTTGTACCGGACAGCCAAAAGAAAATGCTCTTTATGTATGTCACAAGAATATTAGGATTTCTAAAGAAAGGTTGTGATAGCCATTATTTTTTTGGAGGCAGTGTTCAATATTGATAGCAGTGAGTTTCTGAATTGAAACTTAAATCTGAATGGAACACCCAAGGATGAAATGTGTGCACAAAGAAAGCCTTGTCTCCAAATCAAGGTCCTAATACTAAACAGAATGCCCTAGAAACAAATCCTAGCATAAAAACTGTGTAAATTCCTGAATATTTACTAACTTAGTGAAAAAGAAACAATTTTGAATGTACAATGAAGCCTCTATGAACATTTTTTTTCTTTTTCACCCTATTTATGTCTCTAAAATGCAGAAGCTTTTTTAAAAACATTTGTGTTGTAGAAAAATTAATTAGTTTTATAGTTATACCTTTATACTTGTCTAACATTAAAAATAATCTGAGGGAGGCTCATAAGCCACAGTCAGTCCATTCCTGTGGCAACCCCTATGTATTCATACTCACCCCCAAGATATCTGTATTTTTCCACATGGGATACTGGCCACATAGGCTGGCACACAAGGCGGATGGAGAGATCATGGGACCTGAAGTTTGTAACATTGCTTCTGTTATTAATTACATTATAGGCAGACTTTAAGGACATATCAGAATGCCTCTTTGCTCTGGTTTTGTCACTCGCTTCAGTGTGATCTTCAGCATTTCAATTTTTCTATATAAAATAGGGTTGGTTATATTTTTCTGATTTACTATAGTTCTGTGAAGATGCATGCAGTAATGTTTAGTTGGTTACCAGGTACCCAAACAGTGTAGATGACAACTACAGAAACAAAGAGCAAGAAATATACAAAGAAGACCTGTGATGGAGACAAAACTGATATACTGCAGGTGCTGCACATAAAAACACTGTAGGGTTTGGGAGGTTTTCTGCACTACTACACATACCTTTCATACATGTAGTCATGAAACATATTGAGAATATCTTTGTCTTAAATCAAAGAAAAAACTATAGAACACTCATGCAAAACCATTGAATACAAATAAGATTTCAGAAAATTACTTGAAATTAAAAATATGCATTTGATATTATTCCTTCAATTTCTGGGCTGTTGTAACTTCAAGTGGGGTTGAAGTAATCTAGCAAGGCCAGTTTGGGGTGGATTTTTTTTGCATTATATTGTATCTTATTAGTTCTATGTTTCAGAGCTTCTACATGCAATTTGAAAATGCTGAGAAAGTATTTTTTTCTTCCTACTTCTATTGTCCTCCAAGAAATATTTATTGATCCCCTTCTGAAACACATCAGTTCAGCCACAACTACAGAAACTTTCAGTGGGACTGAATGTCCTTAAAGGAAATTAAGATTTCTTCGTCAGCTAGTTATCACTCAGAATTAATTCATGTTGGAAGCCAGGCAGTAAGTCTTCATTCTGGTCGAATGAGTAAGGACAACACAGTTTAGGATTTGTTCAAATCCATAGCAGGATGTGCTTCCATGGAGACTATAAAGCTCTGCAGGAACTCTTCACAACTTGCTTGGTCTTTCCTGCTGTTCTCCTGTAAGACGTTCGATTTAAGCCTTAGAATCTCAAGGTTTTATTAGTTGTTAGACAGCATAAGTTGTGCTAGTGCCCAGAATATATTGTCTTCATTCTTTTGAATTAATGATGGTCAATTGAGACTAAAGAAACTAAGCTCAATGACCTAGTCAATCTTTTGTAATACTAGAAGTACATAAAAAGTACTATGGGGTATATTTTGTTTTATATTTTCTTTTGTGTTAATTGTTGCATTTAATGTAAAACTGAAGTTATTTACAGTTAATAGAAAAAAAACAAACCAAAACAAAACAAAAATGTGCCTATGTTTAAACAAAGCATGAGGCCAAAGAATCCCAAAAGCTGCAAGACACTAAATGCAGTTAAGGTTAGGATGCATAAAAACTTGATAAAACACTTAATAATTGCCATTCATTGCAAGTCTTGCAGACTCTAGTGGCCTTGCATTTTGTCAGCCCAAGTGGCAACAAACTAGGCTAATAAAGGCTGTAAGCATGGACTTAACCCATTGTTTTCAATCTACCATGTGTGGGAGTCAAGTAAAAGCAATACAAATACTTTCTAATGATAGAGAGGCATTTAATGAAACAGTCTACTCTGATGAACACGTGAAATTTTTCCTTCAGTTAGTTTGAGTTTAGAGAAACAAGTAGTGCAAATAAATCCAAACAGACAAGTGCCAGAACATGGCATGGCGAAATATCACAGAAGAGGAAAGAAAAAACATTATATTTATAATAAACATTATATTAAACTTGTATCTGGAAACACATGTAGTTGCGCAAAATTCTATTTCTGAATGTTCTAATAAAACCAAACCATAATTTTTTGACACCTATAATCCAAAGACACACTTCCATTCAAGGTTCTGACTTAGATATTCATTAAGATGAATTGACTGCACTATAATTGCCAGTATTTTGGAAAGCAGTGGTTTCAAACATCTCAGAATGATCCCCAGGCTGTAGTACTGTAACACAGTGCTCCTCCACCACTTGCAAAGACAAAAACATAAAATCACATTAGCCTCACGCATTTCAAGTGTTGTGTAACAGCTATAAACATTGACTTCAAAGCTCCAGAGAAAATCTTGGGTCTTTCCACCACAATTAACACTGTCAGTCATGTAGCTGATGTCTGTAAATGAGGTGGCAGAAAAAAAAAAAAAAAAATCACAAACTACCAGAAATATGAAAAGGATTAATTTATAGTATTTACATTTATATTCAGACACATCTGTAAATTATAATCACAAAAAAAAAATACTGATTATTGTCTATAGCACTAAGACTTCACTGTGTTTAAAAAAATGCTTAACTTGGTGCATTCTACTCATTTTGATTCTACTCCTATTGATTGAATGTTCATGTTTTTAAAACCTTGTTATAAAGGCTCACAGAAATATGGATGATAAGACAGAAAAAACAGTTAGCTTTTCAATTATAGTCATGTAATGATGGAATAAAATACAAACAATTTTGAAATGAAACAGGTTCAGTGGTGCTACATTTCACATATACATATACTCTCCAGTTTTCTCTTTCTCAACATAAAGGCTGTGAGATTTCTCTGGCACTTTATCAGATTTAAATAGGGCTTCATTCAACCGTATCTGTAAGAAGCACTGCTGCTCACTGTTTATCTTAGCAGTAATAGCAAGTGAAGGAATAGGAAAAGCATAGACTTTCTGAACTTCATAGAAGCTCATGGAATGATATTGGGCTCTTGGTAAAAGAATTAAGTTGGAAAATACAAACACTGATGACATTTCCAGTTAAAAGGACTATGGAATAAAAATTAATCAGGCCAAAATGAAATGCTATTTATAATTTCAATTCAAAGTAAATTTAGAAATACAGGTCAAATTATATTGGAAGGGAAATATGGAAACCATTTAGTCCAACCCCCAAGTCAAAGTACATCCACTTGTGTGGCGATGTTATGGGCCTTTGTGGCAGAATGTAAACCCCCCTCTCTCCCCCTCCCTCCTTCAGTATGGAAGGAGTAGGCACATCTCCCTCTCTCTCTGCTACTTGAGGCTAACAGCTTCTTTTGTTTGGCCCCAGAGCACCCTGGCCAGGGCCATTAGGAGAAGGGAGTGCCGAGGCACCAGTGAGCTGCTGGGCACCTGCGGCCAGTGTGGGGGATGTTTGGAGGCTTCAGGGGCACCCACAGCCAGTGTGGGGTGCAGAGAAGCTTCTAGAATGCCTACAGGTCAGATCTGATCAGCCAATATAAAAATGGGATTCTCGTCGAGACTCCGCCCATTGTCGCGGGTCTCTCGGAGCACGAGCAAGATGCTGCTGCCGAGAGCCCCCTCCCCGGGATGGAGACTCCGCTTGCCTTGCTGCCACGGGTGTGAGTAAAACTTCTCCTCACAGGATTGCGAGTATATTTATACTTTCCGTGCACATTTGCACGTGTAACTTTCCGTGCTCAATATAAGCACGTGTAAAATTAATCCTCGCATAATCGCAAGTGTATTTTTCTTCCGTGTACATTTGCACGTGTAACTTTCCGTGCACATTTGCACGCGTACTTTCCGTGCTCAATACGAGCACGTGTATAAATTATTTCCTCGCACAATCGCGAGTGTATTTTCCTCCGGTGCTTCCACATAAGCACGTGTAATATTCCGTGCACATTTGCACGTGTAAGTAAATTAACCCTCGCAGGATTGCGAGTGTATTATAAACTTACCCTCGCACAATTGCGAGTGTACACTTTCCGTACTCACTATGAGTACGTGTATCTCTTTAAAAATAATCCCACACCGTGTTTAGGCAAGTGTGTACTTCTCCGGGACTCAGGGACGGCTCCAGCATTGTTTTGGGTGAAGCCATGTGCATGCACTCTGTGGACCGCCTGTTGTATTAGTTGCTGCCCCCTTAATAATTTTCCTCAACTGATATCCGAACCTGTATTTAAGTCACTTTTGGAGTGCTAAAACCCTGTTTCTCACCGGTTTAATAAAAGTTGTTTTGGACCCTGTTGTCCCTTAAACTAACCTCGGGGTGCCTCCCTGACAGCCTTGTTTAGTGAGGTTTTGAATACATTCAAGGATGGAGATTCCTAAGCCTTCTGGGCAAACTGTGCCCGTGATACTTTCTTTTTTCCTTATATCTAGTTGGAATGTCCTATCTTCTCTTATCACTATGCACCTCCACAAAGAGTCTGGGTGTGTTTTGCTTCCATCTACTACCTTCACATTAGCTTGAAAACAGCAATAAGCTTCCCAGCTGCTCAAACTTTCCCTTCCAGGTTGAGTAAACCCAATTCTCTCACCATCTCCTCATATATCTTGTGCTCCAGATCTCTAATAAACTTAGTGGGGCTCCATTAGAGGAGCTCACAAGACAGCCTGGGGAAACTTCAGGGAAAATTTTGACCATGAGAAGAACTGATCAAAGGTGAACACCTTTGCCTGATGTGGCACTCCTAAAGTCCTTGTTCAGTTATCACAAAGATACAAAAATACCAATGATATTTTTTTTCCTGGGGCATTATTGTCACTTTGAATGCAGGAAGGTCAAAAAGAGTGGTTAAAATCAATTTGTCTACCATGTATGTACCAAAACAGATGTACTGACATTTGATCCAAAGCCTACAAGAAGCCATCAATGAAGAAAATCTCATTCAGACCTATGACTGCTTCCCTGGATGCAGAGAAAAGATAAAAAGAATTCTAGTGATACAGGAGTAGAGAGAAAACAGGAGAACATTTAGGAGTTCATTCTGTTAATGAAACCATTAGGACTCAAATTTGCCTCCTCTTCTGATTTTGTGTAAAATTGTCCTTATTTCTGAATTTCCTTCACAGTGCCATGGCACATTATAAAGTTCTCATTTTTGCAGGAATTTGAAGCACACACACACATACAAACTTACAGTTATAGACAAAAAAAGTATGATTTTAGTATGGGTGTTAACATGGATTTAGAATATCATAAATATAAATTACACTAATAAAAACACTGCAGAAAACAAGCTTACTCAAAAAAAAAACACCATACGCTAAGTAAATACATGCAGTGGTAACTTCTCAAGCTGGTAAAGGATATCTCCTCTGAACATCAAAAGCTTCTAGTTTATTTCCTCAGGGACAGGAAAAACATAATCAATTACTATGTGTACTATATATTTTTACTGCACAGTAGTGTTCACTCTATATAACATTTATGTAAATGCCCAAGTAATACAAAATTCTATGTAAATCATATCGGATGACACACAGACTTATTTAGGTGTATATAAATACATACCATTTGTATTTCCATTCACAGTGCACTTGCACTAAGTAGGGAGAATTGTGCAAATAAGCTTTTAACTTCTCTGAAGGAAAATGAGAAAGTTTTGAGGCATGGTAGCTGCATTTTCTTACGTTTTCAAACTTCACAATTGCATATAAAGACAGAAATGTGCTTGTTTGTAACAATTAGGTTCAAAGAATTAATTTAGGATATCTTTTAACTGAAATATAAAGAATACGTCCAAAACTCTCTTAGTCCATGGAAGAATTCAGTAAATAGCACTGGAAGATGCAGGTGGATGCAAAATTTCTCATTTAGGAGGAAATAAAAGTCATTGACTTGCATACCCTTTCCGTAATTGAAAACAAATGACAGTGAAAGTGCATTTAGTGACGCCTCATTCTGTAAAACAGTCTTCAACTACCTTCCCAGACAGATAACCAATTCAACATTATTGAGTACTCGTTTAAAACATTCTCTTACTAACTTAGTGAGAGCTAGAAAGTGATGTCAAATTTCCCTGGATTAGCTTCTACAGTATGCATATTACCTTACAGAGGTGACAGTTACGGAATAATATGGTGGTAAAATTCATCTGCACAGATGGAGGTAAGTGATTTAGCATTTTATTCATGAATAATAAACTTTAAAACGATATAGAGAGACAGTCAGGTGGGTGCATAGGTACAGAAGTACTAGAAGTTTGTGTTTTTAATAGTGAAGCTTCAAAGACAAATAATGTAGTGTCTGCATTTACAGCTACTGTTAGTTAAAAGACAATTATACCAATAATCCTTCATTTCATATCATTATTTCATAAAACCAAAATATGCAAAAACCTATGTTTTGTTTCATCACAGAATAAAAGTAGATAGTTTACACTGAGTAGCAACTTTGTCTTTTTATTTTATACCTGAATTTCTGTTTGATTTTAAATTGGGTTTTCCCTTTTTTGGAAAAGAAAGCAATGGGATTTAACAATCATTCACACAGAAGGACTTGAAGTGCTGACAAATCACACAAAAGAATTCATGATTCAAACAAATTATTTTAATCAATAGCACAGCATGAGGTACTTGGCTGAATAATTTTTACAGAGAAAAAAATATCTTACCAAGTAAATTGTATATGAAAGTACAAGAGGAGCCTAAGAGAATTTGCTTCTTTGATCAATATAGTAAGAAGATGCATAAGAAAACATTCTATACATTCTTAATAACAACTGCATCCTAACATGTTATTAACTTGGAGTTGCTTATTGTGGTTATCTTCCTCATAAATCCTTGCTATAACTATTGTAAATTATGCACTCTAATCAAGATACACATTAGTGAAATGAAGTACCAGAAATGTCATCAAGAAAAAGTTGCTTCTTTATCAACTTTACAGAATTCTAGTTTTGATTTTTTTTAAGTATTATGCAACAATAATATACAGGAGTTTTGAACATATATTCAGTTTCCATTTTGGACATCACTTCTTTTACCAGTCTGTATACAGCCAAGGGGAAGTCAGTGGAGCAGACTGATGTAATTTTGACTGTGGCTTTTATTGTCCCTTGGATGAGTCCCAAAGCGGCTTGACCCTATGCCCATTACTAATGGAAATGCCCTGGTCCTGTGGCAGATGCCATGAAACTTCCAGGCAAAAAGCACACCCTTCAATCCCTCTTGCTTTATATGCACAAGTTTTTGTATTTCATTCCCTGACTAGAAGTATGCAAGAATTCTTTCTTGGCAATATCTCCAAGATACCAGATATCATTTTGCACTGGCAGCTGTTGGTTTTTCTTCAGTTTTCCTTTGTCTTTAACTGACTATTAATAAAATAAGGTTTTCACACAAAACTCAGGTAATATTTAAAACCAAATCTGATGTTAAAAGATTATCTATAAGAACAGGACCAGATTCTTCTTATAAGAAGTTGTAACTTCAGTGGTATAGCTTGATAGTGGCATTTATTTCCTTTATGTCAGTTACAAAATAGTGGTTGCTGGCCTCATATTATGTGCAGTTATAGCCATTTTTGTAGTAATCGTATAGATAATGGATGCTAATGCTTTTCATTTAGATCTTACTTCCCAGACTTCCTATCTCTTGTTCCTTCAGTAACCTTGAGAGTATAGTAGTCTATAAGAACTGGAATAGATTTACTCATATGTTGTTCAGCAGTATGAAATACAGGCATGCATTAAGACTTACATGTTCAAAAGAACTTGTGTTATGATCTTGTTCTTTTTCATTGAACGTGCCTTTGAAAATCTAGCAAACGTGTGTATAAGTGTGCTCAAGAAAGGGTATATTACATATATGAAAAATTTTAATAATGTGAAGAGAAAAAAAAAACATGGCTTCTAAAATTCAAGGAAACCATTTGATTGCAGTCCCATGCAAAGTGCTAAGGAAATTCTCAGCTTGGTTGAATAAACTGTCACTAATATAGAACTCTGGACAAACATCACAGTCTATTCCTATGCACATCTCCAAATTCATATGCTGCATTCCGTCCCATATACTTTTTTTTTTTCTTCTTGTGTTCTTTGTTTATTCCAATTAACATTTTTTTTCTAAGTTTAATAGGCATAGGTCTTTCAACTATGCAGATACATTTCCTCCATTGTATTTAAAAAAAAAAATATTTATTTTTGTGTATCTCTATCTACAGTGTATACATGGGTTCAGCCCTTTTTTCATTTGAGAATACAATAATCGTGGGAGGATAAAAGGGGGAAAAGTGTCACAGAAATCACATTTCATGTGGTACAATCTAACTGCGGGTGTTGCAGAAATCTAAGATGCTATAGAGTGCTCTGGCTCCCAGTCATTGCCAGCCTTAGATACACTGAACTGCTTATATGCAGTCATAAAATCAGATGTGTGCAACTGAGTGTCAATACAGCTCAGAAATCATTAATCTGTTATCGCTGAAAAGAAGAATGTGAAATATGGCTCTCTGTTTTTATGACACTGTAAATCCTCAGGTTGGCCAGATTATTCTCCAATTACCAATATTTACCACTGTTCAAAAGGAATTAAATCTGTATTTTAGATCAGTTGTGGGTTTGTTTTTTTCCCAGCAGTTCAGTAAAAATCTGTCAGTAATTAAGTTTGAAAATAAACCAGCATTTCAGAACACAGCACATGCATTTTCAATTCCTTTAGCTACTCAGTCTGTTGACAGATCCCTCTTCAACACAAGCAGCAGTTTGAAAGCTAGTGGAAAGAAAATACGGTTTGGTAAAACCACTGAATCAAGTCATTATACAGCTTGAAAACTAAAGTACCCATAAATATAAACAAAATTGGATGAATTGAATGTATTTATGGATTCAATATGCCAGTAGTTCTATACAAGCTATTCCAGCAGCAGCATGACAACTAATTAGCTTTAACTGAGAAAGGTGTAAACTGTGAACAATGAGGAACTTGATCAACTTCAGTTTCAAACATCTTTACTGCTCATCTCTGACATTTTTGGACATTTTCTAAAACAGAAAGATGTGTTCTGCTGAACACTCTCTGTATAACCAAATAAAGTGTATCATTTAGAAGAAAATGTATTACTGGGCTATATTGTTTTTCCTTTTTCTAATATTTAATATATAAGAAACCATGTGCAGATTACTTATACTAGTGTTTGGTTTAAAGCCCAGAAGAGACTCAAAATCAAGTTGGTTGCATTACAAGAATTCAAACAGAGCAATATACAAGTGACTTAAAATGTCTTTAAGAAGCCTTAATCTCTTTTATTAATTTTAATATAACTTGTATTTCAAAATTAGAGATTATGTACTTTGCTTCATTTTAACATTACTAAACATAGTGGTTTTAATTGTCATTATATATTTTTTTTCCTAATGAAAGTACTGAGGAGGATTGAAATGTGGTAAATGTATAATATCATTGCTTTCCTGAAAAGTCAAATTATTAACTTTAAAAACTGGTGGTAATTCAAGAAACTTTGAGACATACAAGGTTTATTAATACTCACTATGTATTTGATATCTGCTCACTGGCAATAGGGGAAAACTTGCACAAGCATCCCTATCTGCCCTCTCTACATTTTTCTCTATGAATCAGTCCAAAATTTTGCAATTTAAAAAAATAATTTAATATTTTATTATATGGATATGAAATCAAGACATAGGGTTACATTTTCTCCATAATTATACAGTAAAAAGCAAACAGACTGCTATTTGCAGTAAGAGCTTCACTTCATGAACATTACCTGCTAACTATTGCCACTGACTTCATCTTTAGCTAGCTTAAGCCTGGGTTAGAAAGACTGATTCAGAGTTGCAGCAGAATAAAATTTGTAATTAGCAATGATAGTAGTGAAAACTCATGATCTACATTCACATTTATTCTGCATTATTAAAAAAAAAATAAACAAAACAACAAACCAAGACAAACTAGAAAAATTCAGCTCCGTGATCACATTCAGTGAGATACTGTTGTCAGACTCCCACTAGAAACCTGAAAAAGCATACATAGCAAAATACTGTAGACCTTCCTACTTCAAATAAAAAAGAAAAACAAACAAAAAAAAAAGCAGAGAGGTGGGAACAGGCGGTCAGCACTGAGACATGTTGTTATCATAGTTCAAACTACAACATATAAAGATGTTACACAGTGGAAAACCAAGATTTGATTATATGTGTTGGGTATCTTTCCTATAAAATATACAGACCTGCAAAACTTGAAAACATACTGACAGTAAAAGAATGTTAATCTTTTTGTGATTAACAGGAACTGAATTCTTCAAAATGCTTTCATTTTAAAGTCCTTTGACTCATGGTAGAAGCTTATTAGTCAGCAAACAGGGCTCATTTTTTATTTATTTCAAGGTATAAAGTAAATAAGGTATCAACTATATAAAAATGAGCATTGAAATGAAACGTGTCTGCAACTGAAGTGTTATAAATGATAGATCAAAGTTTTATATAATTCTGTGTTCCATGTAATGAGTAGAAAACTAGTGAAGTTCCATGTTTTAGCTGATAAAAAGAATGTTAATGCAGAAGCATATCCTAATTAAATGTAACAAAAGAAAAGAACAAGCAATTTGGTAAGATCTTCAAAGTATTCTTTGTAAATAAAGTCATCAGCAGTTAAAATGAAATAAGCACAGCAAGCACTATTTTATTGTAGTGCAGCTAAAGCTAATTATTAGATAAAGTGATTAGAAACTGAATGGGGATCTCTGTTATATGAAAAAAGTAATTTGAAAGAGTACTGCTAAGGGAATACTTTCAAGAAAATAAATACCAGTTTGTATCAGTGAATGAGAACATTTAGTTCTGAATTAAAGTTGAAATGGGATGTTTTTCAGCATGGTACCTTCATGGCAGTAATTCTGTTCAGTCTGACTAGATAATTAAGAAAATAATTAGGAATATTAAAAATAAATAAATAAATACAGATGGTACATTTGATTTACCAAGAATTATCTGCAGCTCCATTGAGCAAATAAATATGTAATCTCTCTCTAATTTTACTGGAAATACCTCTAAGATGAGATACTAGCATTTCTGTGTTGGGTCTGAAAACAATATATTTTCTTCTGTATTGATCTTTTATCAAAGTAATACATTAAAATTAAGAGATGGAATTAAAAGAAAAAAAGTTCACATTTTCAGTTTCTCTTTTTTTAAATAATGGAATAAAAAGCTCTCACATTTTTTTATTTTCATGTGTTTTACTTACAGACTATATTTATGACTCTCTACCTCTTTTTTTACTGTTCTACTTGTGATTTACATTCTCATCTCCACAAGCACTTGCAAGAGCTTCAAGATGATGCAGCTGCTTGGTGGGACAGATGTACTCTATTTCTAGTAACACGCTGAGAAAGAAAAGATTATTTGTTCATAATTTTTTATACCTTATTTTTCAAAATTTACTTTCTCTACACCTGCTGAAGTTTTTGGATCTTGTACAGCTTGTCAAGTATATCTGGCTTAGTACCTCCTACAAACGTCACTGAAGCATAGCCCTCCAAATGGTAAAGTTATTGGCTTCATTCAGTATAGGAAGCTACTTCAGATTGGTTGTGGTTGTTTGGTTGTTTGTTTGGTTGGGTTTTTTTTGTTTTGTTTTTGGGGTTTTTTTTGTGTGTTGTGGGGTTTTCTTGTTTTATTTTGTTTTGTTTGGGTTTTGTTGTTGTTTTTGGTTTGATTCTTTTTTTTTACAAAATGAAAACAGAGAGATTGCTACTTCATTCAAAAAAAATGAAAAAAAAATAAGTCACACTACATTTTCAATGTTTTTTCTTATTTACAATGTAAGCTAGATAAATCTGTGTTTATCATATCTATTAAATACAAAAGAACCCAACTTTCAAAAGGTTAGGCACTGAAAGAATCCATTGAAAAATTCAAAATAATTTCCCAGCTGCAGGTAATAAAATCCATTTTATGCAGAGGACACAGCACTGTATATTTTATATTACTGCTTTTGTCAGATTAAGAATTCTTAAACTAAGTTATATATGAACACGAATACATTTTTCAGTATGTTCAGTGTAAAAATGCATGCCCCTCGTGACAACACCTATCTGTACACATCTGGAAGTCAGCATGAAACCTAAATGCTTTGAATATGACTACCTCTGTGCAGCAACTTACCCTAGTGAAGAAACAACCTCCTGCTATGAACATCGACAAATTGTTACAGGCAAGGAATCACTGTGATATTGCTGCACTTCCACAACTAAGTGCTTCAAAGGAAAACATGCTCCTTCGGACTCATCAAGTGCTGACGGAAATTAACGTTGCTGTCTCTGTTCA
The DNA here is from genome assembly GCF_964273445.1 of Streptopelia decaocto. Lineage (NCBI taxonomy): Eukaryota > Metazoa > Chordata > Aves > Columbiformes > Columbidae > Streptopelia > Streptopelia decaocto. The sequence continues at coordinate 97,760,426 of NC_138656.1, read as the reverse complement.
AGCCACACGTAGAGGTCAGTCCGTTTTGGCTGGTTAGAGTTTGGTCTGGGGCTGAGGCCATTGGCAGCTTATGCCAGTCACTTTAAGTGTAATAGAAAGGTATGAAATATTGAAACAAAAGACTCTCAGGGGGGATATACACAGACATTAAATACAAGGTGGAGAAAACTGAGCACAAGGTGGAGCACAGAGAAGGCAATCCACCAGCAGACTTGACATGCCAACCAGCTGATGCGGTGGTCCTGATCCCCCAGGTCCATCAGCGGGGTCATGTCTCAGCTGGTGTGAGTGTGGGGGCTGTGAGTCTATGTCATAGTACAGTAATCACTATCCACCCACCTGTATATATATGTGTTTGTGTGTACACATATGTGTGCATATATACATATATAGAACGAATATATAAATACATAAATATACCCAAGCTACTCAGTATAACAATTTTTAGACTACATGCCATGAATGGTCAGGTGCTCTTCTTCAGCTCCATTCCCCCAAACTGCCTTTTGATAGCCTCTCAGCCACAAAATTAGACAAACTCCTGGTATATCTCTAGTGTCTCAGAGAAAACTCATTGAGGACAGACTGCCTTTGTTTAACACTGAGGTCAGCAAACTCCATGTCACAGTGTACTTTCCTACCTCTTGATTTGCTACAAACTCGTGTTCTGGAAAAGGTTCTTGTATTTTCTGTATGGATACTGCAAGGCTCTGCTCTTGATCTATTTACCCTTATTTCTGAGTCCTCCCAGGCCCTCTAATGACCTGAAGAACAGTTGGACTTGGTTTATGATGGTAAATGTTAAGGATCGGAGAATAATATTCCCTGAACAAAAGAGTAAAAATCCATCCCAAAGAGGGAAAAAGAGGTATTTGCTCTTTATTCTTATAAAGGTACTCTTCCAAAAGGGTGGTCTACAAAAGTGTATCCCAAAGTAGAGAGTTCCTCTGCTTCAATTGACTGGAAGCTTCTGCTATCTGTCTCAAAGGGGACAAGTTTTTATACAAGTCATTGGGCCCAACTCCTTTATTGTTTTTGTTAGAATTTTTGACAAAGTCTGATCATGAGAGATGTTACAGCACTCAGTGCTCTGGGTTGTCAGGAGGGAAGATTAGCCAGTTGTAACTTGATGAACTTGCAGAGAGTACAAACACATATCATATCTATGCTTCTTCTCTACTTTACATAAATCAGTTTCCATCCAAACAAAATTTTGAGCTATCTCCCAGGACATGTCTAGACCACAAAGTAAACAAAGCCAGACACTGCACCAAGTGACATGGAGACCAATGTGTAACCTGCTTAACACGAGCTTGTGTTACGGTGGTAAGTAAATCTCAAGCAAATGTTTGCTCTTTCTATTTCACAGTTTCAGTTTGTAACCAAGAAGATAATGCAATTTGCATAGGATTTGGAAAAAAAAAAAAAAAAACAGATATATTGTGAAAAACTCAAAAATTTTATCACTTTACGTTACCAAAGAGGAAATTGTAGAATTACTTAGTAACAGCCCTGTGCAACCTGCTCTAGGTGAACCTGATTTAGTGGGTGGGTTGGACTAGATGGTCTCTGGAGGTTACTTCCAAGCTCAACTGTTCTGTAATTCTGTGATTCTGTAAGTGGTTTGTAGGCACTTACTAGGAACTGTAGCCTGATAAAAGCTCTTCAGTCTTGCAGAGAAAGACAGAACAGCATGTTATGGATGGTACCTGAAACCACCTATATGCAAGCTTGGAAATAAGATGCTTGATTTTAACAAAAAGGCTAATTGACTGTTGGAACATATAACAAAAGATTCTAAAGGACTGGAGAATGCTAAATCATGGAGAGATCTAACTTTCTTTTTTTTTTTTTCTGAAAAATATGCTCTTCTTCACATGGAGAATTTTTATGGTTTATTTTAACCAGTTTACAGTTGATGATGGAAATGCCTTGTTCCTAATTATGATTTCCATATCTGTTGCCTGAATTTATCAGATCATGTTATCTTAACAAAAGTGTATATCAGTTCTACATCAGAAATACATAAAAATATAGGTAGCTTGGTTTGTTAATGAAATCAGTCATAATCCTAGAATAATGAGAGGAGAAAACTTGCCCATGTTTATATCAATGGATATCAATATGAGGAAGAGTTTCTTCTTGTGGTTCACCAGGCGGTTTAGCACAGCGTAGATTTCATCCCCATGCAGATTGTAATGTTCCAGATCTTTTTCAATCCATTTCTACATCACTCCTTTCACATATACATCTCTAATTGCATCAGATATATCCTTGTAAAGATGCACCTGGCCAAACTCAATGCCATAAGTTATGAAGTAATCAATGACTGAAGAGAGCAGAGTGATTTCAGGAAGAGAAAAAATGTCCATAAACTGCTTAAGTGAAGGATCCTTGCCATAGAAGTCACTCATCTGGTACAGGGGAATGTGCTGCATACCACCCTAGCGTTCAATTACCTCTTCATCAGGCACTGGTTTGAGCCCTCTATATGCAGTCCCCAGCTGGACATAATGGAAAGCATCTATCTTCATCAGAAGGCTCTTTTGCACATCATAGTGGAGTCATACTTCTGGAATATGTTGGAATACATATGGAACGTAGTCATACTTCCCAGGCCCTTCTGGATACGTAAATTTTTCTATGAGGATGTCTCTGGCAGTGTTGAAAATCATAGAGTGCAGTAAATTAGGATACTGTGCTAATGTGTAATCGTAGTCAAAGCCATAGATCTCAATATTGCCCAGGCTGATCTCATTGTTAGCATAGATAGCAGCTGGGTTGAGGAGATTGCAAACTCCTGGTGGAAGGAGATCATAGACCAGCTTTTTCATTTCATGGCACCTGGCCCACAGGTAGGTCTTGATGTTGGCTCCCTTGGCCGAGGATATCCATTGATATAAACATGATATATCAATATATCAATGCTTCATATACTAGGTTCTTACTAAGTAAAGCCTAAGACAGAAAGTACAAATCAGTTGTATAAAAACTTCTAAACAATGGGAAAATGCTATACTTTATTTACTTTGAGGAAATGGGAAGCTGTTATTATAATTCCTGAAAAGTAAAATGTTTCTGAAATAACAGAAGAAAATTAAACAAACAGGAGCTGCAAACTCTTTAAAACATCTTCATATTAAACAAGCAATCTTTATTTTTAGTTTTAGTTTCTCAGAAATGTATTAAAATCCTTAATTTTTTTGAAAGGTTAGATTTTCTTTTGTTGTAAACTCAGTGATTATTGTCTAAAATTTGACAATGACTTGAGATTCTCCCAGTAAAGAAACATTTAAAATGTGGATAAATCCCAAATATAAATAAAACTTATTAATTCAGTTCTCAAGTCGACGTAGATTTGCAGGGCTTTACTGTTACTTACTGTACACAGAAAATTAACATTTTAAGAGCTTCATCTAGCCCAATGGGATTGCAGTGGATTGCTTTCAAACTCAGCAGCTGAAGCAAACACACTATTCATGTTTTCTATTACCGTATTGCTACCCAGGGGGACAGTGTGCTAATTCTAAATATTTATTATGAAAATCTGTACACCAGCTTTGAAGAAACCAAGATTTCTCTTGATAGCCATCCTCTGCAGAAGGGTTGAAACCTTCCGCTTTAGAAACCCTCCTAGCAAATAATGCCAAATTCTGGAATCCCACACCTTGAGTGCTAAATAAAAGATTTGCTACTTCGAAGTTTCTTTCCACAATGAAGACAGAAAAACAATTGGCAGAATGAAGACTTCTCATATAGTTGGTCTTTAGATCTAGGTTCCGTATACTAAAACTAGAAATTCTGTTGTTACCCCTGAGCTGTACATAATATTTTACACCTGACTACAGCACAAATCAAAGACAGACATCCAATGTCACTTTGAAGAAATGAGGAGACGAAGAATTCAATGTCAACTTTGAAATATGCTAAAACACATAATAAAGCCATTTTCTCTTTCAATGTGGTAACAGATTCTGCTTCTTAGTCTTAATCATACCTTTGTTATTTTAGCTCGGTATGACCTAATATTTTCTCTGAGTGGATGTATTTATATGCTCTAAAACTTTACCTCTGAAACTGCTTTCTGATGACATGAGCATGGTTCTTCAATCATCTTTTCATTCTTTTAAAATTACCTATCTAGTTTTCAAACATCCTTTTAAATCTGTGAACAGTCTGGCTTCAGTGTTCTAGTTTTGGTCTAATGCTGTTTTACATACACCTTTCTAATATGCTTAACAAAGGTTTGTTCATTGCAATACTGCACTGAGAATCATGTCACAGAGATTCAGGTGAGCAGCTCATGTATCCTCCTCCTCTGCTTCACTTCCAAGGTTATGAGGACAAGCTTTTTTCCTGGCAGCTGAATTCTTGACCTCAATTTTAAATTTGCCAGTCTATCATTAAGCTAATCTGTTATATAAACACATAGTTGGATTGAAATGAAATTAACTGCATGTGAATGTTATAATCCATTACACCCTTATTTGGAAGTCAATCTCTTCTATCCACATCAGACATGGGGTGCACATGACATACAGAAGAAATTCTTTACTCTTTCTACCTTTTTCTTTCCAGTATAGAAGATATTCTTTAAGGATCCATCATGGCTGAATGAAAGAGCAATAAATAGGGAACAACAGTTGGGAACAACATCAAGGTAGTAGGCAGCACTTGTCCTAACATCTTTGAGGAGACGATATCAAAAGAACATTTTAGCAAACTACAGTTTGGACCTCAGAAACAGAAAATACTAATGGTGATTTTTAATGCTTTCACATTTTTTCTAAAAATATATTTAAATATTTAGAAGCTTCCAGAGGAAAACTGCTGTCTATTTTTAAAAATATGTTTATTACTTAACAAAGTGAAATGCTATACCTCGCTCTATCAAAAATTGCCATTTCTTTCAAAGTAGATAAAACTTTTTTTTTTTTTTTTTCCCCCAGAGAGTGAAGATAAGTAAATTGGGATGTTTATAGCAAATCCAAGCAACACTCTCAGTCTGTGAAACTGAGATACAGCCCTCAGTCTCCTGTAGAAATTTCTAACATTACACGATTTACAGAAGAGTCTTGAGCAATTCCTATGATATAACTACTAGAAGGAAATTCAAGTTTCAAAGTGGCATTTTTTTAAATGAAAATATTTCAAATTTATTCATTTCTTAAAAAAAATTAGATTCATTCATGTGGTTAAACATAACTGAAAACAATTTAAAAGTATACATGAATAATGAGGGAAGAAAAAGATTTTCACTATCTTTAAGTGTGCTCACTTACAATACTGCTGAACCTTAAAGCATCTTTTTTTTGTTTATAATTGCACAATATTTTCTTACGGAACAAAAGGGATGCATATAAACTTTAAATTTGGCATTCATATTTAAAAGATTCTTTTAATTCAATAAAGTCTAAAGTCAGAATATTAGAAACAGCAACAAACAAATCTGATAAAAGAGGAAAAAAAAAACAAACCAAAACAGAACAAAACAAAACAAAACACAAGTCAGTCTTGAGTACCTGGTATTCTATTTATTTTGTTCAAGCTCTCGTGTGCTCTAGTTGCAGCTAAAAGAAGAGCTAAAGGAGCTGAACCCAACTATACGAGAAATGAAGCTCACAATATTAGCAAGAACCTGCAGAAATCTTGTCTGGAGGTATTAACATGAGACAGCAACCTTGTGAAAAAACATGTATAAGACACAGTTTTTAAAGCAGTGCTCAGTTTGTTTTAATCATTCCTTTCTTTGCTATTAATATCCTGGATAATGTGCACAACGACTCATTTCAACATATGTAGCAGCCGTCATACTGACTAACATCTCTTTAAATGCACAACAGTAATTCAGTCTCAGAGCACAGTGAGAAATAAGAGCATTTGATGGCATAATTAAAAAGCTAAGTCAACTTTTATGTACAAGTGGGTCAAACTAAAGCTGGCATCCTTTCTTCTTGAGTGCTCAACCTTGTAATATTAATGATATTTTTATGTACACAGAAAGATGACAAACGACACTCCAGTAAATCTGCATATATGCTCTGTTAGAATTTATCCTTCTCTTTCAGTGCGTATTGTAAATTAAACTGACCTTACTTCAGTCAGCTAAAAATGACAACTGTAGATTATTGTGGCAACACAACTAACTACAACATTTATAAACCTCATTTGAAGTTACTTAAATCAATTTACACGTTACTTCCTGTATGTTTGTTTAGTAGTTTGGTCCTGCTGTTCTAATTTCAAAACAGGTGAGCAAAATGAATACATTCAAATAAAAGTATGACTTTTGTTCTGGTACAGAATAGTATCTGGAATCAAGCTTTTCTTTCAATATCTTATGTATAATTTCCAAAAGATCTGAATACAAAATAAAACCACATGAATAATCTCTTCCTGATGTGGACAATCACATATCTCTACATAGTGTTTTGCCCAAATTTAGAATTACACAATTCCATTCTGTTAGTCAGATCTTCCCATAATATTTTACTATATTATTTCTAACCATTAGATTTTAATACCTAGATAAAAATACAATAACAATTGTCCTAATATAAGTTCTCACTTTTTGACCTGAAATACTTGCATCTCCTTTCTACCTCTCCTATCGTATCTGCTTCACTAAAACTGGGATGCATTTATTTTCCAGTCTTATTAGCATACTGAATAGTTTTTCAGTTAAGATACTTATCAGATACAAAGCATTCAGTGTATAGAAATAATTCTTAGTACTTGTATTTTTAATTCTATTTTAGATTGTTTATATTTGAAGTTCATGTTCTTTACTGTGGTACTGCTGCAAACTTGGCTAAACTGTCTAACCAGGAAAATCCTTGTTTTTCCTTTTTTCCACAGGAAATTCCCTTCCCAGGTAGTTATCCCCTCCCTTGCCTACTTAGGAGATGAGAAAAACAGAAACGGTGTTCAGGCACTGCTACACATCATATCTTAACTTTCTGTGCTGTAACTATTGCTTTAAAACATCAGAGATACAAAACAGCACAGTGTTTTCTAAGTGCAGACCTCTGCAGAAAACCCATTAAGTCCAATTGCTAGCCTACTGTGCAGATATTTAAAAAAGAGTAACTATCAATGAACATGTTATTTAAATTCAATTTAACATTCTTTTAGAGTCAAAGAAGTAATCAATGCATTCTGTGTGCTAACTAAACAGAGATACCAGGGGCCAAGTTATTTATTAACTGTAAGAACAGTTCATTGACAGGTTTACTCTGAGCTGCTGTAGATTATAGCACTGATCGTACCAGAAGAACCATGAAAAAAACGGATAAGTAGTTAGTCAAAGAAGCTTGCGGTGGAGATTCAGAAAAAGTTTCCTGAGGGAGTGTCCCCACTTCTGTATATCTTGTTGGAAAAAAACACACAAAACAAAACAAAACACCCTACTAACAAATGTTTTGGTTGTTCTGTGCCATGTTTTAGTAGTTTTCATTACATCCAGGACAAAAATTAAACAGACATATTCACATTTCATTCTTATATCCTAAAAGTCTATCCTTATTAATATATATATATATATATAAAATAATGGCAAAGATTGTTTTATTTGCCTTTTAGCTTGCTAGAATGTAAGAATGCACTCAACTATGCCAGCTCCTACCAATCAGATTTTCATATGCTCAGATGTTTGAAAAAATATTTTTAAAAAATCAATACGTATTTAAAAGCCCCTAGTATATATTTAAGAAAACGGCAATAGCTAGTATTATAATTCTAATATATTTTAAATTAAACATAGAAAACCACAGCATGTCAGAAAAGATGATTTTGGCAAGGTGCCATTCATCCTTCATCCTCACTTATCCTAATGGGATAAGAGGGCACTACCCTTGTCAGTGTAGCTTTGATACACCATGGCTGTTTTTCTTTATTATGTTATTCCTTAACTGGGTACCAGCAACAAAACTAGAACTTGGCTTAAGCTCCAGGGAATAATTTCTTTTTACAGACTGATCTAATATTCCCAGTACTGATATCTGTAAGTTTTGATTTACCCAGATGAAGTGAAGCATATTACTACATCAGTTTTGTAACTTTTCATATTTACATACATACACATGTTCTCAGCAAGATTTTATCATTAATCTGTTTCCTTCTCACATGCTAACAAAGACCTCCACAGATACAAATACTAGTCAACTCCAGTTTTACTTTGTTTGTGGGGTTTTTTGTTTGCTTTTGTGGTTTTGTTGTTTTGTTGTTGTTGTTGTTATTTGTTTGTTTTGACTTGGGCTTGCTTTGGTTTTGTTTTTAAACAAGGGAGTAGGTGTGTTTTTTTAGAACTACCGTAATTATTGTAAGCAAATCTAGAATCACTGGTAGAGCTACATGGCAAAAGCAGGAAAAAAGGTTGTAATATACAATTCCAGAAGTCAAAATATCTGTAGATTTTGTCTTACTAGGAAGCTACACTTGAGGCTGACTGCAATGGAGAGGTACAGAAATGCAGTGATTCATAAATATCTCTAAAAAAATCTTCTAACCGTAGTTGATTACACTGGTATGAGCTGGTATAATCATTAAAATATATTTTCCTAAATATATTTTCAAGGATTTTGTGAGAAGACTAGGCTACCTGTATAGATATTCTGGAAAAATGCAACAGATGTAGCAGAAGGAAGTTTTAGGAGCATACTGAATTCCCAACGTTAGACAGTATCTTTAGAAAGATAGTAATGGTAGTGGTATTTTAAGCAATCCAAGCTCTTTGTTAATGTATTTAAACCTTGTTCACATAGTTAATTTAAAAAATCTAGCACTTTTCATCTTATTTTAAATGTGGTGAAAAATTATACTGTAGGTCTTAGTGCTTCCTTAAGTTAGTTCTCTCACTCTTATGTTCCTGTCAGTTTGTGATGTGGTATGAATGAAGCCTTTACACATCTTCAGCACAGTAGGCTGTAAATTAATAGGTGCAAAGCATCAATTTACTGCTTCTGTACTTCTCACCTCATACAACATTCACATGCAGGTGTTAACAGCTAAGTGGTCTCTATATCATTACAGCTAGCACAAGCAAGAGATTATATTAGTTTAGTCACTACTACTACCATGAAGCACATTTACCATTTTATTTATTTTAGGGTTAAAAACTTGGCAAAATCTTCCACATACTTTTATGCATATAGTTAAAATATATATTATTTAGCATAAAGATACTACAAAAGATAAACAATGCATTTCAGATACTGTTTCTTTAAATACATGTTTTGCAAGATTTCTGTGTGAGATATTACCATAAGCTAAACATAATTATTAACTAAGCTTTAAATAGATTTGCATTTGCATCAGGACTCTACCAAGTTTTTGTTTGGTTGGTTTATTTGTTTATTTTTGTTTGGTTGTTGTTATTGTTGTTGTTGTTGTTTTCCAGTTGGATTATTTCCATCACATCCATCTCTGAACACAAGATTAATATATAATCCAAATGAAAGCTGTGGTCCAAAAGGGAGAATAGGAAACTGTTTTGTTACATTTCTACTGGAAGTTCTCAGCGAATTACATACATATTTCAGCACTTGCCACCATTATATGGCCCTGTATCTGGGGAAAAGTCCACAGGACACTGATATAGCTACCACGTATCTACCATGAAAGAGGAGGGCAGGACAGCTTTCACTGCTGTCCTGCATAGCACAGGTATAGGTGCCAAAACAATCCTGTTTTGGGGGAAGAGGAAAGGAGAGAGGATATTTCTGCTGGATGAAAGTGACAACATTAGTGACAATGGTATTTCCTGTGGGTTTAGGATGTTTTTGTTCACTCTGCAAGTGGAAAGGCTGACTCAAGTACACTTCCCCGGCTCATTTGAGACATCACTCTTCAAAGGCTCTTCTGACATAGAACACCAAATTCACACATTGCTGCTCTGAAGTTCACATTTCCCAGCCCCTCCAACCCATCCTGAAGCTGTTTCCAAAACCTTACCAACTCTCTAAAATCTGCCACACTATCCCTCAACCTACCCAAACAAAATTCTTCTAATGTTAGATTCATTCTTGTCTTCCAATTCCCCAACTCCAGTCATGTATTCCCTCAATCATCCCCTTTATTCCAGTTCAATGCCAGCAACTCAGAAATCACATAAAAATTCAGAGGTTACACTTCAACTTATTTTTGAAACCACTACTTGCACTCTTTATTCACTTCTTCATTATAGTCATTTTAACAATTAGAATTTGAGGGTTCCTCACTGCAACCAGCACAGCACATCTCCTCATGTAATATATACTATATTATCTAATATACACTTAAATAATAAAACAAACAAAATCACATATGTTTGCCTGTATAGAACAAACAAACAAAGAACAAACAAAGAAACAAACAGATGAAAAATTGCCATTAGAATGCTGAAAAGGAAGACAATGTCCAGGATGTGGGAAAGAATGTAACCCTGTTTTAAAATGACAATTTCATTGTAGTTTTGTTTTCATACAAGCAGTAGTCTGGATTCTTCATTCCTTGTAAAGAAATGTTAGGGGGAGGAACTGTTCACTACCTCTCCCATCAATGTTGTTTTTTCTTTCTATGGACTCCAAAGGTACTTAGCAATGTTCATTATATTTTCCCAAGTCTGCTCGGAATTTACTTAGAACTGTGGATAATTCATTTTTTCAAGCAGGAGTTTGAATGTCTGCAGCAAATCCATTTTGGAACGTGATGATTTTGATAAATATAGCAAAGTACAAGACACGTCACTGATGAGATCAACTTATTAATCTTTATTATTGAAAAACTGTAGGAGTGAAGAAACTGTTTATCTGCATGTGTTTGGGTATAGAAACTGCTATGCCAAAGAACTGGATATAGCTACTGAATTAAAACATGCTATTTCCCACTTAGGAAATTTTAAGAGTCTCTGGAAAGCAATACTTAAAGAACTAGGGTATATCAAATGCCTATATGAAATGTTTTATATAAATAGCTGGCATCCTGTGCAAAACACTCTGTCTATTTTCTTTCCAAATTCCTTATCTGTGAGTGGGATGATCCTGAGATTATGCCTAACAACTCTGACACCAGTGAGACATTCATTCCAAGATTACAGAACTCCACAGGCACTCAAGTTCAGCACGTTGTTTGCATTTTAAACAGAAATGATCAAAGATGACAGCAAATACTGAGGAAGGATGCAGAAGCTGGAAATGTTGGTGGGAGGGGAAGGGAGCAGTGGGAGCACTGGTGTTGCCATAAGAAAATGGCTAGGAGAAACCAAGAGAAACAAGCATCAGCAGCAAAGGCAGCAACTGGCAGGACGCAGAAGCTGGAGAACATGTGTATTCCACCGAGTCTTTAACAGAGACACAGGATTTGCCATATTTCTTATTTTAGGGATTCTTCTGTCAGTTATTCAGTTTGCAGTATGCAAATGCCTAATGATGGTGCGTACTGTAGTAGGAGTCTGAACAAATGGGGTATGCTACATATATCTGATTGATAATGTTCAAGTGCTGAACAACATTAATGCTGATTTTTAAATGTGATAGACTATGGGATTTTTACACAGTAACTGGAAACTTTGCAACGTGGAAGTTAAGAGAAAGAATTTGAGGATAACTATGCAACTTCTTTTCCTGGCAAAAAAAAAAAAAAAAAAAGAAACGTGGTTCATTGCAGGTCAGACAGACAAGTTACGAAGTACAGAAGCTTACACTTATTGAATCCAGTTTCCTAAACAAAACAGGTAAAAGGGGAAATCTAGTTAAAACCTAGAGAAATGTAAAAGCTCACAAAAGGCTGCAAGAGAACCCTTTTTTTACCAGCATCTACAATACAAACATATGGATTTGTAGAGTTTCACAGGTGACAAAAAAGAATGACTGTCAGCAGGTCTCTAAAGAGGCTAAAATTAGTGACTAATTATAAATGCATTATTAAAATTTGTAATAGTGTTCCCAAATGATAAGGCTGTTCCTCTCATTGCATGGCCATGGCACATCCTTTCTCTTCTGTTGGAGAAGGAAAAGAAAATAGAACTTTAAATTGCCAAGAGGACATCACAAACCCTTTCTTGTGGTGTATAACAACAACTTTATTGAAGCTGCATCCACAAGCAATCCATCTTTTCACAGTAAGCCAATAGATGGTGCTCTTTAGCTGTATAATTATGTAATTCTGAGCTAAAAATTCAGCTCACTATGTATGGACCTCCTGCCATAGGTGTCTATCAAAAAGGTGATTTAGACCACTTCATAATCTCATGCATTACTTTGTTAGAGATCTCTCACAATGGGGGTGGTAAGATTAAGATAGATCTTCATAAACAGGACAGGAAACACGCGGAGTGAAATACTATTGTTTTGAATTATATCTAAATGCTTAGACCGGTGTATTTATCTAAGAAACAGCTGTTATAAGAGTTATTCATTAACACAGAAATAAGAAGTGAGTTTCAGATGACTCCAGGTACTTACATCAAACTGCATGCCAAGCTTATAATAATTCATTATTGCTGCTTCCAGATCACTCACATCCCCATGCATTTTTATGGCTTTGCACTAGGATATTTAGATGATTTATAAGGAGGTCAGAATAATCTTAAAAGTATTTTTAAATAGTACTAGGAAATTAATTTGGACTAAAAAATATAATGTGTAGGTCATTCTCTTGTATTGGCAAATACTGACAAAAATTTGAAGGCTAATAATTTTAGGTTTAAGTGGAAGTACAGTAATATAACATCAGTATTGTAAAGTAAAAAAAGGAAAAATAAATTAAAAGTTAAAATATAATAATTTTAGAATAATTCTTAGCATCATAATCACGTTTCATTCATACTGCAATAGTCTAAGACATTATTTTTTGTCAAATTAGTTTTCAGTCTTGCAAAAATTATGGCAAAGGCATATTTACATGAAAAAGCCTGAGTCAGGCCTATCTATGCTCATGTGAGTTGCCCAGCTTTACTTAACCTGCAAATAATAAAATATTCAGTCCAAATTTAAAAAATAAACAAACAAACAAACAGAAAACAACCCACCTCAGTCTTAGGGAGTCTTTGGAAAGGCTCATTAAAAGATTCTCAAAAGGATGCTTTCCTCAAGTGATATATTCCTGATTTTAATTCAATACCATGTTCATTCAGCCTGGGCTTTTCAAATACTTCTTGACACTATCTCTAGATTCAAGCTTCATTTAAGTACCATCTAACTTAAGGTGAAGTCTAAATGGTCATGTTTGGAAGTATGTAAAAAGTTATATTTAATGTTCAAAAATTACGCAAGCAACTCTTTTTTTTTTTTATTTCTTTTCTAATTTCTCATAGTTAACAATAGAGTAGCCCTTCAGATTAAAAAAATCCAGCCATTTGGTAGACATGGAGATGGACACCAGACAGTGCAAAGAGGCTCTTTCTGTTACGCTCCCAGAAGAACTGTATTCAGCATTGCGAACAAGACCTTACCAACTCAAGATAAACATGTTTTACATCTAAAACTCCTTTACGTAATATCATATTGTGCAAGTTAAGCAAGTTATTTAAATTCCAAAAGATTTCTTTCATTTACAGTCTAACTAATAATACTTTTAAATCCTTCACAGATTAAAAAGCTTATTCTACCTTGTTTGCATTCATTTTCAAACACTAATGTTCATCTTTCTAAGCCTGTTGACACTCATATTGATCCAAAGCAGGATTAAAAATGTGGTCATCCATATGTGAACATCTATTCAAGATCCAGAGCTATATAACTGCTCTTTAGAAAAAAACAAATAAACAAAAAACCAAAGACAAACAAACCCCCACAAACTTGAATTTCACTGCTTTACTTAAAAAAGGTCCATCCAGTTTTTACTATAATCATGATGGAACTACTTCTAACCTTGTTGATATGTCTGGAGAGGGTAATCCAGACCTATTGCACCATACAGTAAAACCACTAAAGAATTATCAGTCTGAAATTATTTTCTTTATTCTCAGTCTTTTATTAGCTTTTGCAGTGCTCCTATTTTGTCTTTCTATGTCTTTCTATTCATTCACTAGGAAAAAATTTGGCTTACTTTACACCAAATATTCCTTTATATGAAAAAATGATCATAATTACCAGATTGTGCTAGTGGAATATGTCTTCTAACACAGAATTACTGTATAAAGTTGTTGACACAATGCCAGATATAATAAAAGGGAGCAATTTTAAAAAACAGTCACATTTTAAGACAATACACCTCTAGACCACTAGTTCTAAGCACAAAGCAACTTCACATTTAAAAACACGATTGATTTTAGCAGATTACAACATGCGCTACATTTAGCATGGCTCTAAAGTTGCTGTGGCAACTGTTCTGGCTTAAATATAGATGAATGTGTAGCTTCATTCCAAATTACCAATAATCCTTTAAACATTTCTTATAAAACTTCCCCTAGCTTCTTCACATTTCTGTCAGTGATCCTAGGAACACATAAATCCTTAGCTTTTAATGATCAGAGTTTAACACTATTTTAAAAAAAATCTCCAACACAAAAACAAGTATCATGGAAAATGATAAAAAGATTTCTATTGAATTTTAGAAGAAATAGGTTTCTTATAATATCTCTGATTTCCAGTGTAACATTGATCAATACCATACGAGATCAATACAGAATATGTTTCCATTTTTTTCTGCTCATATTCTTCTACATCATCTACTGTCAGAAATCTTCTGGGGAATGTATATGTACATATGACTGTAAATGATTTTTTTTTCCTATATTTGCACGTTCATTTCAGTGACAGATTAATTTCTTGCAACAAAGTTGCAAATATGTTGTTGGCATCTACTAGAGCCTCATACACAAAATTAAATTGATAGATTTTTATGTTCCTTTAGTTTTTCTCCTTCAAGATTTCAGCTTCTACCCCTTAGAACCCTTAATAAGAAAACATCGGCCGTCATAACTGTCATGCATGTCTGTGCATGACAGGCAAAAGGGGCACGCACATATTGTAGTTCATACAGTCAGACACAGCACTTAATTTGATACAAAGCTCTTTCACTGACTTCTGTTACACAATTTTTGGTCATGTGGAAATGTGAAGGAATAATCTTTTTATATAGATCCAGAAGGTTTTGCATATTTGCCAAGCATGCTTGCCACACATTTTTATTTAATAGAATTTTTCAAGAAATATGATGCTACCTAGAATTTTGCAATTATTAATATATTGTCCTGTCTAGCCTATCATGACATTAAAATAATAGTGAGGTTGCTTCAGATCTTCAATAAGGCATTCTGATGATAATAACCATCAGTCATCTGTAAGCAGCAGATCTGTATTTTTTTTCTAGGCTACATTTTAGAGCAATGTCAAGCACAAGATGTTCTCAGAGATTAAAAAAATTAAAATCTATATATGCAGCATACAGAGAAATCCTAATATAAACTGTTCTGCAATTTAATCCATTCCAATAGACAGAATTAGCATCTTTTACTTAGGACAGAGAATGTAGATTTAGTATTGCAATTACTAAGCCCTAATGTTGCAAAGCAAACGGTTTTAACATCAGACAAGATAATAATACATGCATACCTGAGTATATGTAGTAAGACTGAAGTATAACCTGTTTAGGATAAGACAGCATCTATTTGCTCTCTATATATTTCTGTTTTACTGTGAGTCTGAATTCTGCTCACTACTTTCATTTTTGGCATACAATATCATGATAAGCCATGCAAGACTCATCAGAAAATGTTCCAATACGAAGTTTGAATATGTAATATCAACAAATGCTCACTGCTAAGGCACCTTACAGATATACCTCTTGAAGATGGAGGACAATAAGAGGAAGGATCAAGACTTGGAAAGGAGCAGAAGGAAATTACTGTCTTTTTTTTCAATTCTGTAGCGTGGAAAGAACTAAAGGAAAATACGTAACACAACTACTAACTATTAACAGGTAGAAAATATCTTAAATATCCTTTAACATTTTTCAAAATACCAAAAAAAGAAAAAAAATGAAGATCTTTGCAAGATCTCTGACTTACCATATTGATGGTGCTTCTGTCCCACTGATCTCTAAGAAGTCATATCCTTCCTCTAACTGGAAGTCAGTAAAGACCAAAGCAATGGTATCTCCTGGTTCAGCCAATATGGTCCAGGTGCAATCAGCATTATTTTCATACTCAGAAGGGAAGTGAGGACTTGCAATAGTTCCGCTTGTCCCACGTAGTGTCCCTCCACAAGCTCCTTCAGCTGATGAACAGAATATCAATTACTAGTGGAGCTGCACTTTAAATAAGTCAAGCATCATCTTTGTTTCTGCACAGCAAACCCAGCTCTTCTCTTCTGTGCATATAGTATCCATGAATATTTACAGAAATAAAATTCCATCCAGGCGAACTGAATAGAACATTTTTCTGGCCTTAAAACTGCAGAGATTTGTTTATTTCTTTGTTTGGGTGTGGTTTGTTGTGTTTGGGGGTTTTGTTTGTTTGTTCTCTTCTTGTTGGTGACACTTTATTGCCAGGATAAGCAAGGACAAGATCAGCAGAGAGACCTTGTATCAGCTGTTTTGCAGAACCTGTACTATGGCTCTGCGAAAGTGTTGAGAGAAAAAGCCCAAAAACTGGGCAGAGAAACACAGAAATATAGTTAGTCTCTCTGTGATACAGATTTAAAAAATCATTAACATTTATTTTCTGAAGTTCTCTCTAATTTGTTATAACTATTTAAAAAAAAAAAAAAAAGTAGAAAAAAAAATCATAGATTTAAATACTGTCCTGAACTAGGAAGCTTTAATAAAATTATACTTACAATTCTCAAGTTATTTGTTATGAAACAAGATGTTTACAGATGGCAAATAAATTCAGAAAGTTTTGTTGCCAAATGGACCCTCCAAGGTCCACATATCATCAGTTGTTAACATTTTTTTTTTAGTGTCTATGAACTCAATTTCAAAAAATACAAACTACCGGAAGACTGGAATGTTGTTAAATAGGTTACCAAAGTGTTTAGCAGACTTTTTGTACTATTCTTTGACTGATAACATTTCACTGAAGCTTTAAAGATACACTGATTTTATTAGCATTGGATATTAAAATATCTATATTTTTTTTTCCTAAAAAAAAAGTCATCCATGCAATCCATTGGAATAAGAAATTAGAAACACACAAAGTGGCTTTTGATGTGCTGTAATACAGCTATGAAAGCTACAACAGTAGTAATTAAAAATAGTTCTGCATAGGTGAATGATCAGGAGGAGCATTTAATTTTTCCCCATTTTATCATCTTTACTTACTGCTACTATCATTAGAAATTACTTGCATACTATAAGTGCATGTGGAGATTTAAAAACAAATAGCTTGACAAGGTGTATGACAGAAGGAACTTACAGTCTAATTAGGATAATAACTGAATGGCTAATTAAGACAACAGAGATGGGTAGGAGTAGAGTTGCTCTTCCCAATCACAGTTGAAAGCCTGTCAGTGAAAGTGAGTTTTAAGGGAAGATTTGAAGGAAAAAGGATTCACTTGATTCAAAGAAAGAGGGATACTGTGGCTGGACATTAAAAAAAAAAAAAAAAAAAAAAAAAGGAGACTGGTAAAAGAGGATAAATAGTTAATCAGGGACAGAAATAACAGGAAGAACTGAGAGAAATGCAGACACAGAATAATTTCTTTAAGTAATATACAGGCCACTAATTTACTAAAAGAAGGAGAGAAAGCTACTAAGTAGATTTGAACAAGTAGTTATCTTTACTTTTCTATATGAGAAATAAATTTTGACATAAAGAAATGTAACATGACCTTGGCTGCTTCAGCCCTTTTGAGTTTTATGATTTCTTGGCACACAAATTTCTTAGAGGAAGGCAGGTTTTTTTTAACAAATTTCATATCTTACTTGCAGACCCTGAAATTTATGTGTTTTTGTTTTTTTTTTTTTTTTTAAATGAAGAAGATTTAGGGGTGCAATAGATCTACACTCCTAAAAGATTTCTTTTCGCTGGTGAAATCAGGCTGCTTTTCTGATTCCTCCATCAATTCTTAGCTTTTTGCACAGTGCATATTGAAAGGTTCATTGTGTCTCTGAGGGGTAAAAGGGGAAAGGAATTAAAATTTAAAGAACTCATGGACCAAGCTGGGAATCAGAATTCAAATTCCTGGTGCATGATACATGCAAAGATCACAATAATTAGAAATTTTTGTAAAACTCTAATAAATCAGAAAGGGAAATCAAGGCTTTTTATCCAACAATATCTAGAATGACACTTTTTTCTTTTTTTTTTAACTGTATCGCTTTCAAGCACTTCAAAACATCATCTAACCCAGAAAAGAAAAACAAATTAACTTGATACATCCTGTGCCAATAATTCAGCACAGAAACTAACATTGAGTTATTGATTTCCGCTGTGGTCATAATCAGTATCAAAGTTTTTTTGAACCATCAAAACCCAAAACCTGATGATTTCCACCCTTTCTTTTTTCCTGCTTGTTCATATTTTGTCATAACAGTGTGGGATTTCATTTTTTTTTAAATAATCAAAATGTAAGAGTATGAGTTCCAGTTAACAATGAATGTAGCTTCTACCTGCGTCCTTGAAAGCCAGCAAGCAGGTTTTTTCTATCCAGGGTAACCAGTAAGATGTGCAAAATCCTAAATCAGCCATAAGTTTTTGGTACTAGCTGCTTGCTGATAAATTTTGTTATGACAACATTTTCAATTACACCATCTCCCACTATGTTTATACTGATGCTAAGTAACATGCTAGTGGTAATTACAATGCTACTCAGTGTTTCTGCCGCAGAGCCCTTGAATAAGCTTTGAGCTCTAAAAAGCACTGACTTTTATAGCTAACAAGGAAGGCTTGTATAGTTGATGATTTCTGGGAAAAACATGCAAAAATCTAAATTTATAAGCTGTGCATTACCAATGAAAGCCAAAGGAATTTAGGCTACTACAAATATCTGCCTACAGGGATGCATAGGTTTTTAATCTATTCATAGGAGAATTTTTAAGAGATTTGCAAGAAATCAAGTTAGCTCAGAAATGGAAAGGGAACATTAGCCAGGTAAGACCACAGAAACTAACTCAGACCAGAAAGCTGATATTTTCTGTCTGACAGATGTGGATGTGTTAGGGAAAGACTACAGAAAACAGCAAGCTGCACAGAATTATCTTTCCTCTGACATATTTCCCATGTTCCAGAAGCCTGTGTTTTGAGGACTTCTTTCATCATAGGTGGCACCCAGGCTAAGGCAAACAGATTGTTGCATGCTAAAATGTAATGAATTGCCTAAGAATGAGCACAGGAAGGCAGGAGGGTAGAAGACACACTGCTCAGAGGGTAGGAGACATAAATGGTTCAGACATATGCTGTGTTTCACTAGCTAGCCTCAGAACTATTTGGTCACCTTGGACTGATCATCCTTCTTGGCCATGGCCTTCTCTATGTTATGCTTTCGAGAGAGCTAGAACAGTGCTTGGCAATCTAAATGTGTCACTGTGCTTGGAGTAATTTGATAGCAGATAGTGCCTCAGTGCTCATGAATTCATACTCTAAGTGATTAACAAATAGCATTTTATAATGTGCAAGTAATTAATTCCAAGCACTTATGGTTATTTTCAAGTTGTAAGCAACTGCACAAAGTGGTGTTTGTATCAGCAGAAATGACTACTTGAAGTATAAAGCTACAAACATTTGGGTCTCTCAGTAACCTGAAATTAAGTGCTCTGAATTTAGAGAATATGCATTTTATATATAGCATGCATGAAAACACATACGGCTGGCAACACTTGATAAAAAAAATATATATATTGTATAGATACGTAGCTCAGATAATAGAGATAAACATATCCATCAAGTTAATGTATGTAAAAATCAAAAGAATCACTGAGGAACCATGGCAGTCAAGGAAAAATCTTACATTTTTCTTCAAACTAGAAAGAGTCATTTCACCAAAAATAACAATCTGAAACTTTTGGTAAACTGTGTTTTGCATAAGTGAGATCTTGCTGTAAGTAAGGTGCACACCCTGCGAAGCGGATATTCAAGGATGCAGTAAGAACAGAAACAGTAACTTAGAAAAATTCTTTATTTAAATTGGTTTAGATATCTTTTGAACATTCAGTCATTTTTACTGGACTTTCCTCTCCTTGCCACACAAATGCCTTCCAGTGTGCAATGTTCTGTGTTCCTTTTTTTATACAAAAACTAATAAAACATTTAAGGAAGTGAAAAATGTTTATTCCATAATATTATTCCATAATAGCAAAACCAAAAAACCCCAAACATATAAAACTCATCTAACCTTTTGGAATTAATTTAGAATCTGAATTTAAATAATCAGAATTGACTATTCAACTTTAGTTTATACTGAAAGGTCCTCATCTGAAAGATCCTTTTACCACATTACTATTATAACTATTAAAAAACATCTCTAACTTGCAGAGAAGGATTCATAGTAATAAAGAAAATGTTACTATCGTTATGTCATTTGTACTAATTTTCTTACCTCTTTATCACTAGCAACAGAATAGATACAATTAAAAACTTTGATGAAATTTTGTGAATCGTCATCAAACGGCATATCACCATCTAGAGTCTTATTTTCTAAGTTATATCAACTAAAGAAAATTGCAGCCTTAGAGGTTCTAAATAAACCATAGGCATTCATTATTTAGCATCCTTTATTAAAAATACCACTGAAAAAGTTTTTTATTTATTGAGGTTGGAGCACAGCCCTGCAGAGAGAGATCTGAGGGTTTGGGTTTCGGTGAATGGTAAGTTGAACATGAGCCAACAGTGTGCCCTAGTAGACAAAAGGACCAACTGTGTCCTGGGGTGCATCATGTACAGCATTGCCACCTGGTCGAGGGAGGTGCTTGTCCCATTCTACACTGCACTGGTGCAGCCTCACCTCATGCACTGTGTGCAGTTTTGGGTGTCTCAATACGAGAAGGACATCAAACTATCAGACTGTGTCCAGAGGAGGGTGACCAAGATGGTGAAAGGCCTCAAGGGCAAGACTCATGAGGAGTGGTGGAGGTCACTTGGCTTGTTCATCTTGGGGAAGAGAAGGTTGAGAGGTGACCTCATTGCACTGTACAACTTCCTCAAGGCGGGCAGCAGAGGCAGAGTTGCTGATCTCCTCTCTCTGGTGACCAGGGACAAGACATGAGGAAATGGGATGAAGCTGTGTCAGGGGAAGTTCAGACTGGACGTTAGGAAAAGGTTCTTCACTGAGAGGGTGGTCAGTCACTGGAACAGTTTTCCCAGGGAAGTGGTCACAGCACTAAGTCTGTCAGAGTTCAAGGAGTATCTGGATGATGCTCTTATAGTTATACATTTTATTTTCAGGTAGTCCTGAGAGGAGCAGGGAGTTGGACTTGATGATTTTTATGGGTCCCTTCCAACATAAGATACTCTGATTCCATGATTCTATGATTTATTAAATTCATTATTTAATGGCATTTTTCTTTAGTTCATTTGTGAAAAAGTAGATAATTGTACCTCATTTAATAAAATTCTTCTAGTACAGAAAATACAACTATGAAATAATCACGGATGTTTTCCCAGATATATGTTTTGGATATTTTGGAAATGGTTAATATGAGGAGTTACATGACTTTTTAAAATAAGACTTTAAAATTACCATTTTAAAATAGCTACTGATAAAAACCTGAAACCGAGTCATGGTATAACAATGCTGAGTTTTAGTGTGTCAATGCTAAATGCCAAGAAGACGAACTGCAAGATTCATGAAGATCAAAACCCCTGCTATGTGTTACAATGGTGTAGTATTACACAATCATCAGAAAACTCACTGATCTAACCTAGTTCCAACTGGCAGCCAGCTCTTTAACCGTCAAAATATTCAATTTTACTTGTTAATATTTTTTTTTAAATATTTTAGGTGTTTATAGGCTTTATTTTGAATAGGTAAAAGCCAACACCTGTTCTTCTGTTCTGTGTTTCAAAAATTAGAAAGTTGTCAGAAGGTTGGGGGTTTTTTGTCTGTCATCACTTTAACCCAGATGTACTGAATCCCAGATAGGTTCTGTAATCAGTTTGCCTCCCTTTCTCAATTGATTCTTTTGCTGTTGATCAACTTCACATAAATTAAATACTCATTAGACCATGCATCTAAGATGAATCTTTTTCTTTCAAGGGTTTTCAAAGGACACTTCAAAATAATTTGGATTGCTCTCTAAGTAGAAAGGGATTTATTTTGTTAAAATTTCAGAAATTACTGTGGTTTAGGAAAATGTTGTCTATCTTATGTATATTAAAAAGTCAGATTTCTCACTTCAAGTCAATAGTATGTGCAAAACAGAAATAAAGAAATTGTTGTCATTTGTTTAGGCACCTGTAGGCATCAATTGCAGCTGTAGGACTACTTTGAACATTTTAGCTTTGATGTTTTAGTGAGCTTGATCTAAGCAGACCCCAGTGCCTAGTGGGGTTGTGCAAAGTTATTTGCCCTGAAAATACTGGACTCAATGCGGTAGTCTTGTAATTTCTGGGGCTTGAGATTGGTCCATTTTTTCTTTGTAAACATTGTGCTTGATTTAGTAGCCTTTTACAATTCTTATTTATTCTGTCTTATCAAAGACCTATTCCTATTCCAAAGACCCCTCCATCCACCCTGGAGAGTAAATTTGATCTATTAGTTAACATAGGTATAAATTTCAAATAAGACCGAAATAGTGATGGACAAACTAGTTTACCTGGCAGAAATGTTCAGTTATTATAATAACTGATAGTACACGCTTGAGCAAACTTAAAATCAAAACTCCAACTCTGCCACCTTTTTTATGCAAAAACATGATCTTAAGAGTGGATAGCTAGATTAAGAAATTCAAGATTAATGAACAGTCTGTAATCTCATACTCTCCCACAGGAAAAATAATCAGTCTTCTGGATATCTTATAAAGAGTGTCTTCTTTTTCAGGTAAGTATCCTAAGCTGTTTTCCAGTGATATGATGATACAGCACTTCAGAATATATTTTTATTCTAATGCTGATAATGATCCCTTAAAATAACAGCCTACGACAAATTAATAGTAAAGACCTAATTTTGAAGCAAAAAGATAAAATGTTGAAATCTTTAAGGGCAATTTAATGACTGTTGCAGATTTCATGTAAATATATATATATGTGTGTGTGTATATATATATATAAAAATAATTAGAAAGTTGCTCCAGTTATTTCAAGAAGTTTGTGTGCAGTTACAAAATGTTTCATTTTTTTATGACAGTCCCTTACGTTTGTTTTTCAATTTTAGTAAGTCATTGTATCTTCCTCTGATGTTAAGTTTGCTCATGTTCATAAGTTCAGACTGAAGTCCTCTTTTGAATTATTTGAATTTACTATATCATTCTGGGTATGTTGACCATACTTTCATTGTACTTTCATCTCATTTTTGTTCCTGTCTTCCAGTCATTTATTGCACAGATCCGGCTTTGACCTGGCATCTTTTAATTTCTTTTATCAGGTCCCTCCATGCCTACTGATACACATTAAAACAATAATATATAAATATAAATATAAATATAAATATAAATATAAATATAAATATAAATATAAATATAAATACAAATACAAATACAAATACAAATACAAATACAAATACAAATACAAATATAAATATAAATATAAATATAAATATAAATATAAATATAAATATAAATATAAATATAAATATAAATATAAATATGTGTGTGTGTGTAAATATATACGTACTTAGACACACATATATATAAAAAAAGAATACTTGTAGCTGCGTCTGTATCTGCATGGGCTGTGGTCTAGTCAGTCCTACACTACTGTGTAAGAACTTGTAAAGTATATCCTGACTGCTTTTCCTGAAACACGTCTTTGACTTCTTATTTGACCAGTGACAATGAGTTTCATTGAAATTTCATCTCAATGTAAACATTGCATCACCCTTTCAGATTTTTCTGAAAATGAACAAAATTGTTCAGGCAGGAATCTGCCATGTCACTGTAAAAATTAGATTTGGGAAAATATTCTCACTTTATCATATAATGAAACATCAATAAGCAGAATTGTTGGTAAATTTATTTTTCTTTACCTTTATATTTTTTAGGTTTTTGTTTGTTTGTTTATTTGTTTTAATAAAAGGATAAATGCTGAGATCAGAACATCTTTTTCTCCTCCTTAAACTTATAAAATCACATTTGTCTGATCTCAGATGTTGAAAAAAAATTACATGAGAGAATTTCTTGCTACCTCAGAAAGTATGGATAACACAAAAACCGTCAATTTATCTTTGCTAGATGTTTTAAAATATCAGCTCCGAATCTCTGTATTTAGCTTATCTTACTCTATAGTGAATCATGAACTCTTCTTTCTTTCTCCATTTATGTGTTCTAAGAATACCTTCTTGTTTATATATTCTTCACCAAAGTATTTCTCCAATAATATTTCTTAAATCTGGAACTTGACCTTTCTGACATATGATCTTTTTTACTAGTTTGTCGTCTTTATTTATTCTTTATTTTCCCTCCAATAACTGGGTGTCTTTTTCATAATATTTACATGGTCTTTCCATCACAGATATTTTCATTGTAAGAAAAAGCTTACCATTGTAATATCACTAATCCAATTAGTATTCCTAATGTTATCTTCATAAAAATCTAGGTTCATGTAACTATAATCAACTAGGGATTCTCAAAATTACTGAGAATTGAGAACCTAATTTTGCAAAGTTCATTTAGAAGTAGTCACATGTCATAAATCAGCTGTTAGTGGAGTTACTCCAGAGAATGAAATTAACTTTCAAAATGTTTTAGACTTGTAGTGCACAATATTTCAACACCAAGATAAATAAGGCAAATGTTTTGGGTGATGGGGCTGCCATTCAGACAGGCTTCAATGACAGGCTTTGATGAGCTGGAAAGATGAGGTGACAGGAATCTCATGAAGTTCCAAAACAGAAATGAAAAGTGTTATACCCTGAAGAGAATCATCACATGCAAAACATATTTGCTAGGTGACAGCTCTGACCAAATGACCTAAGGTCCTGGTGAAACACAAACTGAGTCAGTGGTGAACTTTTCACAGCATTGAAGGCTTACCTCATATTGCGGTGCATGAGCAAGAACATAGCCAGCAGATAAAGAGTTAAAGAGAGTTAGTTCATCTACTTGAGACTCAGGAGGCCCCATCTGAAATGCTGTGTTCACCGTAGGGTCCTCCAGTACAAACGAGATACTGACATTGACAGACTAGAACAAGTCCAGAGAAGGGCCGCTAAAACGGTTAAGATGCTAAAGAACATGATACATAAGACTAGAGAATGAAGAAAATGGATTTTTCAGCCCTGACAAGAAGAAGCTATAAGAAAATCTAACTGTGCTCTTTAGTTTAGGAAAGATGGAGCCAGAATCTTTTCCTAGGTCCACAAGATGAGAAGAGGAAATGGATATAATCTGTAAAAATGTAATTCCAATCGGACATGAAAATAAGGAAAGCTAAGCATTAGAAAATGTTTCCAGAGAGGCTTTAGAATCTCCATCCATGGAGATATTAAAATTTCTACTAGGCAAAGCCCTGAGCAACCTGACCTAACTTCGAAGTTATCCGTGCATTGAGCAGGAATTAGACTCAAAGGGATTAAAACACCAGACGTCCTTTTCAAAGATCATATTGTTGAGGATTTCAAGCTTCTCCTTCCTGGCAGAAAGTTTCCAAAAGCAGAAAGCTGCAAAAGCATTTGCCAGGTCCTGCTGTCAAATTGCTATAGCTATCCCTCATGTAAATGAAAAGGAAAAAAGATCAGTACATTATATCTGCCTCTGAATGTAAACTCTGGACAGCCATTGCTTCTGAATTGTGATTAATATTTTAAATGGTGTATATTTTTAGGCAGCATGTTAGTACATTTACACAAATAAAGTTAAAATAGAGTAGAATAAAATTAAATAAAATTAAATAAAAAATTATTTAATCTGCTATTTTTATTATTGCCTTAATATTTTAAAGATATTTCATGTCTTCATTTTTACCTCTGCAAAAAGGAACTGGGAAATCCCATGATGCACCATTTCCAGGACTCACAATACATGTCAACATGGCATGACCTTCCAGGATGTAGCCAGAGATACAGCTATATCGGCTTTTATCTCCAATGTTGAATCTTGTTCCATGAAGTACTCCTTTAGGTATTTCTCCTGGGTTGCCACAAGTATGACTAGGTAAAACTGTCAAAAGAAAGAAGGAAAAGTGTTATAGTTAAAATATGCCAAATAAAGTAATAAATGCTTGTCAAACAACTGTAACTAAATAATTGATTTAAGGCAAAATTAGACTATGGAATGTACTTTTGCAAAATATTTCAGTTTATAACATGCATCATCACGTTCAAAGCCAATTTCGAACTCAGTTTTTCATTTAACAGTCCTTCAGAGAAGTTCTTTACAGATCTATTTTCAAGCAAAATATCCTATATATTTTGCTGTTTCTCCCAAAACTCTGAATGAAGTAAAATAAGGTTTTGTTTTGTTTTGTTTTTCTTTGTAACTATTGCAAAAACACTTACACAACATAATTATGGATTCAGGCAGCGCAAGCCACTTTATGTACAGTTTTCATTTTCGTTGGCAGAATAGCAATTTAAAAGAAACCAATAATTAACTGGTCTCTGACAATAAATTAGTCCAAATTACATTTTAAAAGTTTGATTTCTGCTTATTTTCAAATTACCTTAGTTTCTAGAAAATAAATTAAGTCAATCTTTGTGAATAGAAACATAAAATATGACAGAAACAAAGACTAAGCAGTGACATTGGGCTGTTATGAATGGACATACTTATTTTCTATTGCAGAAAGTTACTACCATTTGTAAGCACTATTTATTTGGAAGAGATTGTCTTAGCTAGTCATCAGTTTCAAGATGATAGTCCTCCATCTAGGAGAAGCAAAAGCATGTGTTGGTGAGGACAAAAATGCAACTCTTTGTGTTCTTAATCTCATCTGAAAACTACTAATGGCAAGTCATTCCTTTCAATGAAGTAGTACAAATTAAAATAGTTTAATTTTGTTTAAAGCAGAACGAATAAGTGCAGGAAGCTGAAGTATGTCATGAAAAG
The DNA here is from genome assembly GCF_964273445.1 of Streptopelia decaocto. Lineage (NCBI taxonomy): Eukaryota > Metazoa > Chordata > Aves > Columbiformes > Columbidae > Streptopelia > Streptopelia decaocto. The sequence continues at coordinate 97,733,369 of NC_138656.1, read as the reverse complement.
AGCACAAAAGATAAATGTGTTCATCAGAGAAATGGTGGTCTGAAAAGCTCACATGCAATTCAGGTATTGTTACAGAAACCCCATGTCTCATGGACAAGTTCTTTTGTGCCACACTTCTCTCTTTCCTCAATCTACCCATCTGCACAATCGACATAACCATACTAACCTCACCAATCTGCATGTTGACAGGATTAATCACTCAATACATGCACATCCTCAGAGTGTTGTAGAGCATTATATCAATATATCTACGCTAATTAGGCCCCATTATACCATGTAAGTCAAATTATTGAATGCACACTCTCAATTCATTACTCAAACAGTTAGTCATACCGGCATTTAAATGTTCATGATTCCACTTAAGTTACAATGCAAATTATACAGGAAAATTTCAAAATGGCCCTAAAAACATAAAGCTAAAAAAAATTAAAAGAGAGAACACTTTCACTTACAACATCCTTTTATAAGAAAAATCCTAAAATCTACTATAAATACTAACAAGGTAACAAAATCCACATCATACTCTAATGAATGATAAAGTTAGATGAATTTTCTACCAGTCTTGCAGATCAGAGAGCTAGGATTTCTGTGCATTACAGGAACTACTTAAGGTTGTTGAGCAAGTAGCTACCAAAGCTAGAAACAAACGATATGATAACTGAATTATTTTGTGTTGTTTCAGCAGACTTAATAGAATAGCACATCTATATGAGTGGGCTCAATCACATTGGTGAGAAAGTCAGTGTTTGATCCACATGTAGGAGAATGAGAATATACAAAATAAAATAAGAAAGTGATTTTATATCCTTGGAATAACTGGAATACAACTAAGATACTAATTTACATTTGAAAAAATTGTAAACAGTGGTCCACTATATGCTAAGGCATACATTGTTATATGTTTTATAGAACTATCAAAAATGCTACATCTCTTTTGGCAAATTTTCTCCTTTTTGCTGCTTTAGTAATGATAGGTTAATACAAGTAGTTTTGCAAGACAAGTCAAACAAATAAAAATTTGTTACATGCTTTGACACAGGAGAATACCTGCATTTGAAACAAGAATCTTTCTTTTCTGTTATTTTCCAACCAAAGCATTTCTACAAAACACTGTAATATGAAGTGGTTTCATCATATGCTCTGGTGCAACAACTATGCAATGCAAAAATTGGCATTTATTTTTTATGATTGGGTGTTCTATCAAAAAAAAAACCCAAACAAACACCAAAGCAAACAAAAAACAAACAAATAAAAACAACAAAAACCCAAACAAAATCAACAACAACAAAACAAACAAACAAACAAACAAAACCAACCAACCAACCAACAAAACCAAACACTGTTCAAAGATGCTATGATTTCTCATAAACTGCCTTCTCAAGGAAAACACGTCAAAGTCTCTATCTGCCCTACACATGACAACTGGCATTGGATAACTGCTGAAATTATACTGCAATGAATCAGTCTTCTGTGTAAAAAGGTCTCCAACAATATGATGGTTTTCTGCCTCTTCTTATCACTACATCTGTTAAGAACTCCAGAAAAATTGGGTCTTGGCATCCTAAAACTGGCACACATTTTACCACAACCTCCTAAAAAACAGTAAAAGATGAATGATCAGAGAATGACAGTCATGTTCAATAATACATGTAATAGTTCAAAGGATTTCACCACTTGTCAAGATCAAGCATTCAAGTTTATTATTTATGTACTTTTCTAGAACTTTGATTGAAGTATATTAAGGTAGCTGCAAAATTTATTCTGTGCAGACTTTACTGATTCTAGTCTGGATCTAAAATGAATTATCCATTGAAGTTTCATAACAGTAACCAAAATAGTTTAATCTTTGGGTTATGAGAGTTATAGCTGACTAAAGCCATCATATGCAAAAGATATATATATGTCCATCGAGCTTTAAATTTTTTGCCAAGTTTTCAGTAAAAGATTCATATTTTTCTGTAGTGTTACTGAGGTGTCCTGTTAATAAGATTGGGAATGTGCAGTCTCTTTCTGGAGGAGGGTAGTAGAATCACTAGTGTCACAGCATCTTTTATTATCAAGATGCTTGATTCAAGAAATAATTTGATGTTCACTGTGCATTGAGAACAAATATAGACTATACTACACAGAAGCACTGAACATAATGATTTATACTGACCTAACCTATTAGGGTGTTCGCAGCATGCTTTATCTCATGTTTCTTCACTCAAATCCTTCTCACGTTTTTAAAAAAAACAGAATACTACAGTGTTTGGAAAGGAATCTTGTTAGTGTTTTAAGAGCAAAAATATTTACAATGGTATAGACAAGCAGACCCATCTCCTAAGATTTCCTCCTCAAAAGTCTATCTTTACCATTACAATAGAAATAAGAACCTGTGTGGACTTCACTTCCTCGTACAGACCAATCTCTACAGCACTCTACAGTAAGATTTATTCGTTAAATTAAAGCTAAAAGATGGGTCTTCTTCATATATTACCTGCATCTTCTTAAACAGTTGCACTATTTGATGCATGCACATGTTCAAAATCCCTAATAAAAACATGCGAAATGTTTTAACTCACTACCTAAACTATGTAACTATGTAAATGTTATGTAGTTTCTTGGTTTGATTTTTTTTTTTTTTTTAGAAAAACACTCAAAAGTTCATAACCTATATGCTAAAACATAACACTAAAGTTCATTATCAGACAGTGACAAAAGGCTAAACCACAGCAGTACTGTGGAATGCAATAGAGAAATGGCACAATTTTTTGACGATATATGAATAATCAACTAAAGGTTGTTAAATAAACTCATATTTAACAAATTACTCATTCTCAGATGGCCTGTAGCAGATTATTTATTTACACAGCCTTTTCAATATTCTTTCTGGATCTAAACTCCATATTTATTTGCAACACAGGCTAATTGAAAGCATATTCATAGCACCTTGGATGTAGTCATCCTTTGCTTTCACTTATGAACAGTTTCCTTCTTTTTGTTGTATATACTAGATTTCATCACCTACCCCTTTCTGATATATTGTAACAGAGAAATCACGTAAAATTAGACAGCAGTGGGTGATAATGAAAAGAAAAAAAACAAACCAAAGAACAAAATATAAATGTCATTGAACTGAATAAACTTTTGAATGACTATTTTATTCCACCTAAGTTTTCTTACTGCAGTCATCACACTAGAATGCAGGAGTCTTTAAATATGCAACAAGCAGTGCCTATACGTTTTTCCCATGTTTACTTCAAACCCATAATGACAGCTCCTGGAAATGCAATGTCTTGTTTCAGTATGGCATTTTTTGTACTTTGGTTTGAAAGGTCAAGTTAAAAAAGATACTTTCTAATAAACTTGGAAGGTTTTGAGATCTCTTTCAGCCCAACTCCTATTATTTCTTTGCAAGAATAAGGCATCTAGATTTGAAATTAATTACAAAACTATGAAAATTACCTTCACAAACTTTGTTGAGAGTGCTATTCAGTTTTAATCTGACAATGATTTCAGGAGAACATACTGGATATTTTTTCCTTCAGATATCATGAGCATCGACTAGATTGCAAAGATTGCCTGGAGGCCTTAATAGCAAAAAGCTCACACTGCTTAGGTCAATTAAAGATAACAATTTCACCCTTCTGTGAATCAGTTGGTCAGCTTTTACAGGCCAGTGACACACATGGTAGTTGGAACTAGAGAGTAACAATTCAAAAAACAGCTTAATTCAAATTAAGAAAAGCAGGAAGGGGAAGGAGGAAAGGAAGGAGCAAGGTACATGTTTTCCCTTCACTTATTCTACAGCTTTACAGGACTTTAAAAGGATGCATGTTATTTGTTCTTTTTCCTGTTCTTTCTGAAATGATTGGAGAAGTTTTCTGGGTTGTACCTAAATTCAGCCAAATGTGTTAATAATTGTAAACTTGCCTACTTTTTTGCTGTTCCGTGGGCCTTCTATTACAGTCCCCCTAGTGTTTCCTAACAGTACCTTCTTATACTGGTGGCCACAGGCAAAACCACACAAAAACGAAAGAGTTTAAGTTAGCAAGAAGTCAGAGTCCCTTGATATGGTTGATAGCTTTGGAATTACAACACTGGCAGGAATTTCAGCAGCTCTGTGGAGAAAATTTGGGTTACAAAAAATTTCAGGGCAGATGTAAAGATGTTTAATAGGTGTGATGCACGGCCCATGATACCCTGTCCACATGGCTACAGTAAATAGTGTACTTTGCGGTTTCATGCACAAATAGATGACATACATACGACTGTATTTCTGGAGTCAGAGAAGAAGAAAAAAATTTTTGAGGAAGATAATAACTGTACTTGTTATGAAAACAGAACAAAATATGCTTACAAATAGGAGAGGAAAAAACATTGGAATTTCTTGTGAGAATGACACTGAAATGGAAGTCTCTGCTCCAACTCAGAAAAGCAGCTTCATTTGAAAAGGAACTCAGGGGAAAAAGAAAATTAATAGCCTCCCAATCTACCAAAATAAAAGTGTTGTACTGAACAAAAGATGGACTTAGTAAGATACATATATGTATATACGTGTATAAGCATTTTCTTCAATAAATCTCTTTTGGAAATAATATATATTTTTTTCTAAGGTGAAAGTAATGAAATTTGCTTTGAAAAGCTAGTTCTAAAGAATTCTGTAGAACTGTACTTGCCATTTCTACCTAGAAAAAAGACTACAAAATCAATATATTTTATTTAAGTTTCTAATGTCTTACATTAAGTTCCATTACAGAACATTTCAACCTTCCTTTTTTTAAATAATTCCAAATGGTGAATAAATTTAAAAGCATGTAATATTTCACTGTCAACTTATTAAACAACTTTGTCCTTTCTATTTCCAGGAGCTATATAGAATGAGTAGTTAATTGATCTACTAATGCTGCTTTTCATATTATTATGGAACACTGTAGATGCATATAGGTCATTTGTTACAGGACAGAAACTGCACAGTCCTACCCTTTGAAGAATTTTTCTTTATTCTTAGGACCAACATGGCTGACAAATTTGCTTTCATGGATAGGACACTTTTTGGAAAGTGAAAGAGATGAAGAAGCTACAGCAGGTTGCCCAGACTATCTCTGTTTCAGTTTTGAGCATCTCCAAAAATGGAAACTCCATAGGCTTTCTGGGAAACCTTCTGCAGTGTTTAATGAACCTCACAGAAGAAACGAAAAAATATATGTGTATATATATAGATAGACATAAAACCCCCTTTTTCTTATGTTTAAATGGAATTTTCTACATTCCTCTTCATCTCCATAGCCTCTTGGCCTGCCAGTGGCCACCACTGGGAAAAGTCCAGCTGCAAGATCTTTACCCCTTCTCACAAGGGAATTTACACACTTCAGTATGATTCCCCTGAGCAGTCTCTTCTCCAGGCCAAACAGTCCCAGATCTCTGTTTCTTTTCAGGTCGAATGTGCTAAAATCTTAACCACCTTTGTGGCCTTTTGCTGGACTCACTTCAGTATGTGCTTGCCTCTCTCTTGTACTGGGGAGCTCAGAACTGGACACACCACTCCAGGTGTGGTCTCACTAGTGCTGAGCAGAAGTGAACATTCATCTCCCTCAACCTGCTTGCAGCACTCTGTCTAAAGCAACCCATGGTCTTCTTTGCCATAAGGGCATATTGCTGACCTGTGATCAACAAGTTGTCCTCTAGGATCCTGGGTTCTTCTCTGCAGAGCTGCTTTCCAGATGGTCAGCCCCCATCCATTACTTGTGTCTGGGGTTATTTTCTCCCAGGTGTAAGACTTGGGATTTCTCTTTGTTGAGCACTATAAGATTTCTGTTTGCCTACTTTTTCATCCTGTCAAGACTCCTTTGAATGGTAGACAAACCATCTGGTATATCAGCCATTCCTCCGAGTTTTGTATCACTTGCAAACATACTGAGCATGTGCTTTGTTGCCCATGTCATTAATGAATATGTTAAAAAGTACTGGGCTCAGTAATGACCCCGTTTGTACTTCAACAGTGATGGGCCTCCAGCAAACTGAGCATCTTTTCCAGATTTTAACTTCCAGTTCAACAGGAGGCTGGAAGAGTCAACATGAAGTCACTGAGGGTTAATCATGCCTGACCAATCTGATTGCCTTCTGTGAAGAGATGACCGGCTTAAAGGACTAGGGAACAGCAGTGGATGATGTTTACTTTGCCTTCAGCGAAGCTTTTGACAAGGCTCTCCACAGTAGCCTTGTAAGAGAGACAGTGGAGCATGAAATGGATAAGGTAAGATAGGGTGGAAATTGGCTGGAATGCAAGATTCAGAGTGTTGTGACCACCAGTAAAGAGCTCAACTGGAAACTGGTTGCTAGTTGATTACTCGAGGGTTGATAACAGAGATGATATTCTTTAATACCTTTTATTGGAATGGGAGCTGGAATGAATTATCTCAGAGCTCAGGATGACACCAAACCAGGGAGGGGCCATACATTGAAGGTCAGAACTGCCATTCTCCAGACTGATGAGATCCCTTTGAAATATCATGACACAAATATAATGAAATTCAACAAAGGCAAATGTAAAGTTTTGCCCCCCAGACAGTGTAAAACTATGCAACTGTACAATGTGGTGCCAGCTGGCTGGGAAGCAGTTTGGCAGAAAGGGACCTGGCAATGTGCTTTGGCAGCAAAGATGCACAACTGTACCCCAAGCTGTAGAAGAGTAAAACAGCAGCCAGCAGACCAACGTAAATTATTCCTCACCTCTATATTGTGTTTGTGAGTCCACAGCTGGAGCACTGTGTCCCATTTGGGGCTTTCCACTACAAGGAGGACAATAACATAAGACATTAAATTCAGTGGAGGGCCACTGAGGCACTTGTCTTCTGGGGCACTTGTCCTGTGATGGGAGGATGAGAGAGCTGCATTTGTTCAGCCCGGAGAAAATAACAGAATGTTCTGAGTTGGAAGGGACCCACAAGGATCATCAAGTCTAACTGCTATCCTTGCATATGACAGCCCCACAGTTCACACCATGTGTCTGAGGGCATTGTCCAGTCTCTTCTTGAATACTGTCAAGCTTGGAACCATGACTGCCTCCCTGGGAAGCCTGCTCCAGTGCTCCACCACATTCTGACTGAAGAACTTTTTCCTAATGTCTGACCTAAACCTCCCCTGGGACATCTTCCTGCCATTCTCTTGGCTTCTGGCATTGATCGCTAAAGAGTTCGGCTTCTACTCTTCCTCCTCCCCTTGTGAGGAAGCTGTGGAACATGATGAGGTCTCCCCTTAGTCTCCTCCAGGCTGAACAAACCAAGTTACTCAGCCACTCCTCATACGGCTTCCTCTCCAAACCCTTCACCAACTTTATAGCCCTCTTCTGGACACCCTCCAATAGCTTTATATCTTTTTTATCCTGTGGCGCTCAGAACTGCACACAGTGCTGCAGGTGAGGCTGCACCAGTGCAGAGCAGAGAGGGACAATCATCTCTCTCGCTCAGCTGGCAATGCTGTGCTTGATGCACCCCAGGACACGGTTGTCCCTCCTGGCTGCCAGGGCACACTGTTGGCTCATGATCAACTTGACATCCACCAGAATCTCCAGATCCCTCTCTGTGGAGCTGCTTTCCAGCCTCTCATCCCACAGTATGTACAGCCAGGGTTGCCATGTCCCAGGTGCAAAATCTGGCACTTGCCCTTGTTGAACTTTATGCGGTTGGTGATTGCTCAGTTCTTCAGTTTGTCCAGATCCCTCTGCAGGACCTCCTCCCAATTTTGTGTCATTAGTGAACCTACTTAGTATTCCCTCAAGTCCTGAGTCTAAGTCATTTATGAAGACATTGAAGAGGGCTGGCCCTAAAATGGATCCCTGCAGAACCTGCTAGTGACTGGTCACCATCTCCACATAACTGCGTTTACTAGAACCTTTTGAGCACGGCCCATCAACCAATTGCTCACTCACTGCATTATGCGTATATTCTTGTCCAGGAGGATACTATGAGATACAGTATTGAAGGCTTTAGTGAAATCCAAAAATATCACATCGACAGGCTTCCCTTGGTTAACTGGTTGGGTAACCTTGTTAAGCAGGACTTTCCCCTCATGAACCAGTGCTGGCTGCGACCAGTGACTGTGTTGTCAATCAGATGTTTTTCAATAACTCCCACAACAATCTTCTCCATAATTTTGCCAGAAACCGAAGTGAGGTTGACAGGCCGAGGTCATCCCTACTGGTATTCTTAAATAATAGACTGGGGCAACATTTGGCAGCTTCCAGTCAACTGGGACTTCTCCAGATTCCCAGGAGCATTGAAAAATCATGGAGACAAGCCTCGTTACGTTATCAGCCAGTTCTTTAAGCACCCTTGGATGACTGGTTTGGAAAGAGGGAACCTTAATCCTGTTTCCATATACCTAATGTGAGAGCATAGAGAAGACTTTTCTCCAAGGTGCATGGTGACACAATGGGAGGCAATGGATGTAAGTTGCAACAAAGGAAATTGCATGTAGAATTTAGAATGTTTGTTCATTTTTTTTCCAGCTTGAAGGCAGCCATGGATTGAAATAAGTTGCCCAGAAAGACTCTGAAATCTGTCCTTGGAAGTATTCAAACCATGACAGGACAAGGCCCTACGCAGTCTTATATAATTTGGCCCTTCTTTTGTAGGGATGAGTGAGTGCTAATCAAACAAACACCAGAGACCCTTTCCAATTTAAATCAGTCTATGTTTCCATGTTCAAGAAGTCTGCTGGCAAACAACCCCCTTTAAAACCAATGGTAGCTAGTGCTAGCTAATCTGATTCTAACTTTTTTCCTAATTGTTATGATCCTGAGCTTCAAATGTACTTGTGACTTTGGTTATATGGTTGTGGAACACAGATCATGCACTCACAGACAAAATGGTAGTATCTAATGTAATACAGAGAATTGGTCCACAGCTAGGGCCGTGGTTTCTATAGAAATAATAAAAAATAATTCTGTATTGAAGTTCTGATACTTAAGAAGTCCTTGGTATTATACAGATAAGGTGAAAGCACTTAATAAGAAAAATAATATGTAAAAGGAATGCCTCCCACAGGAAATATAATTTAACAACTACTCTCTATTGGCACTATCGCTAAATTAATTTTGACTCTATACAATAGTTTTTTATTGTATTTAATAAAGACTTCTATGAACACTCAATTTTTAGCCTACTTTATTTATCTAGTGTATGTATATATTATAGATACATATACACATTAGATCAAACCAGGAAATATTTAGTTTGAATGCCTCCAGTTTTAATTTGTTTCTTAATAAATGATCTCGGGTTTTTTGCAAAACCTCTTCCAGTAGCTGGTGTGTCAGAGAACAAATCTCACCCAATACAACAATCTAAGCTTACTATTAATCTATTTGGTGGGGGAGGTGTCAAGGAAAAAAAAAAAAAAAATGCAGAGAATTTTCACCTTTATTACCCCCAAAATGAAATAAGGACATTTTTCCCTATCCCAGAGTTCCAAAAAATTATTATCAGAATCTACTACTAGAAGGGTAACACGAAAATTTTTGTCATCAACAAGTATGCACATACGTGCATCCACACAGACACACAACTAACCCTGAAAGCTTTAGTCTGCAAGTTACTTAACAATGGTTATTTATATCCTTTTTAAAAATTATTTTATAAAAAAATAATGTATTTCATTTGGTTTATGTAGGGGAAGGAAGAGTTCACTCCCAGCAACCAAAACATACAAAGTAGAAGGTTGTGGAATACCTGACAATCAAGGCATGTTTGGACTTCGAGGTGCCAAACGCAGCCTTCAAGAATCTACACAGTACAGAAACATACATACTGTAGCATCAAATGTGGCCCACTATTTATCTGCTGGAAACTTTTTTGTTTAGTCTGTCTTTGTTGGGCCTACTTGAGATTTTTTTCTTTAAAAACAAACAAAAAAAACCTACAGCCTTACTAGCTTACAGAAAGAAAGCTGTTATGTTTATTATCGTTAGCTGAGAATGTAGAGACTTATATTTTCATAGAATCCAAGGATAAGAGGAAATCTCTTCCCTGTTGTGTGTCTGTTTCTGTATCTGTACATTCATAAATCATTGCAATATTTTCCAGATAAAACACTTGGATCACATAACTTCTCAAAGTTACAGCTCTCTTGTTCCACAAGTATTTATCCAATGGTGTTTGTCCATCTCTAAGGATGTGCAAAATTGTATTGGATTGCAAAGCTATGAAAATCCTTTGGGAGTAGGCAGCAACTTTAAAACTCTAATACATCTTCCACATTGAGATTGATATTTTAATTTTCTTGTGCAGGTAATAATGAAAGATTGATGGATTTTATTTTTAGTGTGTTTACTTTTACTATAAAGTATGCAACAAATGTCTTGCCATTTGTTATAAGACCATAAAAGTCAATATTGTACAAACAATGCCAGAAAACTCTCAAGTGCAAAGGCCATCTGAAATTAAAGATAAAACTTTCTATTTCTTCATACTAATTTTTTCTCAGATATACTACACATTTTCCTATATAACCTGAGTGAGCAATATTTCAATATTTTAGTTTTCTCTTCTTGAAAGAGAAGAAGAATGAGCAGAGCATGACAGTCCAGGCCAAAGCTAAAGAAACATTTGAGGCTGTGTAAAATTTAGGAAGGGAAACTTTGCCAGCTACCAGAGATCAGAAGTCATTAGTTGTATATTTAAAAATACCAAAATCATGCTTTTCCAACTCCTCTAAAATGTTCAGTGTGTTCTATGGTCTGTCTGCTAGTTTGTCGCTACGATCATCACAAGTTTGTGCAATATCTGCCGTTCTCATTGTGAGAAAGATCATGACGACCTATTGGCAATTAAGGAACTCCTGTCTTCTCAACTATCATTTCATATTTACTTCCAAACTGGCAACATAAAAAATTTAATCAGAATATTGCCTCTACTCACCACCTCATGCATGATAACAAATAATATCAAGCAAATACCTTTTTTAACCAGACCATTTTTGATGATCCAATTAGTCAAAACACCTACACTCAACCCATAAAAATCAAATCCATCCTGTGCTTGAAAGCCCAGAGTGTGTGAAGCTAAAAATGACAATCTCTCTGTGTGTTTAGCAAGGTACTTATCAAACAGAAAGATAAGTATAATACAAGAAACTGATCAGACCTTACCTGAGGCATCCATACAAATCTGATTACTCATGTTCAAATAAGAGTAATTCAATCAGAAGCAAATGCAGAGCAGAACTACCAAAGTGATCAAGGAATTGGAGAGCTTTTAAGAGGATATTGGAAGATTTTTACAGCTTTAATCTGAGAAATTAAGATTAAAGTGCAGTCACTGTGAAGACATTGTAAGGCAAACACCAGGTCATAAGAAATATTATGCTAGTTGAAGGCAAGGTTGGGACAAGAATGAAAGTGCATGAGCAAATCACAATTATAAGCAGGTCAAAAATGAGAAGTATTCTAAGCAAAACTTGAAACTATGGGGCAGTTCCCATACAGTCATATGGAGAGAGGAAACTGGGGGAGTATGACTGAAGCTGACCTTAATTTATACAACAATTTTATACAAAAAAATAACTCCCACTGTATTCAGGAGTCTAATCAAGGAACATAGAAGCTTCCTTATCTGGCCAAAACAAGTGGAGATGAGAGGTCTAAGAGACCAACTTATGCACCTCCTATTCTGTCAGCCTGACATCACACAGACATTTGTGTCTGACATTTATTTTCATTGAGACATTTAAAATTGATTTTACCATAGAGAGAGATTTTACATGGAAAAGTAAACTTAGTTCAAGGTGGTAGACAGGAATGCACCAAGATATTATTATATTGATATACTTAAATGATTAAGGGAAATATATTGCACAATCAAGATTTTTATGTTCTTGTTATTATTTAAAAAGCAGTGGAACACTGGAAGATTAACTTATATCTTACCAAGTATACATAATTTTATACATCCAGCAATCTGAAGCCTATTTTTTCCTAATACTTGTTTTTTTCCTGGAAACTCCTTGAAACAGGAGACTGCCTCACCGATATTGAGAATTATGTTACTAAGATGACATAACAAGCTTATACGTAATGAGGGCAAGACAATAGAATACATATCACGACTGTACAGATGAATTGTGAATAGAAACTGTTGGAGAAAGTTTTCACAAACAGATATTCTCTCTGTTCCTCCCAACATTCTCTGCATTTATTGTTGTTACTAAATCAAATTGGATTTTGAACTATCAAGACCTGTCATACTAGGTAAGGACAGTAATTTTAATAGAATAAGGCAAGAGCTTACTCTTCTATAAGTTAAAAAGTTGTAATCATGTTATATACTTATACCCTAGAGACACTTGAAATCATGTTTATTAAATGTAATCAAAATGCTTTACGTTTCAGCAAAATACATTGAAGAAGAATTAATCTTTAACTCTAAACAGATAAAGCTTAATGCAAAGTACTCAATGTCATGTATTATTCAATAAATAAAAACTGTGTGTACCTTGTGTGTACCACTTTTTTGTTCTCAAGGCTAAGTACTAATAGGTCAGGAAAAACCTTATGAGACTAAAACAAGGACAAGAAAGGAAGTAATGACAGATTAAATTTGTAAAAAATGAGCTTTGGTAACAGATACACTACTGTTGATTTAATAGAGGTCTGTCTTCAGATATCACCAGCTTACCATCATATCTGCAGTTCCTTATTACTAAATAAGGGAATATTCCTTAAAAAAAAAAAAAAGTTTATTTTTCCTTCCTTCCTCCCTTCCTCCCTCCCTTCCTCCCTTCCTTCCTTCCTTCCTTCCTTCCTCCCTTCCTCCCTTCCTCCCTTCCTCCCTTCCTCCCTTCCTCCCTTCCTCCCTTCCTCCCTTCCTCCCTTCCTCCCTTCCTTCCTTCCTTCCTTCCTTCCTTCCTTCCTTCCTTCCTTCCTTCCTTCCTTCCTTCCTTCCTTCTTTCTTTCCTATACCCCAAATTACTGTCCACTGAGGTTACAGAAGATCCCTGAGATCCCTGATAGCACATTGTCCCAGCAGCAAGAGTGTTTTCTGCTCTATTTCATGTACTCCCCCACTTCCACTGCTACAGTGGCTTTTAACAAAGATGGACTGTGGGGTCTTGCAAGGTTTCCATAACTCTTCTCTTGCCCTTAACACTTTGTTAAGCAGCACTCCATTGCCACCAGAGACTTCAAACTTTATCTTGCTCACAGACACACACAAAACACATTTTTAACAGGAATTCAGTATGACATACAAGCCCATTGTCTGTGTCTATAACTGAAAATAAAAGTAATTAGGGCTTGTACTTAGGTCCTGAATACAAGCCGCACTGCAAAAGTCATAGTGGTGTAACTAACTTTTTCTTCTCACCCCGTACAGATATAGAGTCTAGAAAAGCTTCTGTCCTGTCCTGTTCCCTAATCGATGCTAAGAATTGTCTTGGACGCAGGTTAAAATCATGCCAGGAACATGTATGGTTAAAAGCCATGGATGAGAACATCACGGTTCTCAAGCCCCTACAGTCTACATCCTTCCAATTTCCTGTAGGAATGGTGAGGGTTTTTTTCCTTCCCCTAATTCAATATTTAATTTTGCTGCTGTTGCTAGAAATCTTTGTGATAACAGAAATGCAGCAATGCCTTTTTCAACATTGTTCCCATTTGTTCTTAAAAATAGCATCAGAATGTTACTTGAGTTATGAAGGCTTTTGTCTAGTTAGCATTTGCAGGCTCATACTTCAACATATGTGTTAAATAACTTACTCTCTGCTTCAGCAATATGGAAAAACAGCACTCTAAGGGCAGAAGAATCTACCATCTCAAAAGCTTTAGCTACAGGAGAATTACATATATTAATAGCTTGCTACCTGGGAAGTCCTCAGGTAACATACATTTCTATGTACAGCATTTCATGGAACTAAATGAAATAGAAAAGTGTTGTGCACTCCACAGCTATAGCCTATGAAAGTTAACATAGCTTTGATGTAAATACCGATTTTAATGTGAGTTTAGTGAAGTGAGAATTTGTAAGCTTTCAAGACTCAGATGAATTCACAGAGGAGAAAGGATTCCCAAACTAATTATTTTTGTATCTCAGTCTCACAACATGTGACATTTTCTATTTAACCAGACAAGGTGAGGCAGACAGAGTGCTTTTTAAAACAATAAATTCTGTCACCAAACCTTCATTTACAACACAACAATATGAATTTCTGTTGCTTATTTTCAATTGCTTTTTTTCAATGCTGCCTTGTACTACTCTCTTGTTTCTTACAGTGGTTTACATGACCAGTCTATGAATAAGTGCAGAGAACTGATCTGGCTTTGAAAGGAAAAAAAATCCCTCAAACACACATGTAAATGCATATTTGGCAAGATGTTTAAGCTGGTGTGGCTAACATTGCAGCTTGGGGAAAAAATATGTAGATTATTGTGCAGCTGAGATGCCGATCAGCTTTAGTACAGGAGTAAGAATGAACAGTGGCAAGAATAAAACAAGTTCAGATACCAGAATGAACCATATTATGAAACCATGATCTAAAGTTCCTTAATGATACCTCCTTTCTATAGGGTTAAATTCTTTACATGACAGTTAGAATAAATATCTGGTAAAAGGACTCTTGCACAAATGACAGCAAGAGGAGAAACATGTAAGTAAACACAAGTAAAGCCCTACATCTGCAATTTGATATAATACTATTTGTGGCATCCTAATTAATCAGAAAAGGAGAATTTTAAGGGTTAAATTAAAAATAAAAGCTTAAATTGTTTTTGGTTATGTTTGTTTGCTTGTTTCATAGAATTCTCTCTCAGCAAAATGCAGTGATACCTTCAGAACTTCTGTCATGTAAGTACATATTTTAGTAAATAGTTTTTAGCTGACAAAATGTGATTTTTCTTTTTTTAATTAGTCAGTTTTGACATTAAAAAAAACTTAAAAGCTCCTTCAAAAGCCCTTAAGTTTGTATCATGCCAAGTGGATGTCCCTGTATGCTCATTATATGTGAACACTCTGCTAAAAATCCTGCTGCACTGATGGGATAAAGAAGCAGGGGTCTAGAGAAAAAAAGTCACAGATCCACTGCACACCTAAATTAAAACAGTGCTGTGCTGTTAGAAATGCTGCATTTTGTTTCCGTTTATTAAAAGAGTGACAAAGTAGCATGTTATCCATTTAAACAAATAAACATTTCAGAAAAGGGAAACAAAATGTTTAAACCCCCAATCTTAGAGCTTTCAAAAATAAAAATTCCTGGGATCACTCTGAGGGACAAAGATGATTATTTACATGCAGACAACATAGAAACCAAGTAAACGTGTGCGTGCATCTGTGAGAGCAAATGTTCACTTGAAAATACAGGTGAGAGCCTTTTATTACATAAACTTTGAGACAGCACAGAAATGATCCAAACACAGAGAAGTACTTTAAAACCTGAGTTATGGTGCATAACCATCATTCAAAGGAGCAGAATGTGAAGAGTTTCCAACACACTTGTATTTTCACAAAACACAGTGAAGTATGGACAGAACATTTAAAGTCCTGAAAGCATCATGGCCAAATAACTACAGCACTTCACCCTAGAAAATAAGCCAGTTTAGCCTTTTCCATAACTACACACCTGCTCCCAGTGCTGTACGGTGGCCGACACCATCCAGCTGAACACAGCAGTGTAAACCTGGCTCTGAACAACAGTTTCCAGGAAAGTTAACTGCTTGCACAGACCTCTCTGTTTTAAATGTAGCTGTAGAGCTAATCATAGGGAGTACTAGTGTTCAATTTTGCACTGTTACAAAAAACCTGAAAGAGTAAGTAAAAAATAACAACTCAAGGTATTCCAGTTCAATCCCCTGACAAAGACCTGTGGTTGTTCCCAGAAGAACAATCTGACTGGACAGAGTGAAACCCATGGACATTTTTTGTTAAGTAATAAACTTGTAAAGAACTGAAGAGTGGCAAGAAGTGAGAGCGAACAGATTTCTCAAGACTTCTGAAAAATTTGGCATACTATTCCCTTGATATTTTTGGTCCTCAGGCTTGAATTTTATTTGTTTTAGATTTCAGGGATTCTTAATGAGTGAAGATTTCCTAACCTGTAGTTACAAACACAAGTGTTCTTCTTTTCCCCTAACACTTACCCTCAAACTCATTTTACATAACTGGCATTTCGGAGTCCACCCAAACAACATCTCCTACCCCACTGAGTTCTGTAGTAGCCTCATTTGTAGTTAATATGTTCAGCAATGGTCTAATCAAAACTTATTCTGTAGAGGACTAACTCTCAGGGCTGTTTGTATCTGGAGATGACACTACATTCTCATCTACCTCTTATGAGTTCATGGCTATAACTGACACTCACAGACAGACACTATTAAACAATTTCCATGTGTTCTACATCTCAATAATTATTTTGGGAGTCAAACATCACCAATGTGGTAAAAGATAAAACAAAGAAGAAACACACTAGTTCTTTGTAATATTTTTATGTAATACGACATTCTGTCCACTTTGGTTGTGGTTGTCTATTTTAACCCTAAACTCAAAACAACATATGGAACACCAGAAGGTATTTTCATCCTCCTCAGTTTTATCACAATCTTGACAGCCAAATTAGTATTGTGGCTATTTGAACAATGAAGCCATCTGTGAGGCTGATGTCATATCGAAGGAAAAGTTTACTACAATACTTGTTCAATGTGCAGCTAAAGGAGATTGTCTGCAATTATTTGTCTAAAAGATTATTTACTTGAGGCAATGGAAGAGAGTTTAATACTGAAATTGCCCCAGATTTCATTAACTCCATGTTTGTTTCTGTACTACAAGAGTGCAAAGGGGTAAGAGCAATCTCCAAATCTGAAAAAAAAAACAAAAATGAAAAAAACCCAAGTCTCTTCTACTCAAAACCCTAGCAGACTTATTTCACTGGGCACCATGCTGCACTTCCAGATACTTCACACACATGTGAGTCACTAGATTAGGATAAGGAGACATGCTGACTACACTATACGCTAAAATGAGCCGGAACTGAGGACAGCTGGCACACTATTATTACACTTTCTGAGCCTGCAAAGCAGAATGGCTGCATCCAGATTGCCTGTTCAGAACAGTCACCAGGCTGTACCAACTTCTGAGTCATTCCCAGGACTCATTCAGGAATGTGTTACTTGGCCCCAAAAAAACTTGTGCTGCAATCCATCCAACAATAGTATAAATGGCTGTCAGTGCCCCTGCCCCTGTTCTGACAGGGGTTAATATCCTGGTGCAGACTAAGACATGGGGACCATGTTGATTGCTCACTCATACCAGGCAAGGAAGAGAAAGAGCATCAAGAGATAATGTGGTAGGTGGACACTAAACTTTTGGATGGCTATGTGATCACTGTCCTATCTTTTTGCTGTCCCTCAGAGAGCACTTCAAGCCTGTTTTGCTTTGAAATAATTCTGTGATATATCCCACAGTATACAAAAAGAAGCATTAAGAAGATCAGCTTTCCCTTTACAATGATTATTCCAGGGGAGAAATCATAAAGTTATCTCTGCGGCTACCTCCGATGGAATGGGACAACCTCCTCATATACAACCAAGGAGATTTTTGTGTTTGTTTTTGAGAAATAGCCATTCCCATCAGCTTGGATATGCAAAGAATATATTATTAAAAATCAGTTAAAAGTACAACCTCACAGGATATGAAAGAATGAAGTAAGGATAAAATCTGCACTATACACATAGCAAGTATGATATCTACACAAATTCACAATATTCAAATAGATCAAATAGGCTTTTTTTCCAAAGACTGTCATGTAACATTTTAGACAACATTTTCCAACAATTTTAGCCTGTTGAAGAGCTACCTATGGCCTTGTATGGGCTTCAGAAGTTTTAAAGGTGACAGTTCTCACTGCGCTGTCCCTCTAAGGTGCACTGCAGCCTGGCACATCAATTTGCTTCACGTTAACCCTACAAGAGAAAACTGATTTTATGTATCTGTCTGTTAATACTGACCTATTAAATTTTCCCACCGAAAGGCAATTCTGTAACCTGCTAGCTGTTAAATGGCAGATAAATGAAAACTTTATGTTCATTCAGTAATAAAAGCAGCTGTTTTTCCCTAAACTAGTTTTCCACTTATAAAGAGCTTGTCAAGGTGAGGGGTAACATCTCAAGAGACAAATACATTCTGCCATCATCATTCACCCACATTTTTAATGTGGTTCCAAGGCTGGCTATGAAATATCTCCCAAAACATAAGAAATCTTTATGAAACCAACAGAATAGTTCAAATTATTAAGTACCACTTCAACACCTGCAATAGGTTGCATTTACAGATATTAAAGATCTTCATGTTTTCTGATTGCTGGAAAAGTTGAGAGTTTACTGCAACTTATTTTAGATGCTGAATGCTGAAGCAATAAAGGTATACTAATAACATTGTAAGAATTACTACATATTGAATCTCTCCTGACAATATTTTCACTAAGAGCTAAAAAAAATAGTTTATTAAATGGATTTTGCAAAAGCTATTCCTATAAAACATAAGGAGTGTCGTAGACAGTTCAAAAAATTGTATCTGACACAAATATATATTATTCTTGGTTTTATGTGACACACTAAAATCCAAAGGAAAACTTCAGAATTTCAATCTCAGCTGTGCAATGATCTTATTGAATGAAATTAAAAAGCATGGAATAGCTTATTAGAAAAGAAGCATTTTGAGTCTTTGCATCTCCCAATTGCAAAACTTTTTCTCAAAACTCTGAGATGTAGCCTCTACATGTAATAGGATGAGATTTAGAATTCTCATGGTTTTGTTTGCCTTTTATTTGAAGTAAGTCAAAATCCAGTGTCATACTTCTACTCATGCACATCTTTAATCGTAAGTGTTTAGTCAAAGAATTCATTGACAGAAATTCAAATTATATACAAACTAGATGTCTAAATCCAGTAAATAAAAATTGTAAGGCAACAAAATCATTAGGAACAAATTGTTAGAAATCAAGAGGGATTTTTTTCTTCTAGTATTTTGATTTATCAAAACTCTCCTCTCTGATGGTCTTTAATAATACTGTACACCAAAGGTTTGCTTATGAAAGACACAGACCCTTCTTTGGAAAAGTATTTCTGATGTACTCAGGTGCAAATAAAATACAACTGAGCAGAGAAGTGAGAAAGTTGCACAGGAATCAATGTACTTCAGGGTAGAATTGTGCAAAGTATTTTCTTGCAACTGACGCTTACACATCCCCAAATAGAGGTGATTAACACTACTGAAATTTAAAGTTTCTGTTATACAGGATTTTTGGCATTTATAATGAATAATTTTACGCAAAATCCCATCATAGCAGTTAAATTCAGTTATGGGCACAAATTGCAATCTTCCTATCAACAAGCAGCCCAACAAGTTAAATGTTTCATGTTTCAGTTTAGGGGCCCCAAGAACACACCCTTTCCTGGGGGTCCAGCTACTGTTCCTATCCACAGTCAAAGTCTCAGGAATACATAAAATCTCCTTGATTTAGTTTCTAGAAGTTGAGAACACTCATTCTATTTCAAGATAACGTACATCACTTCCTACAGCCAGAGTGGTGGTTTACCTGCAACAATAGGATAATGTCAGCAATTCAATCTGTAACTTTCACACTTGAAAAACTCTGAAGTTACAAGTTATGAGATATAAATCCAAATAAAAGCTTTGGTTTACAGAGCTTAAATAATTGCTGTATGCAGCTCATATACACCTAGACTATGGGTATGCTTGTGAGGAAGGAAATAAAAAAAAAAGGATAACAAAACCAGAAAACCCCACCAAAATTAAAACAATCCACACTTCTAGTCACTATTTGTAGCTTCCAACATTTCCCATGTCACCTGTTAGATCATAAAAGATAATATTCAGTATTTTTCCACATGTCAAACTGAGAAAACCTCCATTATAGAATTAAGGAGGCAAGACATACAGAAACAAGTAGCATCTTTCATTTGATTAGTTGGTATAAACAGAAAGCATAAGGCTTGCTCAGCAAGAACCTGACCTGCAAAAGGGCTTCATATCAAAAAATTATGCATCTTCTCAATTCTGACTTAGTTTAAATAGAAAATGTCATTTCTGTCCACAAATTTTGCCTGGCTTATATTTGTAGACCACCAGAAGTACAACAGTTCTGCCAGTAGAATACATTTGGTATTGACAAGAATAGGCAACATGTAATGGTGCATTTATCTACTTCTTCCCCATATACACACACATTCTTCTTTTGGGAACTTGATACAGAATTCACATATCAAGTCAATATGTGAAGCAGAATGAGGAAAAAATTATCTATAACAGAGTAGGGAGAATTTTCACAAAAACATAAAAGGAAATCTGGAATGAGATGTTATTCAACCATTTCAGAAAAATTAATATACATTGTGCCAATCAGAAACCATCTATCAATCAGAATGGCATGAAGTGGGGTAAGGGCTGTTTATTAAACTGTAGAAATACTGAAAAAGTACATTAATGTTAGATGAAATTGTTAGCCTGTAAGTTATACTTTGATCCGAAGTTTTCTCAAGAGCAGCATTGTCTTCCCTGCCCCACAAATCCCACTATACTTCTGAGATACCTTTGAGTATTTGTCAGTTAACTAACAACTGCAGAGGATGTGGGCAAACAGAAGATTTCACTTATCTGCTGCAAGGAATAACATGCAATGGAAAAAAAATTCTACCATTTCATGGGCTAAGATTAATTTTGTAAAAATCAAATCTTTTTGCAGTTGTCAAACGGACAGCAAGCACAGCAGTGAATGAGTAATAAAAAAGTAATAGCCATCTGAGCTGCTCTAAGGGAAAACTCAACAGAACTCAAGACGGCTTTTACAGACTTATGCAGGACCTTTTTTTCTTTTAAATCTGAATAACCAATGGACAGATTCATTGTGTGCAGGTCCCATTTCAAGCTGGACATATACATACACTAGAGTGATTAAAAAAATGTTTTCCTTCCTCCTTTTAAATATAAGCTGGTTAGGATTTTATTGGGCTGACTTTTCTCAAAATAAAAACTCTGTAGATCACATCTACTCTTTATAAAATGTAAAATTGTTAGCTTAGCTCTTCCTGTGTTTTACATGGTATTAAGTAAGTGAGAAAACTTAGGATTTCTTCTAGCACTACACAAAGTAACCTTACTGTCTTAAAATATGCTATAAAGTTTAAAAGCATTTGATGGCTTAAACATTCAGAGGAACTTAGTGTTGTAGATCATGGGAGGAAAACTCATTTACCCATCCTTTTTACAGCTCCAAGCAAGGCAGTGCTGCATAAAAGATACTTTGTCATTCCCTTGCCCTTCATACCAGGCTGATTTCCCTGATGTTGGTGGACAAAAGCATATGAGCTTTCTCAGTGTACAAGGCCACAGACAATTTTACGTGGATGGAAGAAGTGGACAGTTTCCTGTCTCATGTACTGAGCACTGTTTCCAGGTTTCAGTTGCAGAATGTCACTTTGGTAATTATACCCAGTCTATGATATACCTGCTTAGGTTATGTCAGTGATTTTTTTTTCATATTTGTTTTTAAGTTAGATAACTCATTTCTTCCAAGACTTCTTATCTTTTCATTTGAGAAAACAAGTAATCATACTGACAAAAAATAGAAAGGAACTAAAAACAAACAAATAAACAAACAAAACAAACACTCCAAATATGTGTGACAGTTCCTGTAAGTAGAATTATTTAACACATATCTAAATGTTTTTGGAAGATGCCTTTCTAGGATTAGTGCTGAAATGTAATAACTTGAAAGCATTTTGTTATACTTTGTGTTTAATTAGAATTAGAATTAGAATTAGAATTAGAATTAGAATTAGAATTAGAATTAGAATTAGAATTAGAATTAGGATAGAATAAGTCAAACTGCCAAAGCCACAAGAGGTCTCACCCACATCCACATGTTCATAAAGTCTGGGGCTGGTATTATCAGCTGCCTGACCCTCCAGGTAGGGTGCTGGTATTATCAGCTACCTGACTCTCCAAGTAGGGTGCTGGGAGCTACAGCATTTTTCACAATATTAGTTTTCCTTCACTTTTTTTCTGCCTGGTCCAGAAAAACACTGTGGAGTCAGCAAACTACTGGCTTACAGTGCTAGGGATGCAGAAGGAGCAGTAAGTGAGAAAAACATAACCCTTTCCATTTTTAGCCAGTCATTAGATTAGTTTAGGTAAAAAACTTCAAATCCCACTTACCTCCTTGTTTCATGACTCCAAGCAATGCTACATTGCTTATAAGATATTTTAGATTTCCCCTGCTTTTTCATTTGCCTTTCCCCTACCTTTGTCTTAATTTTGTCTGCTAATTGTTTAAATTCTGCAGCACAAAGATGACTTCTTAATCCTGTTCATCACACTGTGCAAACAAAGTATTGTGATGAGTGGAAAGTGTGTTTGGTTTGAAAATAGTAATATCACATATAAAGGGGTTGCTCAGATTGATCAAAAATAGGGAAGAAAATTCCAGAGCAGGTGCAAAAGATGATATAACATTACTCTGCCATGTATTTGAGACCAAAGGAAAGAAAGAGGGCTAGATGCAAAATTATATGCATCATGGCCAAATGTAAGACAATATAATGAGCTTGAAAACTAGGTTCTTGCACTTCAGTGAGTTGTAGATCACTGTAAACATCATAGATTATTTCAGTACAGTCTTGTATCTACAAGCTAGCACTGACTGGTTGAACCCCAGCTAGCAATCTAAACCATAATGTCCACTTATTCAACTCCCCACCACCACACCCCAAAGTAGGGCAGAGAATTGAAAGGGAAGGGAGAAAGCAGGTTAGGATATTATAAAAACAGTTTAATAAAATAACAAAATAATAGTAATATATTAATACTTCTAATAATATAAAATAAAATATGAATAAATTATACTCAGCGAAATTCCTGACAAACTCTGTCCACACCAAGCAGCCAGTCCCACGAGGACAGCACCCTGGTCCCAAACCACCAGTCCCAGGGAGAGAGAGAAAAAGCCAAAAAGACAGAAAGGCCCAAAGGCCAGCTGTAAAATGGTAGAACTGCAAGAGGCTGAACTGACAAAAGTAACCAAATTAATGGAACTCGCAAACGGAAGTCAACCAGAATGGAGCTGAAAGAGAACACGTCTAATGAGTCAGAAAACCTGACTCCTATTATATATGAAGCATGACACTAATGGTATGGAATATTTTCACTGAGCAGCCTGGATGTCAGTCAAGGTTTGTCCCACATATGGCCCCCTTCCTATCTGCCTCACAACTGCAGATAGAAAACCCAGAAAGACCTTGGTCTCCCAGATGACAGCTAAGAAAATAGTAAGTTCATACATTCTCTTCATACCAACTCAAAAGCGCTAGAAACTTAAATGAAGAAAAACATTAAGCCTGTCCCAGGCTGCCATCTTACTATTCTCAGACTATATTGAAGCAATGACCATGCTAGCAAACAAAAATAAAAGTTTCTAACTGCATGAAGAAAATTACCTCAATTTCAGTCATACTAGCACATCAGCAGAGTATAGAAAGCATTATGATGCTCCTCTGAGTTAGACTGCAACATGGAGCCCAGATTCATGAGGGAAGGAATGCGGGGGCATACTGGATGGAACATAGGGGACACCTCCCAAAAAAAACCCAAAAGAAAACACTTTTCCTCAGTTACAATATTTGACTTCTAAGAATTTCTAGCCATTTCGAGAACTTGTAATCTTGTCCAGAGCTTTAATCAGGAAAATATAGGTTCACATTACATACCACTTTAAAATCTTTCCAAAAATAGGAAAAAATGATCAGAAGGATTACAATAGGAAACTGAGAGAATTGTATAGATTTTACATCAAATATATTAGGTGACCTTAGGGTTTCCTGTAATCAAGTCCCAAATGTCACGTAGTTACTCCATTTGAACCAAATGACTTGTATACTAACCTATAACTCCCAGAAATGCAGAAACATCTTATTAGAGGCATAAAGCACTGTAATTTTTCCCTGGTGATTAATCAACCTTTCAGTTAAAATGTATATCTAATTTTGTATTTGCATTTTTGGTTATATTTTCTAGCTACTGTTATGGTTCTTCTTGAGTAAAAATTGTTCTATT
The DNA here is from genome assembly GCF_964273445.1 of Streptopelia decaocto. Taxonomy (NCBI): domain Eukaryota; kingdom Metazoa; phylum Chordata; class Aves; order Columbiformes; family Columbidae; genus Streptopelia; species Streptopelia decaocto. The sequence goes on along the minus strand of NC_138656.1, from coordinate 97,709,277 downwards.
TTTCTCCTCTGTGAAGGTACATATACTTTCTAATTGAATCTTTCCATCAGCTGCATCTAAAGTTGATGAGAAGGGATTGACAAATGATTTTTCCCAAGTGCAACTCAGCAATAAAATACCATTTCTCACTTTCAATTTTTGGTGTAATTTTCTTTCCTCCTTCCTATTCCCAGGTTTCGTCTTCTTCAAAAACAAAAAAAAAGAGCTTCAACATTTTTTTATTTCATTGGAAATTCACATACTGTGCATCAAAATATGTTCAAATTATTTAATTAAGAAAGACAGGCTTTAGCTCAGACAGATGTAGTCATCAAAGGTAGAGAAAGATTGGCAGAAAACTGCCAGATAATTCTTGTAATTGAAAATTCATACTCAGGTAAATAGGCCTCTCTTTTTCCTTGAGAATTTTTAAGATTTGTTTGTGTTTTTCTGTATGAATTAGAAGCTACACAAGTGTAACCGACATTGAGAACAACGACCTCTGCAGTCCCTGGTGTATATAAACAGCAGCTGATGAAACTGAAGTAAAAAATCTTACACTGCTTAAAAAGGGGCTGGTCATCAGTTTTCCTAGAATGCAGACAGCAGCACAACACAGGCTGAAATATAGTATTGCTAACAAAGGATTTGAAACAACCAGCTACAGATAGAATGGGCAATTCTTAAGAAAGCTAGTACCGATAACTATGAAGTGTAAGCTTATTGTCATTCTCAAGGAAAGATGTTGAAAGTGTGTAAGTCAGAAAAGAGGTCAGTTAGGGATTCTGACACACCAGACTTGAGTCATTTTAGAGATGGACACTGACTGAAGACTGATAGACAAGATTTGTACCTATTTTCTATCTTCACAAAAGTCTGGAGACATAAAGTTCAGCAGCAATCATGTTGTATTACCACTAAGCATGTGGGGAACAAGTGCAAGGCATTGGTTCCACTGTTTCTTCATCCTAAACACACCAAAACACTCTGAGAAGCTACATCTGAAAATAATTCAGTTCCTTGTTCCATATGTCTCTGGAGATTGGGAAAGGAGCTAATTTATCTGAGGAAGGATCAACATTTCTCCAGGCTGGTGATAATACAACTACTTGGTGTCTTTATTATTTAGAGGACATTTTAATGCTATTACTATTAAAGAAAAACAATCAAACATACTTAAGAATAGGTTGTTTATAATGCATCACTAAACCCAAATAAAAGTGATAGAAAAGAAAAAAGCATATATTCCTATGCTAGAGGAAGTCTGATACAAAAATGAATTTCATATCAGAATAAGTTTGCATTGTACATTATTATGTTTACTATCTATTATAAATAAATATACTATGTAAAGTATTTTATATTATATGGTGTCATTTTCATACATCATTGAAAGCTATTTTCCTTTACTAAGTTGTACCAAGATCAGACATAATAAGAGCAAAGATGAGCAAAAATTCAGAACACTTTACAAGAGATGGTTAGGAGCAAGAAATATGTCCCAGTAAGGACTCCCTCCCCCATACTTATCTTTTTTTGTTTAAGGTTGAAATTACTGCATGTTCAATCGAAGACTTCACAACATGATTTCTTAAATATTTTGCTGTTGGTATATAGTACCAAAAAGTGAAATCTTAATAAAAAGGTAAATGGGGAGAAGGATTTGATTCAGAGTATTTCACTCTGCAACAGCATTACATGACAGTTCTACCATCTACAGAGAAGTTCCCTTTGCATACTAACAGAGTATCCAATTAAGCTATGAAAAACAAAAAGTTTAAGTGTAGTCCTTGTAATCTAAAAGATATTATTAAAAAACTTTTGAAGCATGCAGAGTTACAAATTAGTAAAAGAAAAGGATGTTAACAAGGCCAACATTATACAGATAAAGCACAAGCCATGTATCTAGCGAGGATTTGATCTAACTCCTCGGTAGAGTATAATTATGGTAAAAAAGTCATATGCACTGCCAATTTTAGAAGCTGATGAAGTATTGTAAGCTTTATAGTAAAATAAAAACCTACTGTAGAAAGGAAAAGAAGACATTAAGGAGCAAACCCCCACACATATTTCACTTTAAAATAATTTCAAAATATGTCAACTAAAGACACAATTAGGACAAAAATACTGTACAGTATTTTTTACTCAAGCCATGGTACTATGTGAATTAAAGGGAATTTTAGGTGCATACTAGTTTTGTCTGAGAAAGAGTTAAATTTCTTCATAGCAACTCCCATGGTGCTGCTGATAATATAGAGATGTTTTTGCTATTGCTGAGCAGTGCTTGCACAGCATCAAGGCCTTCATGTTTCTCACATACCCCACCAGTGAGTGGGCTGGGGATGCACTAAGAGTTGGGATGGGACACAGCTGGGACAGCTGACCCCAAGTGACCAAATGGATATTTCCTACCCTGTGACACAGTACTCAGCAATAAAAGCCAGGGCAATGTGGAGAAACACAAACAAAACTTGGTATTTTTCTTCCTCAGTAATGATTATGTGTGATGGAGCCCTGCTTTCCTGGATATCACTGAACACCTGCCTGTGGATGGGAAGCAGTGAACTAATTTCTTGTTTTGGTTTGCTTGCATGCACAGCTTCTGCTTCATCTATTAAACAGTCTTTATTTTAACCCACAAGTTTTCTCACTTTTCCCCTTCTGATTCTCTCGCCTATGTCACTGCAGGGAGTGATCGAGTGGCTGGTTGGGGCCCAGTTGCTGGCTGTGGCTAACCCACAACTAGGTGTCATGTATGCAGTTAGCTCTGACTACTTATTCTCTCAACCAGAAAAAATGAGCTGGCTCAAGCCCAGATACTTCCCCCATACACCATAAAATTCCCCATGACAGAAAAATACAAAGCAGGAGATTGCTTGTCTTGCCATTTCTAATCAGCACATGGTATTGCCTTGCTTTTGATCCCTCTGAGCATCACCTTAAACCTCCCTAACTTGACTGCATTGCAATTAACCCAGAAACAAACATACCAATACTAAAGGATTTCTCTCACTAAGGACAAATTAAGAAAACTGAAGCTAGGCCCAGACTAATTACACAGAAGGAGTAGGCTATGTTCACAAGTAAAGGGACGTCTATGTGGAATTACATATGCTTTTGTAAAGGGCAATCAAATTCTACAAGGTGTCTAGCTATATTACTGCCTTTAGGGATTACTACAGGACTAGTTGTAACAACAGTCATAAGTGCAATTAAACATTTTTAATAAATAACTAAAGCTAAAGTCTTACACAGGATTTGTGAAAAGTTTTTTGTACACAGATATGCATCTTCTTCCCCAACACAAGCAGTAGGAAATATATAAAGAACGAATGACAGCTGCTTAAGCTTGATTTTATTAAATATTTCATTTTAATGACCAGCTTTTATTCATGTTATTATAAGACCTGCCACATAGCAACTTCCTTTATATCATAGTATATTTATACAGGGAAGTCTTGAATATTCAGTATTCAGTAGGCTCATATGTTAATTGAATATAGTTGTGCTTCTTATTTCAATTGTTTGCACTGTATATAGTTGTGCTTCTTATTTCAATTGTTTGCACTGAACCTTGCCGAAAACAGAAATGGAGTTGTAAAGACAGACTGGACATTCTCCTGCAGAGTTTTTTCTTAACACAAACCTTTAACAAAAGCAGGATTGTTTTGCACGGGAATCTGCTTGTTTGATGGCACAGTCTTACATCAGACACAGGTGGCGCTACTGCTTTACTTTGTCATGAGAAAGTATGCTGCTTGGCTTGAGTATGGTACCTTCCCAGCTATTTTGGAACAGGATTAAGACAGCACTGCAAATCAAAATAAACACCACACCTTGTTAAATACATTATTTTGGAAAGACAAATTTCACTAGTTACCTATATGATTGATTTTAAAAACCTATTAAAGCTATTTAAGTTATATTTCCGTATATGTACAAAACTACCCCATCAAATAGCATGGCATCTTTCATTTGCCTCACCTAATGCAGAAACCAGGCATTCCTATACTTATGCCCTTGGAGTGGCTGGTACGAATGCTCTAACAATGTCATAGATCAACTGGGTTCGAAACAAAATATGTATTTTATTATTATTATTTTTTAACAAAACACTTGTCTATGAATCTTAGAAGAAGAAATTCTAAAATTAGAGAACTCCAGCAAATCAATCTTCTGGGAAGTTAAATCCCCTAATTTCAAGCCCCTGTTGAGTTGGAGTGAATACAATTTTACTGCCTTACTTGTTCATTTAGCCTTTATTGGCATAAAGATAATCGCAACTCTTCCTGCCAAATCACTGTCACATGGCAGAAACAAATGCAGAAGTAACACAATAAGAAAAGAGAGAGTACTAGAAGCATGGCTCTAAAGCACACCTACATGTGCAGGCTCCCCTTTGTTTTTGTTTGGTTTTAAATGAATTTTTAGAAGGCAGTCCCAACTCCAGACACAGCAGAGATCACTAACAGCCGATTGAGAAAAACAGTCTGAAAAGCTTCAAACACATACAGCAAGGAGTGAATTCCACTAAATATTATTTTCTTTAAGATAACAGAAAAGCATGGAAGTTACTTCCATTTCAAAGAAAAAGAGTAATTCTTGATCACAGTTTAGAAATAAAGTTTTCCTTCATTAGGGAGAAGATTCTGTATCCCAGATGAACTCGGGTGTCTCAGTCCCCTTTAAGAGATCTTGTGTCACGTGTGTATGAGGCTCTCCTGAGTCTCTTTTGAAACCAATTTAATCTTCAATTTCATTCCTGTAGCCTGTTCTTCACCACCAGGAGACTGGATCTCTACAAATCCAATTACTGAGACAGCTTGTTTATTTATAGCAAGAGGAGCAAATTCACACACAGCTTCTCCTTTAAAAGTTTTATATCAGTAGCATTAAATATTGATAACGTTTAAGTGTTTCACTCACTTAACGAAGCACCGGTATATTTTATTATTGCAGTTTATACTTTTAAGATCAAAAGCTCCTTCTCTTGATCTTATATTCACAAAACTTCTAATTGCATATTACAGAGAGAATAGTAGCAGCTATGGATTTTTTAAAAATTTCCTTCCTTAATACAAGGCCCATACAAGAGTCTTATACCTTCTTCTGTACCCAGTGTTGAAGTTCAACATTGGTAATATACTGTGCTAACCCCATCAAAGCTGACTCAGATTGTTACTGTCACAACATGTTTAAAGATCTCCATGGTCAATCCCGCGCTGATATGAGAACTGCCAGTCATGCAGTGGCATTCTTTGCTGAACAGATAACTGACATCAAGAAGCTCAACTGCTGAAAGTGTCAGCTCTTCAGGAGGCCAGGATGCTACGTTGGCCAGCATACAGATTATCTTAATGTTTAAATTTTCAAAATTCAGGTCTACTTTTTTTTTAATTTTATTATGGAGTAACACCACAACAATTAAGTGTTTGGACACTTCAGGAAGAAACAAAACAAAACAGAAAGTTTGTAAAAGCTTACAGTATCTCTGAGTGCTCTTAAGGACAAGATGGACCATTTAAAATTCAGTGAAGTTTAATTTCATGAGTGTTACAGACAATGACCATCAGGGACTCCCACGGGGAAGGTGCCCACAGCCCAGCAGTGCCCAGCTTAACACTAGCAGGCCTCATATAAGCACAGAGAACCCCATCTCCTCCTCCTCTTGGGCTGCTAGAGACAGGAGGTTAATTGTGTGGGCGCACACATGACACTCTCCCACCCCACAGGTCTCCAACTTGCCAGCTGCTCCAGGCCAGTGCTCGCCGCTCATCCCATAGGCATCTCACACCTGCAGGTGCCCCCAAATACCTGCACAGACCTGGGGCCTCCTATACGCTAGTGAATTCAGCTTGAAGTTTTCTGACAAACACACATGAACACCCTGTTTGGGAGTGATACAGACACTCGCCACCCCTATGGACACCAACAGGAAAATGAGCTGTGAACCCTGGTCCACTCAAGCCAGCAGTGCTGAGCACCTCACTTGTCCTCATCCCTCCAGTAGCTGGTTTACAGGACCCACACAGTCCCCCTCCAGCAGCTGTAAGACCCCCGCCCACCCAGTTGCTGGCACCATAGTCCAGGGACACCTACAACCCCTGGTCTGAATCAAGTACCTTGTACCCAGTCCACTCATGCCAGTTTCTCCAGTAGCTGGCACTCACACACACAGGATGGAGGGTGAGAACATGCAGGGAGAGAGTTAAGAGGGTCTGTGAATAAGGCAGGACAGGCTGTGGTGATCAGGCATGGGGCTTGGTTGGACACACATGCTGACCAGCCCTGTTTTACACATGACCAGCTCTTTTATACCCCTCTCTGCCTGCCCCACCTTTTTTTGTCCTCAGCTCCTTTCCCCTAAACATTCCTTTGTAAACTCTGCATAGTTGCTCAGACCACCCCTCAATATCACAAAGCCTCACGTTCCTTGTTTCAACCTTCTTATAAGTCATGAAGTCCAGATAACCCTCTCCAAAGCTCTGTCTGCATTTTTGATGGCACATCAATTAGTAGCTTGAGAATTCTGGTCTTTGGCATTGCCTCCCTTGTGTCCTCAGGTGCGGTCTCTGTGTTCCTGTTTATTGCTTCTCTCTTCAGTATCGAAAACATCCTTGATCACATAAGCTCAGTGAATCAGACTCTCCCATCTTCCCCATACCCTTACATATAGAACATCAGTCTCGGTATCTATTTATATATTAATATAATACCTAGGTATGATTTTCTTTTGTGAAGCTGTGAAAACACTTTAACCTATAAGCTGTTATAAAGACTAGCACCCATTTCTTAGAAATTGTATGTTACACTTCTAATAGCTGCCTACTCAAGAACTGTCTTTGAGGTTTAGTAGCTCCTTCTTGTAGTTTAGACATTATTTTAATTCTTCATTTTCTCATGGCTTTATTATAATACTAAACAGAAAGCATGGGAGAATACTAAGGATTAGCTAAGTACTTTCCAATACTACTAGGGTTATATATACAAGTAAATTAAGCATGTCAGAGCTTATTTTTTATGGCCCTTAAGCAAAGTAGCACAATACAAAAGGAGATGATAAGCTCCAAACTGCCTCTGCAGTGATTTTTTGAACTGTGCCAGGAATTATTTGACTGGAGGCAGAAATCACACGAGGGACCAATGTATCACTCTAACTGTACAGACCATCAAGACTCAGTAGCGAGTTCTCTGCACCATTTAATTCGCTGGTACTGGGATAAGCCCTAGGTGTCCATCTTTAGCCAGTAATTATCTTTTGTAAACACAAGCTCTGGACAGTCATTCTGCTATGCATACTTTATGTATACTTGCTGCACATACCTTAAATGTAAAAAAAAAAAAAAGAAGTGCAAATATTTATAAATAAATAATTTAACTAGCACATAAGTTAATTTATTTTTTAAGTTTGTCTTATTACTATGATTAATATCAGCCAAAGACGGGGGGAAAGATGCAATAATCTTTGCAAATAATCATTTGTTACATTCTATAAGTAATTTCTATGGCTTGAAGTAGTTCTAACATTTGTATAGCTGCAGAATTGCTGTATGTTACAGAAGAGGCATAGTTTTACTAAGGTTTAAATTCAAGAGAGCTCAATAATTTCTGACCTCTCCATCACCCTTAGGGTATGTCATCTCCTGCCATAAAATGCAATGACATCAGTACACCTGCTATATTTAAATCAACAGCATCTTCACTCAGGGCAAAATAATAGTAAACACTTAAGCCAAAAGTAGGAAAGAACTGCAGTGCATAATGTCCCTTTATAAACAGCATTTCCAGGAATCACACATTTTGCTTGCCTGAAGCCAGCTATTGAAATATCTGACTATTGCTTCCATCAGCTACATAAAGCTCTTCAGTTCTAATGGAGACTTTAATAAATCATACACTTAAAAATGCACAATCTGGTAAGAGAAGTAAGTATTATTGCAATATACTATTTTCAAAAGGCTGCTGCCAGTACCTACTGCATATATCATGATCAAATATGGCACAGTGACTCCACTGTCATTCTCAATCCTGTTTTTGCCATCACAGTCTAAAAGCCTCACCTGAATTGGTCCACACCACCGATACATCATCACCACTTACTTTTCCCTCAGCTACTGATTCACCTTTGATAAACCAAGGGAGGTAAAGTGCTCAGGCCTGTCCTCATCTCCTGCTTCAAGACTCCATATATGAAACTTAACATTAATTTAGGTTTTTCTTCTTCCCTTGTATCATTCCACTCCTTCTACAGATTTTTTTTTTTTTTCTCACCTGCTAGTTCACCTGTACCTGAGGAGGAACAGGCCTGGGATGGAGTGAAGGCAAGGGTTCACAGTTCTGGAGTTTCTGATCATGCATGTCTATCGTCTATACTCTAATGTATGGCAAAACTCTGTGACATTTCTCTTCCTTTCAAAGGTAATATTGTGAGGTTTTTTGTGAGTTTTGTGTTTTAAATGTAGTAACATGATTGCTCTCCTGGGAAGTTAACTCATCATTCCCCGGTAAATGACTTGTGGTAGACAACACATGTTTCATTTTTTGCTCATGGTTTCAGAAGTCTGTGGCTATTCAGTGGGCTGCTGTCATGCTGCCTTGCTGCACCCTGTGCTCTGGGATAAAAAAAGAGAAATTACTGAAGTGTTCTCAGGAAAACACCAGGCTCAACTGGAAGCAGCTTCTAGGGAACCAACAAAGATTGGGAGGCAGCAAGCAGAAATTATCTGCAGTACAAGTGGGAACTGAGAAACTCCAGAGGAGAGACAAAAGCAGAATGGAAGGGAAAAGTTTGATTTCACACCTTTTTTTTTCTGATTGCTTCACCTCACAGATATGGTTATTATATCCTAATTTGCTTCTAATAAACAGAACTTCAGAGCTAAGAACCTAAATAGGTTTTTTAGTCACTGCTCTTAAGGAAAACTGAGGCACAAATATTGAAAGCTTATTTGGAGTAGTAATCCATCACTTGTGTCAAACATGACAGTGCAATCATGCAGTAAACGCATGGTGTGTCAGATGCTACCGATTAAACAGACATGATGGCTGTTGATTCACATGATTATGTCCCTCTCCATCCCATCTGCTATTAATAACAGATGCAAATGCCTAGGAATAAAAGTAGTGAAGAATTGCAGTAAATACAAACAAGAATAGATACGTAAGCACATAAAAGCAAAGTGTCAGCAACAAAGTCAGCATGAAAAGAAGATCAAATTGAAAAAATAAAATTGATAAGGTTGCAATGTGTAATGAGCCAGATTATCAGAAAAAAAATCCACATTAATAACCTGTTGTAGAAGTTTACACTGTGTGCTCCTTTTCATCACTTTTCCTTCTAGCTGCTGAACTGATGTTGATGGTTAGGATTTCATTAAAATACTGGCATGATAGAATGGCAGTTTAAAATCAGACTTGTTCACTTGCTCAAATATGATTTAAAGGCCCATATCTGTCTAACAGCACGTATCAGCAGGAGTTTCACTCCCAAGATGCTTTTAAAAATCGAGCAGGTTCCTGTGAATTCAAGTTGCACAAAGATTGCTAAAACAGAGTTCATAATCCTCTGAATCCACATAGAGAAAATAGAGGAAAAAGAAAAAAGCCCAAATTGGCAACAGTTTCTAAAATACAGTCTAAAGCTGAGGGAAAAAAAAAGTGACCTTTAGCTACATTTTCTCTTCTTAGTCCTTTAAGTGTCCATTTCAGGTGGTGTGAAAAAAAAAGAGATTAGTTCACTGCCTTCCTAAGTCTTTGCACAGCTGATTTTCACAGCAGAGGTCCATAGCCAGTTCTTTCCTATACAAAGAGAACAAGGTATCCTTTAGATCATGCTTCTTCCTGTAAATGTACTCAATTACTCCTTGGAGAGAATACTGCAACTGGTATCAGCTTCTCAACAACTTTGTATTTGGGAACAGTATCAGACAGACAAGAGAGTGTATGAGAAATCCCTGAGAAAACCCAGTTGTTTGCCCAATCCCAATTTGCAGAGTGTACAGAAAGGAAAGCAAAACCAAACGTATTTGATTTTGCCTGTGTATGCCAGTGTAATGCAGTATGTGGGTGCTGCTTGACATGACTGGATTACAGACATACATTTCTGAGGCCAAATAAAAATATTTAATTCTACGTTTTTTATTATTTGTTTATAAGCAAGGCTATTATGTCTGAGCCCGTGATGTAAACAGAATTTACAGTATTCTGTGGCCAGGTTGTCTTTTTCCTTTCATACTCATATTACAAAAGAACCACTCCCTTAGTTTTCACTTGCCACAGACACCACTAAACATTTCAACCAATCTGCTAACAGAGCTGATTACTGAGTTTGTCATAATTACTTCTGAAATAAATAAAAGAAGAAAAAAGTATCAAAGCATGAGATTCGGATAAGCTGTGTAAAATTAAAGAGGATTTTTAATTGTTTTGGTTTTGAAGACTTAATTGAATTCTGAGCTCTTATCCTTCAATAGGAGGTAGGTAAAATAGGCAGTAATGCCAATAGCCATGAGCCGTGAGTTTTGAATCTGTCTGTTCCAATGTGGAAGAGGAGGATACCTGTCTATGGTGCCACATGTTAACAGAGTCATGTAAATAAATTACTGGGTTATAAAAAACCAAAAAGAAACCAGATAATGCTTAGATTCATGAAACTGAATGGTAAGATATTAACATATTTGGGTTTTATATATATATATATAAAACACATTCAAATGTTGTTTTTATTAGAAGACTCCACTCTTTTGCAATAGTGGTTACTGCTGTTAGTCAAGATAAAGACAAGCAGAAATATTTAAAAAATCTTAGCCAGTATATGATAGCACTACAGGTGGATGTTTTTGAACTGAGGGTATTGTAGTCCATCTGTACAGACTTGTCACTTTAATGGAAACAGCCTCCAAATTACAAAACACTGTGACAGAGAAATTGCATCACCTTTGAAAATTGTGCAATTTAGGTACAATTTAAAACCCATTAGAGAGAAAATGTAGTTTCCAGTCTGAGAAATTTTCATTTGAGAAATCTTGTTGCGTAACAGTAGTGACCTAGCAAATAAATAAAATGTTCCCGTTTTAAGACAGAAAATTTATGCTGGAATTTAATTCTTATGTGACCCACTCAGTAAAGTCAAATTGTCATATCCAAGATATACCACAAAATTATTTGTGATAATGATTCAATTTCAGTTTATCACTAAGAACTGAGACTGATCAGTCGAGATAAATTCAATCCCAGAGTATTGCACTGTGGACTGCTTGGATCAAGAACTTCCTAAAAGCCTCCTGAGGAGCAGTTCAGACACTCTTTGTCTTCCCATAGGGGTGCATAAGGTCCAGCTCCCCCCACTAGCACAGTCACGTAATCTTTGATATCAAAGGAACCAGGTGAACACATATATAAGCAGAAAAAGAAAAAAAAAAAAAGAAAAAAGAATCAGAAAGGTTTTCAGGAAAGTTTCCAGTGCAATAGACATTTAACCTGGAACAGTTCAAAGAGCACTTCCTGTGATCAAATTGCTTTCCTTTGGTGTTTTTTTGTTCTAGTTTAAGATCTTTGGAACAGATAGATAGAGACAGACAGAGAGAGAAGTACATATTCAGGTCATAGTACAGACCTGATATAATGGAGTCCTGGTATATGACAATAAAAATAAATGCTAAAATTGATTATGGCTCAAGGGGAATTGTAAGGGATGGAAAACATTTATACTGTTTTCAAAGTCTCTTTGCCCTTTTTTAAACCATTCTAAGTAGTGAGTTCTGTTTGTTTTTTTTTTTTTTCACAGATATTTCTCTGTAAATCCCTTCCTATACACCATGATCCTGCAAACACAACATATATAAAAGCCACTATAAACTGAAAAACTTGTTTGTTTGGGTTTTTTTTTTTTTTGGATGTGTCTCTACCTAGAAGAAAATAACTGAAAGTAGGAGCAATGTAATGTAATGTCAGTATTGTGATTGTTTTAATAAATGATACACTTGGAACACTATAAATCATTTGCACCTGAATGACTCTCATGTCAATCCATTACAATACTCACTGATTGTAAAAAACTAAGAGCAGTCTTTATAAGCAGTTATTTTTACAAAAGAGTAGTATGATTTTTGTACTTTCCAGTTGTAGAATGGTTATCAAATGGTCTAAGGTCTTACTGCATACAAAGTGTCCTGTATCAGAGATCACTTCTGGTCACTTTAGTTGTGAATCATGAACCATTTGTGTGGGGTTTGTCCTGAGAACAGATGGACACAAGAATCCTGAGAGGCAAACACCATATCTGTCCATTAAACGTTACTAGTAACTCATTCCCTAGAAAAGCCACCTGTACCCTATTCCACACAAAACATGGCACTAGCCCTTCCTCATAGCTAAACCTCACCTAGCCTTGGTGGTGTGGTGGCAGAGGTTAGAAATTCACAGTAGTTCTGTTACAATAAGCTTAAGTCATCTTAAAAGCTTTCTTCAGCCAGCTTTTTAACTTTGACATGAGATTAAAGTGAGGTTCATGGGGTCATGAAGCCCATCTTTCAATGAAATATTCCTAATAATGCTCTAATATCATCATCCATTAATATACAGCAAGAAGCAGAGCATCAGCATTTTATTTCCAAAGCTGTGCAATTTTAAATGTTTCTTCATTTATTTGGTTCTGCAACTATATAGTTTCATGTTGTTGGTTATATTTATGTTACAAATATGAAGTGAGGCATATGATCAGAAGAAAAAGAGAAAATATTTTGTTTATAGAGTGTTTCTTTATATAATTAGACATAAAAACACATGTAATAATTATGGATTTATTTTAGGAATTGTTTTGTGCTCAAAGGTGGTGTATAAGCAGTATTTCGATTCTACATGCTTACCCAGGGTACGAAAATGTCTCTCTTCCCTAGTTGCGCAAGGAAATCATGCAGTAATATGCTTTTTCTTGCTGACCTAATGTAATTGCCCTGAACCAAGTTGAAAAGCAGCACCTCTGGTCCTGTTTCCCCTCCCCTACAGATCAGTGAGAGGCAAAAGTGGGCAGATCCTGGATGATTCATTTATTTCTCTGTGTGAACTGGTGTGTTTTGTAGAAGGCATTAGATATGTCTTACTGGTATAGACCAGTAATAAATGGTTCTCCCTTGAAATAAAAAGGCAACCGGAGATATTTGTGGGGAACAGGATGCATAAACACAACATGCAGCTAAAACAGGACTCACTGTTCTAAGACACTGTCAAAACAGAGAAGTTAGCTGGGTATAAATTTACATGGTGTTTGTAACTATAGACTTAATTTTCACACATGCACCTAACATGCAATATACGTAACCATAAAAACTAAAATAACTTACAAAACAGAAAAAAGTAATAAGCGAATTCACACCAATATGTATACTTTAAAGATGCTCTTCTAGTCACAATCAGATGATCCAAACGGTAGCTTAGCCTGACTTTTTCAGTCATGCCATATTTCCAATGCTAGTATCTGAAATTTTTTCCCAATACTTTTTTAGCCATTTTAAGTATTACCAAGAGGGCTATACTGATCACTGCCTGGAAACAAGAACCAGTTCACACATGGGGCTATAACACAAACAAGCAGGAAAAGTGTCAGCTGGTGGAGAGCCCTCAATCTGAACAAAATTTTAAAAGTGTTAGCACATTGCAGCTATCCAGAATGCCAAAATAGGAATTGTACCTCTGACTTCAATCGGGAGCAATCACTTTGGACTCATAGCATTAGCAAAATCTATCCTTGTTTAACTTTTTGATAAAATGGTAACTGAAAAATAACCTGCAATGGATTGTTTCCTTGTATCTAAATGCTCCATTTGACTATCTTTTCCAGACCCCAAACGTCACCACTAAACTACCAAACACTGAATACTTGTTTCCCACGGATCTGGAAGATATTGCCAGGTTATACACCTACAGCTTTAATGAATATGTCAGTAGACAAGAGTGCAGAAGAAGGCAATGATGGGGATTAGTGAACTAATTTCAGCCTTTGTGACAACCATCTGGCAGTCTCAGCTCCAGCACTCGATGGCTAACAAGGCAGCCCTTGCAAAATGGATCATCTGTGGGCATTACACTTAGACTGGTTATTATTACCGCTCTCCTTGATGTATTGAAAGGCGCTTACATTAGTTTTGTGGGCTTGATAAAAGGATATATCATTACACTTTATTCAGTATACATTCTCCACAGTGATTTTCACTTCACATGCTTTGATTCTATCTTCCTAACATTAAAAGGAATTGTTGCAACTTGGTAATTTTATTCTCAATTTGTTTGATACTGATTTTACCTATAGGTTTGGAGATAGGTTCCCTATTCATATTTTGGGATAAAGAAGCTAGTTAGACTGGCCACATACTTCAGTTATGCCAGGCAGAAAAAGTCTTCACTGTTGTAAACCACGTTGTGTCAGGAAATCAGATAAAATAATGAAGGAGAGCCACAGCACTCCAACTGGCTTCTACAAGTTTGTTTAAAGAACCCCTGCTAGTTGGCTACTATTTTTTTTTACAAGTCCATTTCAATTACATGTCTTCTAACAATAAAGGTATTTCCTTCTTTAATGATTTTTGTGAAAAAATCTATGAAACTTTGAAAGTACATCTTATAATTTGTGTTTGACATGGTATGCCTTGTGTCTTAACTTTGAACTGCCTCGTACTCCACTGTAGTTTCTCTTAAACCTGCTCTCTGAAATTCCTTATTTTCATCTGCTGAGCTCCTCTTGAGGACTGTCTTACTATAGTTGATTGATCTTTTGAATATAAGGAAAAAAATGACGTTGACAAACTTTAGGAAGAATGTTACTTCTAGAGCCTATGCAGCATATCGAATAATTCTAGCATACTACCCATAACTACAACCTACAGGTTATATTTCCAAGCCACACCAGTTACTCAGAATATTTGGGTAAACACTGTTTAATTCTGTGCCTTTCTTCTCAGTTTGGGTTTCACAAGTCTGCAAGGTCTCAGTAGCTGCTGATTATGACAGTTGAATCTACAGTTGCAGATGACATGAAAGATCACTGCTTTGTGGTTCTAGTCATCCACATGAGATGCTACTAGCACTAAGGTCCTTTTTATTAATACATATTGTTCTGTACCACGAAGCTAATTAGTATTCTAGTTTAGACAAAATGTTACATTGAGAATTTAAAGGAAAGCTCTTCTGCCATATTAGCCATCATATTCAAAACAAAAACTTCTTCCATTTCTAAATCACAGTGTCTGTGAAATTATATTTATACATAAGGTACACATGTGCAAAATTCAAATGTTCTTTTAATTATTGCCTCCCCACTTATTCGCATTAAGTTTCACTTATGGATTTGCCTGTACGTGCTTGATGGGGTTTAGGACGTCAGCTGACATCTCATGCCTAAAATGTATAGGACATAAAGTTAACTATTCCTTCATCTACTTTCATAAATGTACAATATTTTGTTATTGTTATTATTTTTAAAGGAGGCTACACAGACTTGAACCAAGGATCAAGGATCGTTCCCTGAAGATTGACTAAGTGACTAGGATTAAAGACATACTGTTATCCTCAAAGTTTCTCACCACACAGTTATAGGTAATGTCACTTCATTTTTGGATCAAGCTCCAAATATTTAAGTGATTTATTGTTATGGCAGCTAGGAGCAACTTGTCATTTTGGCACCAGATGTTCTGACATTACCTTCAAAAGTGGCAGAAGATCATGATTTTTTTTATTATCTTAAACACACAGGAGACTGAGTTTGAAAGCATAATAGTTTAGAAAGCAAAACATCTTTCCCTGGTACTAATTAACTTCTGTGTTCAAGAGGAATTGCCTTTGGAATTTGTTATGCTTACTATGCCTTTCCATTTAGTGTGTTAATCCAAAATTTTAGAGGTTTTCTTGCTCTTTGTATCTGTAACAGATTAGGATCAAAGCAGTTTTCATTTAAACATATTACACTGGCTCTGAAAAAAATATAGATAAGTGTGTCCTTAAGTTGTTTTGACCTGTGTTTTCTTTAGGATATTTGTCTATTGTTCTTTATTTCCCTTTATTTCCTCCGCAAAGAAATATTTCCACTTCAGGTTCCTATGACTTTTCTCTCATCATGAAAATACTAATCTCACATTAACTGCAATGTGCAGAAATAAAATATATGCCTTTTGTTTCTTATCAGTTGTTCCTACATAAATAGCACTTCAGAGATTCCTAAAATAGCTATGAAGTATTCCCTTGCTTTTCCTCAGAGCACATTAGTTTTGCTAGGTTGATATATCTGTTTCAGATCTGACTGAGAAATTACAAAATCTGATACATTAAACCTCATATATATGCCATTTATATTCCATTTTAAAAATCACAGTAACAGAAAAGAATGCTGAATTAACTGTGTTAATGCATAACAACAAATTGCCTTTTAAAGTACCAAAGAAGAGCCTCTATTATCAACAAAAAACAATTTTAAGTGTTTTTAAAAATTCAAGAATAAAAGTAAAATTATACACGAATGTTAAGAGAAGGTAAATCTTGGGCTTTTTTTGTTTCCTTGTTTTTTTCATGTAGTTGTTCGTTTTTTGGCTGCCTTTTTTTTTTTTTTTTTTTTTTTTTTTTTTTTTTCTGATCTGTATTAAACTTGCATTCATGTGTAATTAGGCAGGTTCCTAACCTGGCTAATATGGCCTTTGGTCTCCCTAAGCAAGATTTATGCTGCAGTCTGCTGTGCCTTTAACCTGGAAAAGCAGATTGCACACCTTCGTGATTGCTTGCTTTTCGTTTTCATGCTACTTTTTCAACTGTGCCAAGACAAGAATTTGGTCAGCTGCACTCCAACCAAGGGACTGTACCTGATTTAGCTTTTAGCTGGAAAATCCTGTTTTGTTTTGGGTTTTTTTGTGGTTTTTTTTGTTTGTTTGTTTTGTTTTGTTTTTGTTTTTGTTTTGTTTTGTTTTAATCTGGATATCTGTTTTCAGCCAGACCGGTTCACCAATTTGGTTGCTTTTGACTAATTGACTTTGACTAATTTCTTCAGTTGAATAATACACGTAGCAGAAAAGAGAGTGAAGTACTGCAAAAGGAAATCTGAATAATTTTCATACTTTTCCCACTGTTCCTCTGAGTAAATTGGCTTCTTTTATACCTCAGTGTGTTCATATTAGCCCTGATACATACGTGGGAATAAATAACAATTTTTATTATATTCTTTTTCATAAATAATTTTCCTATTCATCCAAAATTGTGAAATTACCTAGTTTTCTTGTGCTCCTAGATTACCTCTTTTACCCATACTTAATGGATATGCCAATTAATTCATCCATTAAAAGCATTGCTTACAAAAGCATCATGAGTACATAGCTGAAGAAAATAAGCAAAAAACCTCTAACATCCATACAGCTATGTAAGGAACAAAACTTCCAGATCCTGCTATTAGGAAAGTACAGGTTTTGTGTATATCTTTTACGTTAAAATTATGAGACAAATTACACCTAACTCTTAATAAGCATTCATTACACCTAGGTCTGTAGCTGCCTATTGGCATAGTGAATTCAAAGAGGTTTTGTAAACTTCACCATGTGAGTAAGCACCTAAATACTGCAATACTGAATGTTAATAACCGCACAAAGACAAATAGGAAAACTGACAAGAATTTAATAAAGCATGTGAATTTCACTGAAATGAATGTTTCTGCCCAATGAGCTTCACCAAAAAAAAAAAAAAACAACACTGGATTTTGTTTGTCTACACCTGTTCTATCTTCTGTCTGCTTTTGGTTCTGCTTAAAGTTGCAGAGGTGACTGCTGTATGCTTAGTAAATCATAAATGTTATCAAAAGCCCTCATTAGATTCCCTCTTGTATAAAAATGACACTATTGCCTCACCAGTTTGTGTGCAGATTAAAATTTTGGCTATCAAAATTTGCCACTTTTCAGTTACAGTTTTTTGCCTTTTACACTCTGATCTCGTAAAGGGTTTAACCTGGCAAACTGTAGGTTAATTATGAAAGGAATAAACTGGTGTTTTGACATAATAAACACTAAGAAACTTGAGCTTTTTCTCAATTTAGACCAGATATGGAATAAATTTAATAAGTTTGAAGATGACTGCACATAGATGTGCACATAGATACACATAGCCCAAATTCTTTTTGTATTTGTTTGTTTGTTTTCTGAACTTCTTACTGTTTTAATTATACCTCTACAAAAATGTAAAATAATTTTATTTCTTAAAAGGAGGAGGAACAGTTTTGCTTTGTGTTGAGGAGTGGCTCAAATAAACAGTGCTCTACCTGGGATCAGAGGACAGACTAACATACGGGACATCATGGTAGGTATCTGCTGTAAACCACCTGATCAAGAGGAAACAGAAAAAGCCTTCTTTAAACAATGGAAGGAAATTTCCTGGTCATGACCGGTGCTCATGGAGAACTTCAACCACCATTATATCTGCTGAGAAGGGAATAAGCTTGGGTGTGAACAGCCCGGGAGGCTCCTGCAGTGTGTTGATGACTATTTCTTGATGCAGGTGATTAACAAACTGACTAGGGAGATGTTCTGCTGGACCCGTTAATCACAAAACAGAAGAATGGGTCAAGGATGTGAAGGCCAAAGACAGCCTGGGCTGCAGGGACTATGAAACTATGAAGTTTAAAGTCCTGGGAAATATAAGCAAGAAAAATAGTAGAATTATAAATAATAGAATTATAATCCTGTATTTCAGGATTATTAATCTTGAGTTGCCCAGGGATCTGCTTGGCAGGATCTCATTGCAGACTGCCTTGGAAAGTAGAGAGGCCCAGCAAAGCTGCTCAGTCTTCAAGGGCAATCTCCTCTATGCTTGGACATAAAGAAAGCAGAGTGAACATAGCAGTCCAGCAATGATAAATACAGACCTCCTGATTGAGATTAAATTATAAAAAAGAAGTACCCAGAAGGTGGAGGCAAGAATAAACTACTCATGACAGATATAGAAATATTCTCCTGCATGCAGGGATGGAGCTAAGGAAATCATAGCACAGCTGGAACTGCAAAAGGTCGGGGAGGTGAAATGCAGAAAGAGGGAATTGTATACTTCCATATATACTCAGGCAGCAAAAGACAGAGTAAAGAGTATGTGGCACAATGTTCCATGGGACAAGGGATCTAATGATGAAGAGCATAGGTGTGTCTTTCATCTACTGATAAAAAAACAGAGTACTCAGTGGTCTTTTTACCTTAGTTTTCACTGGAAAGGTCTGCCCTCTGGCCTGCCAGTTCCACAAGCCTAACAGAGATCTGCTGGAGTAAAGCATTAGCCTCAGTAGAAGAAGAAAGAGTTGTGGAGAGCATGGGATCTAATAGCATGCACCCAGTGTGTTGAGGGAGCTTTTCAATGTCCACCTCTATCTACTTTGAAATACCACAGTGATAGAAAGAGGTTATTAATGACTGCAAATAAGGAAAAATTACCCACTGCTTCAAGAAAGGCAAGAAATATGGAGGGAAATAAGGCAAGTCAGTCTCAACTCAGTATGTGGGAAAGTTATGGAACAAATAATTTTCAAAGCCACCTTTACTTTGAGTGGAGATTCAGCTGTGTTTTAGAATCATAGAATCTCTCCAGAGTTCCCTTCCTACCTAATTATTCTGTGAGTGTGATTTATGCCTGAAGTCAGCATTGTAAGCTCACGTTCACAGATGGAAAAGGGAACTGTCAGGGGTTCCTGGGTTTCAAATTAGAGCTCAGATATATCTAGCCTCTTTAGTAGCCATGAGAAACCTTAATATGAAGTAATAGAAATATGAGATAAAAGCTTGTGTTTGCTATGTTTGAACAGAGATAGTAGTATTTTCATGTTGTACATTCCTATTGTTACTAATGTAAATACCTCCTGGGAAATATAACCCTAACTAAATCTAATCATACCAAAAATATATCAAAATCCATCTTCCTTATTTGTTTTCCAAATAAAATTACTCCAAAGACTAAAAATTGCAAATGAACCAAAGCAACAATAAATTAGAAATGTTTACCTGGTGTGACAGGTAATAAAAATAAGCTCTTTAAGCAAGTATGCCTCTAAATTACAAGTTCAGGTTCTTAAATAAAAATGAGCCATTACATGACAGTGATCTTCACTATAAGAGCGCTAAAAAATGGAACACTACAAGTAGCTCATTCTCATCTAAGTCCCTCTGAAGGAGTTTCATCAGCTATAGAAAGCTGCACACATGCTCATATTTTATCTAATCTCCTTTGAACTTCTAATTAACTTGAAAAAATAATGTGTTTACTCCATAGATCACACTGAATCAGCAAGCCTGGAATGTTTGCTCTGTCTGCAGATGAACAAAGCAACATACCAATAAGCTAAGGGATTCGTTAATTGAAATTAATTACATGAAACTTTGTTCCAAGCAAAACTTCCACTTAAGAGAACTGTCTATTAAGTGCATCCTAGTTAAGTGAAATCTATTATAATAGTGTTCAAAGACTGTTTATCTATATATTACTGATTTAGCTATGTTTTTCAGGCAAACTGCAATATGTATTGTAAACACACACACACAAAACCATTTAGATATTAAGATAATATTAACATCCTAAATACAAACAATCAATCCTCCTTTCACAGGATGTTTTGAAATTCCACAACATCCACCTTCTAAAGTTAAAATAAGTATTTTAATACCTGAAGTTGAGGAAATTAGATTGCTACTGCGTTATGAGAACAGACTGTCTCATACAGCATTATGGTGTTCAGCCTCACAGAGTGTTACAATGAAAACTGGGCAAATTTTGGTTGGAATTGATTAGCAACCCTTCATTTAGGATGTGAATGTAGGAAGCAGTTAAATTCCTTTCCAGAGTAATGACTAAAACAAGAGACTCTTCAAGTTGCAGGCTATACTCCAGACTGGGCAGTAGCTAAATTCATGGATCAGGAAGGGCAGATGAAGCTGAATGCAAACTTAAGAAAGCAATAAGAAGATTTCTGACAAGAAGCCTGAATGGGAGTGAGCTTGGATATGTGAATAAAGACAAGACAAAACAACATTTCTCTGAAAGGAACATAGGGAAATGTTATTCGCAGAAATATCTGATTCATCTTTTCCATTTCTTCTTCCATTAACAAGAGTTTGCCAATCCCTGCAATACTGGCATTTATTTAAATCACATATTTGAATATATATGAGAATATTCTTACGAGGTATTTTTTGAATTGCAGTTCCAGAATAACATGCAAAGCACTGAATTCCATTTAGGATACAATTTGTTTACACTGGAAAAGTGATTGTCTACCATGTGATCCTATTTTGTGGCTCTGTCATTTCATCTTCATTTCTTATAAAATAAATTGCTTATTCTCATGCTATAGTCATAGCTTCTGCCTGAGATCAGAACTAACAATCTGCTGAAGCACCTTTCCATTGAAGACACCTTTTTTCATTCTCTTACACTGCCTTATACTTTTTCTTTTTTTAAAACTTTGGTCAGTTTCTCTGTTAACCACCTCCCTCTCTTGCATCTGTCAACAGCATAAGATTAGGGTCAGTCACTTTCTTGCTCTTCATTCTGTCTTCAAAAGAGACATTTCTTGGGTGATTCACAGAAGTGCTAGAAACAGCAGGAAACCCTGTCACCCAGCTCCAGCATCCCCCCCTGTCTGCTGCAGCACAGCAGTGTCACTGGGCCAACACTTGTATAAGAGAATGGCACAAGAATTCTGCAACAGGTTCCAGAAGTTCCCTTAATAAAATACTCTTTTTTTTTTTTTTTTTTTTTCCCCTCCATGAGAAAATGCTTACAATGAGCTTTTGGAAAAGAAGAAAATGCTTTACTGCAGCAGATATGACAGTAAAATGAATTATTCACTCTAAAAGCTCAGTTACTTCAATTCTTCTGGGATGCCTTTTGTGGTTTTCCATATATGAATTTTACATTTCTCCATATCACAAAACTCCTGAAGCTGGTGACTGAGTAACCATATTAGCAAGTCTCAGAGATCTCAGGAATTGATACTCACTGTATTACCAAATATAAATAAACAAAAAAAAATCAAAACAAACAAAAATGAAACAATTAAGTACATTAAAGATAATTACATTTTAGGATGATTTTCATCAAGAAATCAGTGCCTGTTCAGTTCTACAAATCATTTCTTGGCATACTGCTTTTCTGGAAATTAATTCAGATTACTGCTATATCTTATAAACAAAGCAGATTTTGTGAATCTGCTGCAAAATGTCTTGGGTATGGTATATAAATCTTTTTGCTAAAATGAATGAAAATCTCTCTTATATTTCATTTGTATGGAACCTTGGAAAGGTGAAATGTGAAGGAAACAAAGCAACTTTAAACTTCAGCCGCTGAAGTCGAAACAGCAAGAACACTATATATGTTTTTATGTGGTTATATAGCCACTTATAGTTGTCATGACAGCCCTTGATTCTTTTATTATTGTTATTACTGCTGTCACCAGAAAGGTAAATAGATGTAGGAATTTAAGTGTTAACATCACTTTTGGAAATGGTATTTAATCATCTGCAAAAAAAGCAACAGAAATAAAATAAAACTCAACATCTAGCAGAAGAGCAGAGTAGCTAACTTCCTAATTTTGACCTTAAAAACTTTCCATGCAGATGCTGCTTAACACAGAGCATCTAACCCTGCAGGGGGTTTAGCAACTCAAACCTTGATAGGGTTGTACAACTCAGCTGTGCCTCAATGAACTGTTCTATACTCAACCACTAAGGAGCCTGAACCAAATGACAGCAGACGGTTGCTGTTGTGCTCCCTCTTTTTGATATTCAGGAGCTAATGATGTGTGCACTCCACAGGATATGGAGAAAACAACTTTATTTTACCCTCTGCATGACAGAATTCAAACAATTTCCATAGTATTCAACAGTGACTTCATAACTGAGCTGGTTGGCAGTTTTTGCTTCTTCTGTTGAAGGTGTATCATTGTGCAGGAAAAATGAGAAATTCATTTACATCCATTTTGTTTGGTTTGGCCGAGTCTTCATATAATGTCCATTTATGCTAGAAAGATAAGGGCACTGGCAATTAAGAAATTTCTATCCTTGCAAGCAGTACAGCAGTTGCTGTGTTTACATGCAGTTCCTGCCAGAGTAAGTATTGTTAAAGAAGAGTTTGCTAAATTAGTCCAGGGAATCACACAGCAATTTCATCTAATTGCCATTTGTCAGAACTTTATTACAATGACTGAATATTTTTTATTACATTAAGAAAGGGAAGATGGTACGATTTCATAATATGTCAGAGGCTCCACAAAAAGAACCAGTAATTCCATGATTTGTCATTTCAAACTACAGTCACAGAATCAAATATTGTTTTCTGTTTAAAATTATCATCAGTTAAAAAAGCACTTGTTGCCACTGGTGTTGTTGCTTTATTATTTATCATTATTTTAAATATACAAAAATCAATCTGATTATTTCATTTCTGTATGTTCAGCTGCATAGAAAATGCAGACAGCTAGCTTTACTAAATATTGAATTTTTAGACAGTCAAACTAAAGTGAGATGTAATATATGAAAGTTGAGCATCATCAACACCTGCTTTTTCACCTGTGTTTTAAAAGAAAGCTGCTGTAAATGAAACTTCTATAGTGTAGGTACTCTTACAAATGCCAATGGATCAGATTGTGACCCTCAAGAGTTTAGGCAGAGGAGCACCTTTTCTGGATTATGACCAAGTTAATGGGAATGACAAGCATCAGGAAGGAAAAAGATAATATGATACATAAAACTCATGCATTGCAGCATTCACTGTTGGCATTAGTCTCATATCCTAGATATTTTTTTCTGACCTATATGTTTTTTAATGAATCAGAAGTTTTTAAGAGGAAGTGGCTTGCAGGTGAATAATTCATGTACAGCAGTGCATTAAGGTATTGCACAGGTTCCATGTGTTTTTTGGTTGTTTTGTTTTATTATTAGCATTATTTGTAACATCACACCATAGTGAACTCACATTATGTCGTAGTAAAATTCTCCAAAAATATAATACAAGATGTTTCAGTGTGCATTCACTGCAAGGGTATTTGACACCGTACCTGCTAGGAAATGGAAATTCGGAACTAGTCAGGCCTGAGATTCTGCAGATATAGGAGTAGTTATGTAGCTCAGTGTTCAGAGATGACAACGCAAATTACATAATAAATTCAGTCACCTTTTCATCAAATGCTGCCAGTTTAATAATTATTATATTCTGCTATATGCAGTTAAAGATTCTGGTAGGTACATTTTGGATGTGTGAATTTTAGTTTACAGGTTGATGAAACTGCTTTCAAAATGCAAATGTTTCACTCAGAACTGATTTATAAATCACATCCCACCTGGTAATGATTGTAATGAAGGAGTAATTAAACAGAGATATTGCTCTGTGGAGATCATCGTACTGCTTTATTGAGAGAATTGATGTTAGAAATAAAGTTTACATAAAACATCATGGCTATCTGTCTTACAAGTGTTATATTAAATAACAAAGTTCATATTTAAGCTCTTAAATTTCTCTGTGGTGGAGTAGCTTGATAATGCAAGGGTAGCTCATACACTTCCCCTCGCCCCCTGAAAATTCTCAGTATATCCACTGGGAGAAAACACTCTTCCTGGTATCAACATATAACAAGCCCCACTTGAGCCAAGGTCCACTCTGCTTTAGTTCATTTGATCAGGATGTGGTAAGATAATTAATCACCCCCTAATAACACCTAGAATTGTGCACAGCCTCCCTGGTGTTGGGTCCTGGTTCCCTATTTACCACATAGCTCTTTGTCACTGCCTGGGCATGGTGGCCCCTGGAGAAAGAACTGGCTCAGTGGTGCTGCTGACCACCCACTCAATGAGACAACCTGGCAGAGGTGCTGCAAGATCCCATCCTACCCTGGGCTTCTTCAGCTTGGAAAAGAAGCTGAGCAGAGGAAGAGGAACCCCTTCTCCATTAAGTCAAGCAGCTTTTCATGTGAAACCACGTTTCACTAAATTTGCAGCTTACCCACCATTTTGTCCTCCTTTCTCTGCACCTCCCCAACATGCAGGAAATTAAGCTCAGGCATTTCATTCTCCATCTAGCATTTATTTACAGGCAGAGAAACACTTCAAGTGTTATTACTGAAGTACAGAAGAGACACTGGAGCTCTACCTTTATTCTCAATTGCACTTTTCAAACACCGATTGGTCTAAATACTGGCATTAATGTTTATTGACTACTGTTTGCCCATCACTGATAATTTAGTGAAACAGTTCCCTGACACACAGTTTTTAAGGGTTTTTTTCAGCTGTCTAAAACAAATTTATTTTATCTCAGGGTGGGGAGAAATATAACATTTTGCCAGATAAATTCATGGAAAGGAACATGAATAGTAAGCAAATAATTTTGTGGAAAGGAATATGAATGTTAACTAAATAATTTCCCTAATATATTCTGCTTTGGTTTATCTTTTATAAGGACATGGATATCTAGTTCATTATAATGTGTTTTACTAAAATGTCAATTGCTTTTAACCACATTTGATTTTTACAGGAAGAGTACACAAAAGAATAATGGAGAGAATACAGACAAGAGAGACAACAAGGTTAACCTAATTGAAATAAGATGCATGTCACCATCCTTATGGAAGTATTGTGTGATGAAAAATATAAATTATAATTGCTATTTAAAATTTTAGTTTCATTTGAGCCCACCATTTTGCTGTTCACAGAGATTACTCAAATTAAGCTACATCTCACATCAGATAATTTAAGAAATCCTAAGTTAAAGGGCATCAAAAAGCAACAATCTGAGAGACTGAAATAAATCAAGATCTATTAAAACCATACATTACTATAGACAAAATTACAAACATATCTTGCACAGACTGAGAAAGGGAGTTGGCCTGTTCCTGCATGCCCATAAAAAAGTTAATTATGTTCCTTCCCATATCCAAAATCATGTCATAGTCTGTCTTGTCTGATGCTGAATATCTGCGTTCCCATCCTGACCTTCCATTTCACTTCCCTTGCCCATACTGTCTCATACTCCTTCATCAGCCTTGAGGGCTGAATGTCTTTCATCTTTCCTTCCCTTTTCTCTTATCACTATGATAGTTTCTTCCCTTTATTTCTTTTTTTTTTTTCCCACTTTCACTCTTCACATTCCCTTCAGTCTTGCTTTCCCCTCTTATCAGACCGTGTATGAACTTTGCCGCAAGCACAGTTGTATGAAATGATTTTTAGTACTGCCAGCAGCTGGGAGAGTATTGCTTTAATGATCTTTCATGTGAAGCAGATTAAAAGCCTCAAGCACAAGTGATCTGTAGCCCAGACAAACCTTCTGTTACAGTCGTCATACTCCACACCTTAGCTTTTCCTTATTGTAGAGCCTACATATAACAGTACATATAGACATAGCCTATTGACAGAGATAAATTGAATCACTTTATTTACACTAAATTTAAAGCTGTGCATGTCATCCTTATGTATACCAAACCTTTTTTTTTTAGGAGTTTGGTTTTATGGTGCTCAATCAAGAGCTTCTCATCTTCTTTCAGAGAAAACAGTATTTTGACAATCTTCTGTATCTGAGGATACATTCCTGGTCACACAATTCCCTGCAGACACATCTAGCAATATTGTATTTTCCCACAACCTAGCAAAACTGTAAGTGACCATGCCACATCATTCATTTGTAAATTGGAACATTAAACTTCTCTCAGCTGATATATCAAAGGATTTACAGAGTAGAGAACAAAATAACTCCAGTTGCAAGCATTCCCCTAAGGACTGAAACACCATGTGTTGGCAGATACTAGATATTTAAACAAATGTAAAAAAATGATAATGGTGCATAAAATAATAATAAATCAAGATAAGCACCAAATTAAAACAAGTCTTTTATAAATTAGCTATCTTTACAAAAGCACTCCACTTACTAACAGCTCTGAACCTATACCGTGTTTCTGTTGCTGGACAATGGTTTCACATTCCCAGGAGGCTGCTCACTCTATCTGCTCGGTTCAATAGGACACCTTGGCAGCTCCGTTCTACTGGGGTTATGACAGTCTTGTTCAGACAAACAGCAGAACCCAAGCAAGAGAACCATTTTCTGCAGGGAAATACTGCTCTGTATGTACATGCAGTTTCATTTGCCTTTTACTTACAGGATTCTTGTTATTTGCTACGTTTGCAAGGAAAGCTGCTACAAAAGGAAACCTAAATTTAGCAATTTATTCAGAGAGTTAGACAGCCATATTTATAAGGTAGAAAATAATTTTCTTCTGAAGATTTGGCTAATAGCGCTGTAGTTAATTCCAAACAAGGAGCATGGTGGATTTTGATCCCAGTTCCCTAATACTTAATTGGATGGCTGAGGCTAAAAATATTCCCTGTGGTCAACTATGCCACAGTGTAAGATTACATTAAATATGCCAATCACAGGGTTCAGGCAGAAGGGTATAAAGAGCAGCATAACTTCAGTTCTATTATTAATGCTAATTGACTGTCACATCAGAATAACAATACTCCATGAGTTGCTTGAAATAATAATGCATTTCCTAATATGAATTCTTATTAATATGATTAGGAAGTGATGAAGTACAAAGTAATGCTCAAAGTGAATTCATTATCATTTCCTGTAGTAAGCCACACTGAAAAAAATAATGTTTATAAACTAACTAGACACCCTGCTCCAAAATATTGCATTCTTAATAAATTCCATACATACAGACATTTATAAATAAAATGGAAACATTTATTAAAGGTTCCTTATTCAATTTCTAAAATAACTTGGTAAGTCTATAAAATATAAAGTGGAAACAGCAGATAAAGAAGTCATTAAAACACAATTGTTACTTTTAAATGTACAACAGTTCTGACTAGTGTTGCAGTAGGAATTGCAATATGACATCGGCTTTTGGAAACTGTGTTCAGGAAACATAACGACAGTCTTCACAACCATGTTTAAATAGTTAGTCACATACTACGGCCATAGCAATGCTTTGAATCAGAGCTTTATGAAAACAAGCGCATACAAAAGCTACTTCAATTTGTGTATTCTTAACAGAGAAATGCACTTCAATGCAAGTAAATTTTCTAACAACATGTTATAGTTTATTATAAGTGTTCCATGCAGTACTTTCATCTATTAGCATACTGGCAACCCTTATAGTTGACATATTGAATTTATAAGCTGCTGTATTGCCAAAACCAACAGTATATTTTACTACAGAACTTGGGAAACCTTTAAAAAAAAAAATCTAAAATTTCCCTTCTTAGTATAATGAAGATCTATTAACATCACCTCTCCTTAGATCCTTAGAGCTCAGTGTAGGCAGGAGTGTAGGCGTTTTTGTTTCCCTGGATAAACTGGGCAGCCTGGGGAAAAGAAAAGCACCATGTCCCACTGACAAGTCAGTCAGCTCATACAGCAGTCTGACCATGCTTTTGCATACGACCTTAGTTACCCAACTAAGGTTGATGTTATCTCATATAGTTCTTATAAGGAATAACTCTTTCTTAAATTAAATAATGCAATACTCCACAGAACTGTTTTAGGCTTAGTACGAGAGGCTTTTCCAAAACAAACCTTCTGAATGTGTAATTTTGGTTGGAGACATTTTTTAATACAGCTTAGACCAGAAGGTCAAGCTTTGAGGAGAAAAGAAGTTTGATTTCTGTTATCTACATAGAAGAAATAAGAAGAAACACTGTAAAAATACATAAGCTTTTGCATTCTTGGGTTTTTTTAAGCTGCTTATTTCTGTTAAAGTGCTAAGTTTTATTAATACAAAATTATTCAAGATGGTCTGACTAGTATTCTACACATTTGATGAAACACTTAACACTAAACCACAGCAGTCAGCATAACACTTCTGCTGCTCACAACTTTCTCTTATATCTTTCCTTTTAATTACAAATTATGACAGCACATCTCTTCACATACTAAGATCAGAAGAGACACTGAAGCTCTACCTTTATTCTCAATTGCACAATTACAAAATAAATGGTCCCAGAAACTTTGTTTATCCCTATTTTAATGCATATTGAAACCATTTCTCTAAGGCTGCTCTGTTGATCTCTCTTATATTGCATAAACAAATGTTTGATGGAAATGTTGATAAAAGCTTGATCGTTCCTCATTGAAAGGAAGGTCTGTTGATCATTCATCTACTGCAGAAATATTTTTTTCAACATATGATCTGGAAGAACCTGTCTTTTGTGCTTTGCACTCACTACAGTGCTAAAATGTACATCTCTGGAGATCACACAGAAGGCTTTGTTGTTTATGCTTTTACCAAATGCAATCAAGGTAAAAATGCTGAGAATTATTCTCATACCTGTGAGCCTGCAGAGCCATGACTAACTGTTTATGCCTAAGAGTTTATACTGGTCAACTTTGGATGTTATCTTTTTTCTAGTTAAGTGAAAAAATCCATGCACCAACAGACTGTCTCAAAGGGAAGAGAATAAAGAGAAACTGGAGATACTCGCTACTGTGAAACACATAATTGAACACCCCAGGAAAGATGATCACTGTAGAAATAGTTAAAGTAAAACTGTACTCTGCACACCTTTCATCTGCTAAATCACACTGTGCTGAGAAGCACCTACTGCTGAGCCTCACAAAGATCCTTGAGGCACATTGCAAATGAGCAAGTCGCAATTGGAGGCAGTGTAATGCAGGTTCCAGATCAGAGAAGAAAGCTCTAAGCTATAGGCCCTTGTTTCGGTTGCGTGTTCGGATCATCATTCAATCAGTGTTCAACCTGGATGCTCTCAGAGCTGTGATAAGCTATGAAATATATGGCAAAGGATTACAACATAAGGTTCTCATTTTACTTTCTTTAATACGTTTTATCTCTTTCCAGCCTGCAGTTGAAATCATGTCCTATAATTTGCCTTGGAAAGAACTAATTGCGTCAGATCGGGGAACTCTGCTACGATCATACACACTGCTGATGCATCTTCCAGGAAATATTAGGAAGTCCCTAATCTATTGGTGGAGTTGTGAAAATACCTGCACACCCAGAACAATATCTTCGATTTAATATGATTTTCTAAGTCACTCTCCTGACTGGATCTCTGTTTTAAGTTTTGTTAATCATTGTTCCCAATGTTCCTTTTCTTCTTTAAAATGTGTTTAATTAGTTGAGTTTGTAAATTGCTATTTCTCACATTCTTATGACAGGACAGAAGAATATATGATAAAATGGGTATAATAACCTCTATAGGAAGGGTGATTCATAGACTAATGATTGATAACCTTAGTTATTTGTGTTCCATACACTATGTCATGTGATTTTTACTTTAGGTAAAGCAGTATTGAATGTTTTTCCCTACTACATAATTTTTTCAATCTATTTTTATCTTCTATGTTTCATTTTAAATAATCATTCTGAAAGATACCTAAAGCTCTAAGCATCATAATAAATCAGTAATAACAACATGGAAACTCAGCAGTATACAAATAATCTAATCTAATAAATAAGTTTTTCTAGCCAGTCTTTCAACACCAGCCAACTCTCCCAACCTACTTCCCATAGCCATGTCACTTAACATAAGATCCACTGTGTTGGATCAGACCAACAGTCTGCTGCTTCAGTATTCTGCATCAGACACCGGCCAATAATGGATATCTAAAGAAAAGCGTAGGAGCGCAGCAAGCATTCCGTGATAAAACTTCCTTAATACTCTTTTTGCTTCCAACAATTGCAATTCAGACCTCCTAAGTCACAGGTAGTTTCCACATATTTAACAGTTATCAGGGGTTGTTTGGGTTTTTTTGGATGGTTGGATGGTTGTTTTTTGTTTGGTTTTGGTTTTGTTTGTTTGTTGTTTTTATTGTGGGTTTTCTTTGTCATAAGTTTGTCATAATGGCATGGAGCTGCTAGCTCCTATAATGCATTTACTCATTTCACACAAACAAGGAACACTTTGATTTTAGTTTAATAGTAAATACGATATTTACAGGAGTGTGAAGTCACCTGTTTGTTTTCAGAGTGAGCAGCCATGCAATTAAGGCATTCACCATCTCTTATAAATATATTGACTTGGACAAACTCTCTCTAGCTGAGTGATTTAGTTTTGATACCCATTTAATATTTTGGCCACTGCTGAGATTCCAACAAGGGTGTTAATTAGAGCAAATTGTGAAGCTGATTTCTTTGCTTCAGCCATCTGTCTTACAGAGACTGAATCATTTAATTATTTTAAGGTGTAATTATAGATGTCTCCAACAATTTAAGATCAACCACTCATTATTTAAAAAAAAAAAAAAAGGAAGAAAAAACAAACAACAACAACCTAAAAACAAAGAAAAAAAAACACAAAAACAAAAACAAAAAAACACCACAC
The DNA here is from genome assembly GCF_964273445.1 of Streptopelia decaocto. Taxonomy (NCBI): domain Eukaryota; kingdom Metazoa; phylum Chordata; class Aves; order Columbiformes; family Columbidae; genus Streptopelia; species Streptopelia decaocto. The sequence continues at coordinate 97,677,970 of NC_138656.1, read as the reverse complement.
ACAACAAAACACAATGTTGCAGCCAGATGCTACAGAGAGGGGTTTTTCCCAGGTAATGTGGTTGAAATGAGACACGCTAGTAGCGAAGTACAGCCATTACGCTAACCACTTCATAACTTCATAGTAAAAGCCAGAGATGAGCAAAACATAATTTGTCTAAGAGTATCTGTAAAAGTGTACGTTTGTGGAAAACTGGAAGTACTTTTTGTTTCCAATTTAAAATTTCCTGACAGAATACTGAAACTTAATTCTGTTGCATGGATTTTATGTGCAGTTATTTTGAGTGCTTACAGTATTTTAATGTAATAGTTAAACAGTATGCAATAACATATTAACAACATCACATGATAAGAAAAATTAATCACACCTGAAAAAAAGAAAACCAAAACAAAACTTTAAATGCATAGCTCACTTCTGGCCCTGGTAATATAGTATAAAATACATTTATCTTTACTTGTATTTATCTTTCACTCTCAGTTATTCACTCTCATCCCTTCCTTTGCACTGGCCAGCTTTGCTGTGGTAGAGTGAAACCTCCCCATGCAGCCCGCCCCAGCAGTGAACTCCTCACACTGCCTTGATCCCTCCATACAGATAAATTATATCAGACATATGCTGTACATCCTTTACATGGGTAACTCACACTACAAACAGCAACGGTTGGAATTTTTATCTTATACTAATGTAAATGTCAAGGAAACAAGATAATATGTTTCCAAAATTTTACTTTACTTTTTACATGACATAGCCAATGTCAATATGTAATGGACATATACCATATTTTGCTGCATGAAGCAATGTTTCAGAGGTGTGATGAACAACTACTGCAGCTTTTTCTGGGCATTTGCAAATAAAGCAATTAGGAAATCATTACATTACCCAGAAATAGTAGAAAGTTTAAGAAAAAATGGTATTGCTAATTCTATAGAGAAACAAAATAAGATGTGATTTACCAAATTCTCTCATCTTTTATCTGAAGATAGGTGTTACCAAAGGGAGTCCCCTTAACACTTTTAAAACTAACTGAAACATAACATGTATTACAAAAACAGCTTTTGTCTCTTGTTAAAGTAATAAAAAACATCTGTGGCTGAGTTTTAGGAAATTCAAAGCCAACTAGAGATTACGCTATGGAACACCCTATAAAGCCATAAGAACTCCCTTAAAATTAAAAAACAAACAAACAAACAAACAAACAAACAAAACCAAACAAACAGAATTTAAAATTTTAAACGATGAATAATTTCATGCAGCCAACTTAATAAGTAGCTTATTTCTATGTAAATCAATTCATAATTAATATCTCTTCACTCCTGAGTACAATTTTGCAGAAAACATTTTTTCCAAAACATTGTGGAGAGGAAATAAAAGGTATTAATAAGTACCTCTCTTAACCTCCTGTGCTAAATTAGGTAAATCAGGGGAAATTAAAAACTATAATGAAATATGAAATTCCAAAACAAAAACTCTGACAAAGGAAGAAAGTAGTTTTGATACTGAATTAAATTGAATGAAAGTAAACATAGGCCACTATAATCTCAATGTTTCTGGGATCAGAAAACTGCCCATAGAGACATGACCCTTCTAATACAATACATTGGTATGGTTACTTGGGTAGTTTTGTGACAACCAATATTTAAGGATTTTGGGGCTTTGCTCTTCTGATCATTGAATAAGCCCTGCCCTGTAATATTATTCCCTGGATGTCATGCCTGAGTTATCCTGTTGAAGACAATGGGCTCTTTTATAACATAAATATTAAACCCCATGTCACCATAAAAATTTACATTTTCTTATTTACATAAATCTCTCTGCTTAGCTTGAAGCATCTACAGGGTTTTATAGCTCACTGCATCTCACAGCTGTCTAAAAGATTTCAGATTGTCTACAATTTAAATATATATTATATATTCAACACATTTTTAATTTGACTTCATTGATTAGCCTCTGTATACTTTGCCTTACATAGCTCCTAGTCCCACAGACCAAGTAAATACTTCCCATGAGGTCTTTTCCCTATTTGATGGAAATAGAGCTACACAGCTGATTAAAGGCTGTTTTGCACAGTGTAAATTAATCTAAATTCCCTCAAAGGCAAAGGATAGAAAGAAACATTTTCACAATGTGATTCCTCTTAAATTGAGGGAAACATCTGAAACAGGTTGGATGAATTGTACCTTTTTCTATTTACTGAATATAAAGTTATTTTAGGATCATGTAGACAGCTGTTGTGCACATGTCTGTAGTTACCTGACATTAATTCTAACTTGGGGATTGGCTTGTCAATAAAAAAGGTGCGTGTTATCTGGAGTACAGAACTAGAACCAGGAACCCGGATCTCATGAACGTCACTCCAGAGTAAATGGGCAGAGTTCAACAGGTCTGAGTTGGGATCCAATAGTTTATTGAGCAATCTAAGGCAGCAGACACAGCTGCCTGAAGATAGTAATGTGAAAATGCTACACACCAAGTTGAATGCTGTTGTCTCCAGACCCTGTGGCTCAGGGCAGCAAGTTGCTGCATCCAGTCTTTTGCATTTCTAGGCCTGAAAAACTTCCTGAATGTCACCTGAGATTTTTATGCAAAGATCTGAGTACTCTCCAGCTGGCAAATGGAGAAGATTGGAGATAATTCTCTTAGGTCCCATACCTTTATACCAAAACCTGGGTTGTCGGTCTGTAAATATTTTGGACTGCAGAACTTTGTCAGTCATCAAATATATTGCAAAGTACCAAAAAAACCCTTTTATCATATTTTAAACTGAAACCTTCATAAGGATTATACATTTTTGTAGATCATGAAGGATCCTGCACAGATGGTGACCCATTTAGTTTGGTTCCATGATTTGCACAGATTACAATGGCTCAGCTTGCTCTTCATTGTGCAGATATCTGTATTTGTCAAGAGACAGGCAGTCCTAGCCATCAGGCTTTGAACTACTCAGTTTGGGCGCCTTTACCACTCTTCTTATTGAATCTCTATTACCAGACAGGCAGGAACTCAAAAAAGAAGAAAACTAAACAAATCAACCAAAGAACAACAAGAACAAAACTCAACAACAATGAAACAAACAACTTAAACAAAAGAGAAAACAAACAAAGAAACAAACTCAAAGCAATACCCTTCCAAACAAAATGAAACAAAACAAGTGTAGAAAGAAAAATTACACAGGAACTTTAGGGTTAGGGCAGTTACATAGAAGTGGGGAAAATCACATTTTAGTCCATATTACTATGGGTTTGGATCTTATCAAACTGATATTTAATGCAGGTATGCAGCTTCCCATTCACCAGTAAGTACTTGAAGGACTAGACACACAGTCATTTTTGGTTTCTCTATTTTTTATTCTAAACCAGTAAAGCTTGGATTCCCTTACACACTACCATAAAACTTCAAAAATGGGATGTAGAGAGGAAGAGGAAATAAGAGGTACCTGGGGTTCAGAACAAGTTGGCTCACACATACCAGCAGCAGAATAGCAATACAGCATGACCGAGTTAATTAACTCCACCTGCTTGAGGTAGCAGGGCTGGTTGATTCAAAAGTCAGAGCAAGCCCAGAATTTGTTCTTTATTATTACACAGCCCACAGCAAGAATGAAAAAAAAAAAAAAAAACACAAAACAGCTTCTGACCAGTGGGGTTTTTATGTAAGTATCATGCAGTATGATATAAACACTGTAAATCTACTAGAATAAAAATGTGACTATTCTGTTTCAAAATAATCCTCATAAGATGATGATAAACTTAGATTTCAGGAAATTCTGCTTGTAAAGTACTGGCACAAAAGTATTCCATAGATCTGAAGCAGAATATTAAATTCATTTTCACTCATACCAGAAATAGAGTGAAAGTTAATTAGGTATTTAACAGCAGCAAAGCTCAGTGGTCTGAATTTTTATACAGATTCCTTCCAGTGATGGTCAGCTACATTTTCACAGGAAGGAACAGGTGTTCAGACCTCTATTTCACCAGATGTAATAATGTTTGACACATACCCTACACCAAGGCTTCATTAGTTAGTTTCGATTTGGTAATGTTCAATAAAGAAAACAAACAAACAAAAATACACCTCTTTTAACTTGATATTCTAGCAATTAAAACTAAGTAAGCTAAAAGACCCAGAGAATACACTTTGATTAGCTTATTAATAAGCTATACTTATTAAAAAAACCAAAACAAAACAAAACAAAACAAAACAAAACAAAACAAAAAAACAAAAAAAAAGATCTCAGTATTGCACTTACTAAGTCTCTTCCAACTAGTTGGGAAATTACTCTCTTGAAATTAAATCACTTCCTGATACTAAAAAAAATCCAACAACAGAATCTTCATACCACACATCATTTATTTGAATAATTCATTTGATTATATCTAATTTGTTTTACAAATAAATGACTTCTACTTCCCTACTCTGGTACACTTGTAAATGAGAGTTAGGAAAAGTCAGCCTCCAGAATTTCCAGTTCCCTCTAAGAAACAAGTGGCTGAGGTTACAGTCTCTGCTGCAAGTAAAATGTTAATTGCGAAATAATCAGTAGGGTATTTTCTCTCTACTTTATCAAAGAGAACCAAAAGAACCTACAGAAGCTAAGCAGACAGCTCACCTCCAACGGCAATAAAAAAGGTGACAGAAAAAGGGGTGTATGCCAAAGCTGTGGAAGACATAATGAATCTCTATGCATATCATCCAGCATTTTGAAGAGACTAACACAGACTGAATGTTTGTCTGGGTAGTTTTTAAAAGTGGGTTATATCTCTGTAGGTGGTCTGGCAAACTAGCAGTGAAGATGCTATATGTATTAATTAGAAAAAAAAAAATGCTGAGGATCCAACTGGTATGATGCTTGGGCATTTTTCTACTACAGTGAGGGATCAGCTTTAATACCTAACATAAGGCAGAGCTTATCAAAACCACATCAGCCTTTCACAAAGACAAAAACTGGTTTTGTGCAGCTGCCTGAGTGTATACAGCTCTGAACTGCTTCTTTGATACATCTGGATCATTGCACTGGCCAAATATTCATGCTGTATGTCTCTACTGGATAGCTGTTAGACACTATTTGCTCAGGATAAATTATATTTTTAAAATTCAAACAATGAGAATCTGCTAACAACTGTCAACCCCAATGCTGCTATGGTAAAGGCTTGGGCTCTATTACTAGCTGTCCTGATAATATAAGCAACTTCTGCTTCCGAAGGAAATGAACAGTGCATTAATCATGCTGAAAAAGGATTTCACTTCAATATTTTTACACAAGCTGTTACATGTCATTGTTAGCATTAGCAGCAACAGTATGATGGACATGATTTCTGGAAATGAATGCCATCATATCCAAAGGATATATTATTTGTGGATAATAAATTTTAACATTCTTCTTCTTCAGTCTATCCCTAATGGCTTAATTTTATCAGTTATCAGAATTTTGTTTTGATGAAGTCTTTATTCTATTCCAGGGAAGTCATTTTCACAGCATCCACCTCCTAAGGAGTAAAAGAGGTGATCTGATGATTCAAATTGAGAACATTTGTCAAAGTTCATATAGCAGAATATGAATGGTAGTGCGGAAAGACCAGTATGTGTCTCATTTTATTATCTAGTAGAAAAATGTATTAGTCCCAAGTTCAGCTGCTGCCTTTTTAGGTATATTCCTTTACAATTTCAATGGGAGGGAAATCAATTACGGTGAAAATAATTTTCAGTGCCTTTATTTCTAATCAGTTATAGCAAGATAGAGTACATATTAAAACTGGATAGGCTGAGGTAGAAAAATAATAGTATTCCCTGTGCAATTTACTATTCATATTTGAACAGATACACATGCTGGACTACTTTGCTTCAGGCTTTTCTATTTTCTTCATCATTCTATATTCACTTTAGACTATTCAGCATATAGAAGTACCTTCAAAAATAAAAATAAGTTCCTTGAGGAGTACTTTTTCAGACACAATGTAATAAAATAGTGGAAATAATTGAAATAATGGAAAGTGGAAAATACACATTAAAGAAGTCTCAGTTTCATGTAGTGTCTCTTTGGAAAGGTTTTTTGTGTATTGTTGATTTAACCTGTCAGTCTGAAAATGTGGATAATTGATAGTTAATGTATGAATACATGTAACAGAATTAAATTCTGCATTTTGGCAATGCCTCTATGCATGTCTAAAACACTTCACTGTCTGTACTATGAGATGTGGTCTCCAGATCTGAGAAAATATTGAATTACTCTTACTTACTGTAGTTAATGATCGAATCTTTAAAAACTATAAGGGAGGAATAAGGAATAGAGAGTGGAATGTTTATAAAACCTAAAAGAAAACAAAAGTCTGGTAATAAAACCTATGGAAGTATCCACATGAAGACTGTGAGAGAACTTAGAAAGCAGGAAATAGACCATAGAGAAGTGAAAATCTCCTTTTCAAAGCAAGGAACCAGGCAAAGTCTAGGACAGCAGAACTGGTCAGAGAAAGTGAATGTTTTCTCCAGAGAAATGAGTGTCTGAAGTTAACCTTAAAATCATTTTTTAAGTGTGAGAGGGAGCAGTTTTTTTAAAAAACAATAATACTTTTTAAAAATTAAAAAATACAACAACAACAACAACCAAACAAAAAAAGAAAGGGAAGATATGACTGTAAAATCATAAAAGTTAAGATATTAATACAGGGATAGGTGAATTGTACAAACTTCATTTAACTGACTACAAATACCATGTTTGCATTTCAAGGTGATCTCTTTACAGTATACATAAACTGAAGATGTCATGTTCATGAAGAATGGTATTGAGAAAATACAATCAAATCTGAGAGTATAAGATTTATGAGTATGAATGTGTTTATTTGTGATTGCTAAATGACTCTGAGATCGAAGCTGTGATAAGCTATCTGTTTTAATTGGAACAGTGTTTGGAAATTGTGGTTCTTTATGTTATGTAACCAAATATATATGAATCTAAATTGTAATAGCAGCCTTAAAATTGACAAGTATAATTTAATATAAAAAGTTATTTTCTTCCACGGGGAAACATTTTCTGCATTAATCCAGACCAGCACTGCATTTGAAGAGATTTGCAATGAATCATAACTTTTAAATAGATATCAGGTCAGTAGTACACATTAGCAGTAGTGTACATTCAGCATTCACAATAAATGTAATGTCATTCATTGGGTATCTGCTATTTAAAAGCTGGATTTATGCTCACAGTATCAATTACGTATAATTTTACAGACTTTGTGGTCCAAGCATCATTTTAGGTACTACTGAAGAGAACACTCTTTTTACTCATAGGTGCATTTACATAAAAAAGCTGAAATCCATATAAATAAAAATATGAAAAATGCTTATGCTGATGACACATCCAACAAAGAAAAAGTGCACATACACATGCTTAAAAGTGATATCTAAAAACCAAGAAACAACAAAAAATAGCACCTAATTAAAGATGTTACCCAAAATAAGGACATTTATAGGTGTTGCAATTAAAATCAGCAAAGTATTACCCTTATTTAAGTATCCCTCAAAGAGCCATTCAGCTTCAAACTCGGATTACGAAAAAGTTGTCTCAGCAGTTGATGAGTCATTCGGTAACTAATAAGGGTCAGTTCCCAAACCACATAATTAGCATTGAGGAGCTCAGTCTATAATTTTTTTCAGACCACAGTTGCAGATCAAACTCAAGAAACTTGCTGGTTTTATTAAGAACCTGGAAACCATTTTTCTAGGAAGAAGTAGCAGCCAGATACTCTGAAGCAACCCAAAATAAATGTGCTTGTTAATATAACACGTGGACAGTAAATAAGCCATGATTTTCCAGCTGAACAAAATTATTAAATGTAAACCACATTTATGCTGGATTTTCTTTTTGTTTTGTTTATCTACTAATAAAAATTACATTTAGTCTTATCTTAATATTTTATTTATTTCATTATGAGTTTTGTTCTACTGACATAGTAGAATGTGGTCCTCTCTCCTCATTTTTTTTGAATGCTGGTGTAAAGTTGTTACCATTAATGCATCTGTTACTGTTCAACACTGTTTCAGTAAATTAAATTTGGGATTTAAAGACCTTAATTTGCTAGCTAAACCATGACAATAACATTGCTGAATATTTTTAAACCACTAATATGGATGGGGGAGGGGAACAGCTAAGGCCTTGAAAACACAATGAAATAATAAAAGTCATCTTTTAACGATACAACGTAGTTATTTATTTCTTGTAATGAGAGTTTTTGTTTTAAAAAAGTTCCTTGACTGTACGTCCTTTAGCCTAGATGGAAATTGTAGTGTGGTGGAAAAAAATTAATAAACACTGAAGCAGGGTAAATTACCGGTAAAACTGTGTCTACTATCTGATTCAGCATTATAAAAAAAAATAAAATACACACCAAAAGGGAAAAGGACAAATGGGAAAGACTGAAAACTCTTCTAGTTTTCACTATTGCACCACTTCTGACAGAAAAAGTACAGATGGCCCACAATTGTATGAACCACTTATTCAACATGCTTTGCAAGAAAAAGCTACTAGATGCTTTGAAGAAAGAAGGTGGGACTGGTTGGTGAGCACCTGGGGTGGTAGGGGGCCCCAAGGGAATAGAAGTGTGTGTGGAAGACCAATGGGCACGACCAAGCCGCGGTACTGCGAAAGGAGCAGAGCTTCGCACAGTGCTGAGGTACTCAGGGGACTTTAGGCTGGATGAACAGCATGGCTGAGCTAGGCAGACAGACATGGGAGGCATAAAACACCAGCCTTTAGGGTGGTACTTCAGCCCGTAGAGGTGGTTAAGCCCAGTCACCATAGCCTTTGATTGCATCCACGAATACTAAAGGCACACACATTACAGATGGTGTGCCGAGGGAGAGAGAGCCCCTGTGATTGGAGGTAATGTTTAGGCAAGGGACTAATGAGGTGGCCAGTGTATGGGCTACTCACTACTGTGCTTAGAGAGCTGGTGGCCAGGACCACGCTCAAGCAGCAGGACCCCCAGACCCTGCATCCCATGAGAAGCAGTGGGGATGAGACACAGCATGCAAAGCTACTGGAACCTGCAGGGAAGACGCTTGGCCCCCAGTTTTATTTAAATAAGCTGTGATGGGAGAATGTCCGGTGAGAGAAGCTCTGTCAAAAGAAATTGTAGACTTACATCATTTTTCTCAAACAATGGTACAACATATATCAAAAGGACACCACTTTGATAATCTGTTTGGGCAACTTGGCAAGTAGATTATCATGTACTTGTCCCTTAAAGCGAGAACCAGAAGACTGGAAATACATCATTACAGAAGTAGAAATAGTTGCGGTAACCTGCATGGCTGGTTTAAATCAATGGTTTGCTATTTGTCTTGAGAAATCCAGTTTTATAACAGATCACAGTAAGAACAACAAAGCGTAAATGGTGTACTTCAATGTACAAAGGTCTGCCCAACCTCAAAGCAACAGGACAGCAGAATGGTGGAATGGACCACTAAAATAATAGATGCAAAAGAGTGAATCTGTTAATGTCACTAGGAGCGAGTCCCACTTGTGGAAAGTTGTAAATTCACTGAATAAGCAACAAACCCCATGGTAAGTTCTGTTCATAATGGGTTCATGTGAGTAGCTACACAGATTCCTATTAAAATACAAGAAAAATCCTACTGAAGTGCTGGAGATGAGGTTATAGTTAAACATTGAACTGGGGATCAATCTGGGTGACCATTTCATAAAGGAAAAAGAGTATGGAACACTATAGACACTGAAAGGAGTAATTTAACAAAAACTGAGGCTTCTATTATGTCTGACATCTGGTCTTCTTCTCTTGAAAGAAAAGGTGATATTATTTGATCACCACAGGAACACTGAAGGTTGGAACATATACCTGAAACCTGTCTCTAGCAAGTTTTGTATTTACAATAGAATTTAAGTGTGTTGCTACATCACTCTGATAAATCAAAATCCCATGTAATGCCAAGTAACTTCAAATAAGTAACTTTGGTACTAAACATTTATGTTTGGACTATCTAAATGAGCCTGAGTAGAAAATATTGGACTCTGATATAAGACAGTACAGAGACAAAGATTACCTAATGATTGTTAGAGAATCGTAATCTTAGTTTTTAGAAGAAAAAAAAAAAAAAAAAGAAGAAGAGGGTGATGAAGTATGTGCTTTCGTGACCTGTTCTGCATAAACTTTCAAGATTATGATGATGTGCAACCAGATTCCAAGGTTGTGGAAGAGTGTGTAGGTAGAAGAAAAGATGATAAATCCTTCAAGTTTGTTTTACCTGATGACAGTGCCATCTTATGATGTCTCATTGGGTCTTTAATTACCCTCTAAAGTGTTGTGATGGTGTGATTGTCTTTCTCATTACTCACACAACACAAAAGACCAGGTCTTGTCTTGCTTAAAAGACAAGAGCTCTGTGTGGGTTTTACATTCCAACAGATTCCTTCAGTCTTTCTAATTAGCTTTTCCTAGCTCTTCAACAGAATTTTGTACAATATGCCAAATTTAGCTCTTATTATTTTGAACAACTTGTTCAAAAGACAGCATATTGGAAAAACAAAAAATATGTTCTTAACCATATGATAGATGTGAGATAATAACTGTCTTGAAAACATAAAAAGTAGATAACATTTTAAGTGTACTCATAGACTGACTGTCTTCATGGAGTTTTAGTTATGTCTGACTAGGCTTAATTATATTTATGAATAAAAAATTGAAGGAAACTTCATAATAATTTATTTATTTATTATAATCATTATTATAAGTGTAATTAGTGGCAACTGGCCTTCTGTGTCAGCATGACAATGTAGAGAATGGCTCATTCATCTTACTGCTTAGCACTGCTTAATGAAGAAGCTGCCCTGTGTATGAAGTTGCCCATTTATGAGAAAAAGAGAGGATCTTTGTGATCCGCTTTATAAAATATACCTAAAAACTACTGTGGGTTTGTTTTTCTTTAAGGCGTGTAAATACAGATTTGAGTAGGAGAACCAATGCATCTGATCAGTGTCATAAGCCTGCACCAATGATGAAAATTAATGGTGTGGGGAACAGAGCTCCATAGTGATGGGAGCCCTGCTGAAAATCTGTAATTTAGAGCTCTTTTAAAAGATTCAATGCAGGGGTTTTATCACACCTCTCACATAACCTTCTGGGATTCCTTCCCTCTTCACATGGTCTTCTGCATAAAAGATTTATTGAATTGAAGGAAAACACAAGAATACAGAAGGCTACAGTAGTTTTCAAGTTACTTTAGCAGTGCTGGTGAGAAGCAAATGTTTACCTTGTTTAAACGTTGACTTGAATGGATTTCATTGTCTATGAAGATCACAAAGTTGAGAATCATCAACTATGTGAAAGATTAGAACCACCACAGAATCTCATGATGACATTTCTTTCCTAGCATACCTAAATAACACTTAAAGCAATTTTAAAAATTCCAAGAGTTTACAGGGCAATATATTTTTTTCATACTATTTTTCAAATCCTTGTAAATGGACTTATTTAAAAATCAAGTTCAGTTTTGTGTAATTCACTCAATGTTTTAATGGAAAAATTTGAATGGATTTCTACAATCCATGTAAAATCAGAGAACAAAATCAAGACCATACTGGTAAGTCCACAGTCAGATGTGAGACAAAGAACATAACAGAGCGAGTCCTCAAAAAGTACTACACTGTTATGAAAAATAATATACCCATCCTGTCGTCCACCCCCAAATAAAACCAGATCAAATCAAGTGACATGAAATTTTTACCTTTAAATGGCATTAGGATAGCAGATGGTTGATTTTTGACATGAAAATGGGGGTTATAGCTCATACAGAAAGATCTTTAAAATGTTAGGATGTTTAGGTATTTTTTAAGAAGATGGACCCTGAAAACTTCTAAAAATAGTGAAACTGAGAAACCAGATGGTAGCAAAACAAATAACAGAAGTCATAGTCTGTGGTCTATTCACTATTACTATGCATATGTCCAAAGATGGGGAGGTAGGAATTTCCTACAGAAATTTTATTAACCTTTGAAGAAAGTGTATGTTCAAACATATTGTTTGGTTGGTTTTGTTTGGTTGTTTGTTGTTGTTTTGTTTTGTGTTGTGTGTTGGTTTGTGTTTTGCTTTGTTTTGTTTTTCTTAGGACCCTACATCTTGTTTCCACCCCAAACTTGCCTCAGTGTAATTAAAGCTAATTCTCAAACTATTCAGTGATAGCAGTCAAAGTTCTTAATGAATAGTCTTAACTCAGGTATTTCAGGTTAGTTTTTAACTCCTTAGGGAGCTGTACATGCTAAGATAGAATAAACAGCTCTTAAACTGACAGCATAGCTCTCATACTGAAAATAAAAATTGCTGCCAAATCAGTTCAAGCACACATTTGCTGTAAGGTTGAGACTATTACAGAGTCTGTACACTCATTTGAAAAGTTTACTGAATTGTCTCAGATAAGTGTAAAATATATGTATATATATATATATATAAAAAATATATATATCTCAAAGTATATGTAAAATATTACAGTAAGCTTAATTAAAAAAAATGTACTCAACTAAAAAGTAAATTACATTCTCTTTATTTATACTACTGCAGTATATTTTTGTGTTTTTATGTATTATGTCATTAACTATAAAGTGGAACTTGTGTTTTAAACAGGTAACATTTATCAAATAAAAAATCCTTCATAACCATATTACAGCATTTTTATTTATTCCTCCAAAAGTATAAAAATGTCAATTTTTTAATTACTTGTATTACTTTTCTTCTTCATTACAGTTATCATACATTGCAATTTCAAATGTGTGTCTGTATGTACCTTGGGAGTTAATTAAGCAATATTATTCCATTCTAGAGGTCATAAAACGAAGAGATTCTTAAACCAAGATGCTCAAAAAATATTCAGATAACTAACTCAGGAAAGAGTTTAACACCTTCATTTATTTGACAACCTATATCAAAGTTCCATATACTTTGCAACTCGTAGAAATCATCACATAAACTGCCATATTTTTAGAAGTAAATGTTAGAATTGTTTTTGCAGTTTTTCAGGACTCAGATTTGCCTTTTATCAAAATTGGAGCAGAGTTAAATTAATTAATGCAGCTTCAAATATATTAAAAGGTTTATCAGTCCTGTAATTCCACTGGACTCATTTATAACCCTTAACCTTTTCTCTCCTGTTTTTTGTTTTATAGTTTCTCTTTCTCATCCAGCTTTCCCTGTAATCTAATAGCACTAGAGTAAAACAGTCATTAAAGATATCAAAAATATTTCATAGGTCTAATTCACAAGGATGTAAGAGTGGATTTGTAAGAAAAACATGTCCTAGGTAAGCATTTGAGAAGGTGTAGCTGGATGCTCTTTCTCCAGAGCATATCATACACTTCTAAGGGTGCCTCTCTCCTAGTGGCTGGAACTTTTGATGTACTCCTCTGCCTTCTATTCCCAGTTAGGTTTCACAAGTTCAATGTCCTGAAAGTTAAATCCCCAGAGGGGCTTCTCACAGTACATCTAACACGAACAGACAAGCCTGAATTCATCACAAGGCACAGCAGCAACATGTCCGGAAGGAGAAAGAAAGATGGCACAATGCAGTTGAATAAGTGTAGGAGGCACTCTGGGGATGTAATAACATCTGTGCCTACATACAGATATATATATAGAGAGAGAGACACATGTATGTATCTCATTCAGAATTTTAGCTATACATTCTTCTTAATGCTTTCTACTGACTGGTATAACCATCCCTAATTCAAGTGCTAAATACTCTGAATTTCATTTCTATAATACACTGAATCTTGGTCACTAAATACAGAATTAAGGTCCAAACAGTTATATATCTAATTTTTAATATCACGATATCTAAGTTTCTTACAAAAGCAGGTTAAAAGCCTTATGAAGTCAGAAAGATCTTTCCCTTACTTACAGAAAGCTCTAATTTAGATTTGGAGTGAGCTTTCAGCCCCTCACAGTCAACAGGCACATGCTTCTACCTGCAGTCAGTTACATTTCACCAAAAGTTTTCTCCCAAACATCCTTGACTTTCCATTTCACATGTATCTTCTTCCAATTATTCTACTTTCCTTCCTGGACAGTAAAAGCGCATTTTTTTCCTCCCATCTATTCCCTGCTCTTCTTTATTAGACTGAGGAAAAGTTCAGAAAAGTTTCTGCTCACTAGAATAACAAATATTCAGGCTTCCTTTAAATGCAATTACTGGGACATACTGTAGGTACATCATATTAAGTCATAAGTTAATTTTGAAATGTGTTCTACATTATAAAATAAATTCTATTTTCAGAAGACATTAAAATACCATTGAAAATTCTTCCAAGACAACTTTCTTCATCCACTTTCAATATCCTTAACTTTCCTTATAATCACCTTGTTCTTTTATTTGCCTTTTAAGTGATATATTGCCTTAAAATAAGTACGCAATCCATCTGACTGGTGGTAACTATGTCCGAAATTTTAACCGTGAACTGTTTTAAACAGAGCTTTGTGTGCAAGCAATTTTTGAATATGCATAACATGCACAGAGGAAATTAAAAAACAGATTAGCAACACATGAGAGATGAAGTAAGTAGTTAGTAAATTAATTATGTGAGGATAAAAAGTGCGTGTCATTTAAGCTGTGGCCTGGAGCATACTCTACCTCAGAGTTGCTTTCCCAGTTATTTTATCAGAGATCAGTTTAGCTCCTTATAACCCAAATTCATATAACTCAAGACAGATTCCTGCCTCAGACATACCATAGATACAAATATCCTCACAGAGTGGCTCAAGCACAGATATATCACAGGAAACTTTGTCTAGCTATGAATATGCTCCTAATATTCAAAGCTGGGCTCTACTGAATGTTGAATACAGCATTTTCATGCTCCCTAAAAAAAATCATGGAAGTGTTGGGAAGTGAAAACCACTATGATGGAGTACATATAATTACTGAGGAAGTCCTTACAGCTCCTTGCAACTGGGTCGGCTCCTGAAAGAAGTGTGTGTTCTCTAATACTTCTGTGTATTCCTCTTTCTGATGCATCTTTTCCCTTTTCAGTTCACCAACACTCATACACCAGAAAAACTTATTTATTCTCATTGACTAATTTCAGTATTTTCATCTGAAGGAAGCTGGCAGGTCCCATTCCAATAAGCAGAAGAGTGTTCGGTCTGTAATAATATTAGCATAATTTGTCAACTATGAGACATTCAGATTACCATGCTTTTCTAAAATCCCCTAGCAATTTAAGTCCTCTAAAAAACATCCTATTATGAGAAAAGTACACAACAAAGCAAAGCTTCAGTCACTGCCCCAAAACCGGAGATTGCTATTGTAAAAGAGTGTTAGGTGTGATTACAGTTTACAAATTTTCTAAACATGCAGCAGTGAATTAGACTGAGAGAGCTTATTTACATTAAAGGATGCTACCAATATGTTTTGGCCATGAAAAGTAGCCTCCTTAAAGAAGGTAAATCAAATACAGCAGCTTTGTGGGGCTTCAGTACATACATTTCTCTATGTGAATACAGAGAAAGAGAAGATTTTCATGGGACAGAAGGCTCATCATGGATGTTAGCAATAGAAAAGATAAACTCCCCTCATACTCTAGCAGGTTTATATTTTTTTTATCAGTTATGCAAATGTCTTCTGTCAGAAGCGCTGGAGCCACAGGTAACATGTCACTATTGCCCCAGGACTGAAATAACTGTAGATTTTCCATAGCCCAGGAAGAAGAAAGAGGCCAAGAACAGATTACCACATAACTGCTATCCATGAAATATTTTGCTTTTTCCTTCAATAGTTCGTATCTTGTCCTGACAGAAATATCTAGCATTCACTAGTCTAGTTCTCAGTTAGAGTCACAGCCTCAAATCACACAGTTGTAATATACTCACGCAAACACTAAAATTAAACTGTAAATGATTGGTTGGAAAGGACAACTCATGAAGTAATTATTAAATTAGGGGCATGTAAAAGGAAGATTTTTGAAGATTTCCTTTTAGTTATTACATGAGCCATCGTGTGATTTCCATGTGCCATACCATCCCCTGTAATTTCCCCCCTGTTCTATACCATCTCTCACAATTTCTGGTGCATTTACTTTAAATTGGATACCAACTATCTGAAAAGGAAGGATGCTATGCACCTACTTAGCCATAATCCATGCTTTGAGTGCCTGCACTTTTGGTAGCACTCCACAGTTCCTTGTCACAGAGGCATCACAGTAAAATGCACCTGGCTGAAGCAAGGAGGTAGAGGAGAAGCTGCAGCCTCCTTCTCCACCCCACCACTGTCTCTCGCTCTCTGTCAGTAAGGCTCTGTTGAACCAATACTGGACCCTAGAAAGTTCTCCCAAAGACTGTTTGGTAAGTTTTCCAAAGGTCTTATCAAATAGTGAAGCAACTCTGTCTCTGGCGTCCTGCAGAATTGATGGGATGGAGTACGTACTATCTCAAAAATATCCTCCCCTAAGGAGAACCAAAAGGCACCATGCAATGTTTTTAACCTTTGTAAATACACTATAAAAGACGTGGATTTCTTCCCGTGACTCTTTATCTTTCGGATTTCATTACAAATAAACATGGAATGCATTCTATAATAACCTTGTTCTATATATTATACACAGGATGAATAACATTGCCTAATATCAAACTTGTTGACACTTGTGATAAGATTTTATGGCCATGCTGTTCATACAAGTTATACTTTGTCAGACTTTGGAACTGATTTAAGGTGGTGGGGGTTTATTTGTTTGTTTGTTTTCATATTTCATGCCTCTCTCCATGTATGCCCCATAAAAAAGAAAGTAAAAGTTCATTACAGAATGACAACTTTCCCTGTAGTTATGAAGAACAGATTACAGATTTACTTAAATTGTTTAGGACAAGGACAGTTTTTAAAGACAGGGAGACTGGCCATGACAGCAGCTAGAATGGGCTGCACCATGAGAAAGGGAATGGGAGAAGAAAACTGTAAGAACCTGGAAAATATATATAATAGGGAAGTAACTTCAAGTAGATGGTGAATTTGGCAAAAGACTGGGAAAAGTGAGAGAGTTCAGCTGAGACTGGTTATTGAGCACGGCAACTGAGATTTCTGGAAATGCTTGGGAAGACCAAGGAAATTTACAAAAGAGTAAAAGACTAAGGGGGTGGAAGAACAAGGAAGAAACAAGTTGGGAAAGCTATTAGAAGCTAAGAATCTTTGAGCAAGAGGCAAAATAATCAAGTTTAGGGGAAACGAAAAGATGACTGTATGTCAGTAGGAATACATTTTCTTCCAAAACATGGAAAGGAACCTAGAAGCCCTGAATCAGCCACAGACATCTGTGAAACCTCTTTCAAAACAAATGAACTATTTATGAGAAAGGCGAGGGTCAAGCTTTTTTTTCAAATGATGGCATTTCATTATTCTTTTTAAAGTTTGGGAAAGTAATGTATTTCAAAATTAAATTTGTGAAGTTTAGGGAGCTCAAGGAATGTTGAGTACTCTAAAGTTTTTCATTTGATGAGAAATTATTAGCTTATATCCTAAGTGACTGATAAAGCATTATAGAACATTATATTGTTTGTTTGTATGTTTTTTAATTCTTGTAGCATTTCTCTACCTAAAGTGAAAGTTGTATGAGATAGTATGTGAAGCAGAAGAGCTGCAATCATATTGCAAATAAAGTAAATCAAGAAATATATGATGTTCCAAAAAGAATGAATGTGCTTCAAACATCCTTTATTTACGGACTTCAGATAAAATGCTTTTCTAAATGAAAGTAGCTGTATTCTAAAACCTGGTTTCTAAACCACTCAGAAACCCCACCTAAAAAGAAGTCTAGCATTACTGATGAGGCTATTAACCAATTGCCTCAGCGTACCCTAATTCATACACACTCTTGCAAAAACTGAATAGTGCTCTTGATTTGGCTGAGACTTGTATATAATAGTGATCTATTGTACATGGTACAAAAGATTATTTAATTTGGCACAGCATAAAGATTTTTTAGTGAAAATAGCAGTAATATCCCAATACTAAAAGCCTGATTCTTTGGGGATAAAGTAAAATGCTTCAGTTCTGATGATCACTCTCTAAAATACGGTACAAATTCATGAAGAAATGAAGTTCAGCCATTGGTTGTTTTGTTGTTGTTTTGTTTGATTGGTTTTTTTTGTTTGTTTGTGGTTGTTTTGTTTTTGTTTTCGTGTTATAACTGATAAAATTTTGCTCAGCTAACAGAAAGGTTTTGGAGAAGAGTATACAACAACAGATATTACGAGTGCTGTACAAAAACACAACAGACGTTTAGACAAAAACCCCTGCCTTTACCAATATAACAAAGGTTTTTGATAACACTGACTGTGAAGGCTTTTGTACAACCTCAAGATCATTTTTTTTTAGTGAAGCTACTAAAATCATTAGTTTATTTCATAAAAGATGATGTAAACAGACATAAATGAAAGAAATGCAATTTTTATCTCAATGCAACTAAATCCCTAGCCCTCATATCCATGAGACTTTGTTTGATCCCAGTATGCTAACTCATCCCTGTGGTGTTCTTAAAGGAAATTCAGTCTGGAGTTACAGTAATCATTCACTTCCTCTGATGACTGTCTCTCTGTTTCAGTGGCTCCAAGAAAAATCTTTTTCCTCTCAAAATATGTGCCTCCGACAAGCAGGCTGTCAAGAGTTTTGGTGACATAGCTTCCTAGGTTGTAAGATAATGTAACTGAAGAAAGAAAAGAAAAAAAAAAAAAAAAAGAAAAGATAATAAAAGGTGTTTTGAGTTTTTTCCCCTGTTTTCTAGTGTGCTCTCTCATCTCCTTTAGCTTTGTCAAATATCTTTAAACAACTATAACACACATAGTATTTATTGTTCTTCAGCGCCTATGTAAGATATGCAAGAAAAAAGGTAGTTCCGGCAGTCTATGCAGAGAATTATTCAAGTATGGAAAAGATGTATTCACACATCCAGTAAAGCAATATGTCAAATTCATTCCAAATTCAATTCTGAAGTCAGTATTTTACAGTCTTTAAGGACAGTATAGTGAATTAGTCAGTCTCTTGGTTTGATCTTTTAAATTGCATATACTGTATTTTATTATAGTAATTTATTTATTTATTATAGTAATTTATTATAGTAATACACTCAGTACTGAATTGAAGCTATCAGAAAGCTGTTTCCCACTCTGGAATGAATCACAAATTTCTGGAAAACCTATGGGTGTCTTCCTTTTTCTTCTGTGGATTTTACTAGACCATGGTAGGAAAGCAAGAAAAGGTTACTTCTGCAAAGATATGGCAAGTGGAAACCAGGCTGCAATATTTTGTTGTTAGTTCATAATGAAAGGGGAGAATTCTGGAAGCATGATTTTTCCCTTCAACCACAATATAATGTTCTAAGAAGGCTGGGTCATTTTTCTCTCAGAAAACAGGAAGATTATGGGAAGAAAACAATTCTCGTTTTCAAATTCAACAGCATGAGTGATTTGGAGGAAAGTACAGCAGCAGAATAAATTATTAGAGGTTGGCACTCATAGCTTAAGCAGTTTAGCATACATAGCATTGCTGCCAACCTCTATAGCACTATTATGTGAGATAACTGAGATTATTGATATCCTTCATAAAAAGCTAAAACCTAGATTAAAATGTTTGTGTAAGAATGATAAATACATATAAATTTTTCCTGAAATGTTTTTTTTTCAAAAGGTCTCAGAAAGCAGAGAGTAAGTAAACCAGGCAAGATATTTAAGATCCCGTACAATATGTATATGAGTAAATATACCTGTATTTACAGAAGCATTTTATTAATTCTATTAAGAAGAAGATATGTGAGTTTCAAATCTGTCAAGCACTGAGTGGGAGAGACAGGTGCTTTTAATAAACGTTAATGAGAAAAACAGTATTTTTATATAACTCATGTTGCTTGCTGACCACTGCTTTTAGTTTAAATACTCAACACAAATAAAAATGCTTCTACTACAACCATACCTTTCATCTCAGAGACAATACTTTACATTTGTAAAGTGTTTAAAATTCATTTATTCTTAAAGAACATCTATGTAATTAACTAAAGATTGTTTATCTTTGTTTTACATAACTGAGGCAGAGAGGAAAAATTACTAGTCCAGGATTCCATAGCTAATCAATAATAGTTAATAAATTCAAAAATATATATTACTGTTCTTCACTAACTATTCTAAAACAAATGTACTATACCACCAGTGTAATCAGCATCACTACCAAACAAAACAGTGAAAAAATATGGCTGATATACTAGATCTGAATCTGACAACTTATTTACATGCTACTTTCTTCATAGAACACAGTAAATCAACCTTGATTAAATAGTTAGTCCTGTTGTTATCATTACATGCTAATGCAGCAGCAAAAGTGAAATCTAGGGGGATATGGCTATGTAAATAAAAAAATAGTTTCATTTAACACCAAACCCACATAAAAGGCAGAGTCATACATAAGAGCTTTAGGTAGGAAGGCTTAACACTGAAGGCTGCCTACATTCAACCATGCGTCCTAATCACCGAGCTTCCTTTTTTCTTTAGAACAGATTAAATTCTATTCTTCAATACATAAATATAGAGTTTTGATAGGTGATATGGCAAAGTACTCTTGCATGCAATATCCTGTAGCTTGGTGATTAATAACTGCCAAATTATGTATTAACTATTTCTTGTTCAGGAAGAATTCTATTGAAAGTCAGGTCCCACAAAAGAGGGAATGGAATTTCACATATCACAAAATACATTAATTTCCCTAGACAAGTCTTGATCCTGCAAACTTTTGTCACAAATGCCCTTACTCATTTTGGAATCCGATTAAAATCAAGTGAAAGCGTTTCCAAGACACATTTAATCACTTGAGCTTATGTAAAATGTCTGGAAACAGCCTCACAATAGCAAAGTGGTGGGTGACATTCCAGTGAGGAAAAGGAAAAGTAACTGTGAGGGTCATTCTAATAATCTAAATAATCTAGTTTCCTTTTTTTTTTTTTTTTCAGTGTGTCTCCTTTGGGAAATTTTATTAAAAGGTGAAGTTGACAGATAGCCCTGTCTCGCTTCTCCAAGTAACGAATGCTGTTTTATTGACCTTCTTATGACCAACGATTCAGGCTTGGCTGCCTCTAACACAGGAAACAAATGGGATCTACTCTATTGAAATTCTTCACTACACAATTTCTGAACTTCTAAAAGTGTAATTTCATACAGGATGCCCTTAGGTTGCTTTTTTAAAAATTGTTGTCTGCAAATTGAATTTACTAATAATTTGCTTCTCACTCAATCCTTTAGGAAAACCCTGAAATGAGAAATAGAAGATAAAGCAGAAAAAGAATGATTGTAAGGCATGGAAAATACCACTATATCATAGGTTCCTAGAGATATAAAAAGGAAAGATAGAAAAAAATTATAGTCCCCAAAATGTTGAAGAGAACTCTCCCAGAATAAAGATGCAGGAAAGCTCCTTAGTCCTTTTGCTGGATTATGATTGGCAGCAACAGCATTCAGGAGAAACAGCCAGCTTACACGTACAACTTGCTTAAAATCTAACCTCTTCTTTCACTTATTTCATTTTAGAAGATTTAATTTCGACCAAGCTGTTTTAGAATTACAATACACTACACTATTTTCCTTGTATCCTAATATATCATGCAGCTTAGTGTGATAATTGTGTTCCCAAATTATGACCAATTTAAAAGGGGAATTAACAGTGCTGTTTGTTCAGCCAAACAGTACATAGGAATAAAAAAGCATTAAGTGTTTCCTTCACTTCTTAAATCATGATTAATTCTACATTTTCATTTACCAAGGCACTCTAAAGTGAATTACCATTGGTATTTGTCATAAATTGCTTTCCCCAATAATGATATACTATATCCTGCATGACAAAGAAAAAGCATTCATGAGAAGATAAAAGTAATCTAGGAACCAAAGCAACTTGTTTCATAGTAAACTGCAATATCACACACACAAAACATTCTCAGCTACATAATTGGAAGTCTCAGTCAAGAAACCAGTTGATTTTGCTATGTATGTGCAAAAGAGAAAAGAGGCCACATGAATCATTAAAACACAGTATGATATAGTACTGCTTGATCCTAGTTGAAATTCTCCATAAATCAATACTAGTAACCTTATTCATATACATTCAGTGTGACTGAATCCGATGAATACTATTTTTCAATGTAGAACACACAGAATATTTTATGCAAGCATTCTAAATGAAACAAATCTGTTTCCTGTGCATTCTGTCAAAACCAAAGACAGACAGATAACTATGATCAATAAAGTCAGATTAGCTTTATTCAATACCAAGAAATTTTCAATACCATCGTGCAGAAGATTAGTATCTGGAGATTATTCCAGCAGTATGACAAAACCTAAGTACCAGATGCCAAGCTCTAAATAGGGACAGCAGTGTGCTTTCTGTATCACTGCTTCTGTTACTATTGATTCTTGTGAATCTCAAACTTCCACAGATTCATGCAGTTTCATCACATATGTGAACTCACTAAGCATTTTTGACATGTGTATCTGTGTGAGTTGCTGAGTACCTTTAGCATCATTCACAATTTTTCACTCTGTAGCATTCGAAAAGTCTATCCATTTTCTACCCATTTACAAATGCAATTCCACATATTTTCTGTGTACAATATACAAGCTATGTTTATCTATCAACTGTACAAAGCAGACAGCAAAAATATTTGCATATTTTTGCATATATGACTAAGCTAGCAGATAATTATTTCCTTAACACAAAAAAAAATGCTTCGTCAATTCCTGTGCTCCATCTTCAACAAAGGTTGTTTATTTAAGGAATATAAAGCTAGAAAAATGTATCTTTAGTCTTCTTTACATTGCCTTCTTTTTAAACCGAATTGGAAATTAGTAGCAAAAATATATGTAAAAAAATGAAAAGGTAAAATGGAAATTAGTCACTTTGTCAATAAAATTCTCATCTGGTTTACAAACTATCAAGCCATTTTCACTTGAAATACTACTTCACATCAGTGCCTTCGATTTCTGGCGCTTTATCTATGTACCAGAAATACAGAAAGTAGGTGATTTTATCCTTTTTTTAATCTATATTTTTATTTTCTCCTGAAAAAAAAATGATATGAATAAATGCATTTGTTTTCTTTATATTAGTGTTTAAATAATTATATAGATACTGCCTGTCTTTTGAAAGTTGATTGCCTTGGTGTACCATATTAACACTTAATAAAACGATCTTTGGTCAATAAACATTTTATTAGAATTGAGCAAAGAGTGTATAAACAATTTTAGCAAAACCCTCTTAGTCACTGAAAGGATATTGAAATACATCTTTTAGTCATGTAAATAAGTCCCATTGAAGGGAGTTCAGGTAAATAATATTTAATAATGTAAGTATAGCAAGACAAGCTTTAGAGGGATCATAGCAATTTTATTCAAGTATTAAATAAGCATCCTGACACCTTAGAACTACAAAAACTTACCAAACCCATTCAATACTTACCCACCTCTCTATAGACTGTCTGTTAGCACAGATAATAAATAGATTATTACTGATATATTGACTGGCTGCCTATTCCCTCTTATGAAACTCTTTCAGTCTTCTATATCACAATTTGTCACACCTAGATATTTAGGCCTTTGGCACAAATCGAAAACACAAATGCCAAAAGCTTTTAGAAATAATATCAATTTGATATCATAATTTGAATATATTCCGCCAGCATAGGTCGTAGTTAAAATGCCATAATATTTGACTAGTTTTAGACAATGGAAAGTAATTTGAAATCTTTTAGAGTATGAAGCTTAACCAAGTGGCTTCTTACGGTGCTCCAACAGATTAAATCTCTAGGCAGGCAGACAGAAGACTCTTCTGTTTTCCTTACAAGACTAACACCATAATTCTTTCAATCCCTGCACTGCAACAGTGGTTTCACATTGAAGGTTGAGGACTACTTTTTTTCTCCCAGCATAAAGAAGGATATAACAGTGACTAAGCTCAAATGCAAAGAGGGTGAGGGGAAGTGCACAAGCCAAAGGCAGCAGTTGTAGATGTACATTTCCACCCAGATGCAGGCTCTTGATGAGAAATTGTGAGGGAAAAGTATGACCCTTTGCTTACTTAATTCTGCTTCAATGTCTAGCTTCATCCAACTCCTGCTACAGAAGGATCTAAAATTTCCCAAAGACTGGCTAAACAAATTCAAGCATCTACTTGGAAACGCCTCTCCTTTCACATCTTATATTTGTCTACATAAATAATCAGTTAAAAAATTATCTAAAAAGAAAAATGGGATTAGGAAACAATGCATGTGTCTGCTGTGGTCAGTATAATAACTGCTTTATATATGAAACAGTAGCGTGATATTTGAATGAGTTCACAGAACCTATTCAAACTTTTCCTGGAGAAAGTACCTTTACTTACAGGATAGAGGTTTCAGGATAGCACCTGTTGCATAAATGCAATTGTAGTTATTAAAATGCAAAACTAGCTGAGCTTTTCTGGGCTGCAGAAATATAGTTCAGTTATGGAGACCTATGACAATGGCTAGATGGTGTTTTAGGTGACCACAAATATTCTGACGAAATATTTCAGATAGAAATCTCATTTAAAATCAGTGGCTCAGTCCACTCCTACACAAGCTGTTCAGATCAGTATGAACAAGGATGCAGGATCTTTTTCATGAAAACAACTTTTATGGAGTTTACAGTTTTCTTAAAAGTAGAATGGTTTGAATATCAAATGTAATTGAGGATACTTGTCATACTTCTAATAAATGAGCTGTCTAGTGCTATGTTTGACATAATTTTATTAAATACTTTGTATATTCAACACTAGTATTGAAAAATACTGCAGATTTATATTTTCCACTGTTTACTGTTTCACTTAACGGTACTTGATATAATCTTTATGCTATTCAAGGAGGATGAGTGTTACCCTTGAGTAAAATTCAAATCTAGAATACAATCCATTAAGTTTACAGTAGCAGAAAAGATTAGATATATGCTTTAGTGACAATTTTTACTACATATTCTCTTTTTTTGAAAATCAAAAGAAAATAGATTAACAGATTATTGAGTTAGCTGAACATCAAGATATTTTTCAGGATTTTTTTTTTTTTTAAGGTAGCTGATATTTCATGTGCTATTCTTATTTTAAACTTGGTGGAGATTTAAGGCATAATAGTCAAATACAGGACACAGTATCACAAAGTGTATTTACTATTCAAGCTCCAAACTGTCAAAAAATATCTCCAAAATGAGATAATGAATTTATTTCACTTAATGTCTGTGTTGTTACATTGGTTTTGAGCAACTATGGGTTTTCTTCCTATATATATGAGGAATGGCATTTTTCTGTTTTAAAAAAATTAGAACTACTAAGATTCTAAACATATCTATTTGATTCACAGAGTGAAGGCTTCAAGAAACAGTACATATCATTCAACTCACAACCCAGCTATAAGATCTGGAGCACTATATCTATAATAGGATTCAAAATATACTTTAGTAACAGAGGAAATCACCCACTGGGATTCAGCTCTTGCCATCAGAAAGAATGCTTTTACAAGAATAGGTTGTACTGAGCCAATTATATCATACAGCACACTTGGCTCAGTTTCATACAGATTTTCACATTAAAATAAGCACTAGTTGCAGTGTCTTAATATATGCAGTCACTTGGTACTTCTTACTTGTACGTGCCACAGATTATTAAGCATCGCATAGGCCGTTCAATTTGGTCAAGGCACTGGCTTATAGCAAATGACCATAAAAGTAGGAAAGATAAGTCAGTAATACTTTTCTCTCAATACGAAACATGAAGGGTCATTAAATATATATTGCTACAGATGCAAACCAGGAGAACCTCTCTGAACTTGATTTCCAAAAGAAAAGATGTCCTATGCTGCTTGCTAAATTGACAACTAGAAAAAAAATCTATTTAAAATTCATGTCCTGCACAGTCAATCAAGTCATCAGCAATACTTCCTTCTTTTTTTTTTTTTTTTTTTTTTTTTTAGCAGAAAAGGAATTTTAAGGGCACCACTGGAGTATGAATATCATTATTCCTTGTCTTAGACATCCCAACAGGCTCCAGAATTGAACTACACAGTACATATATGCATATATATGAACATTCATCTGTCTTATGTGTTACAAATCTGAATATCTGAGAAACTGAATAAATGGATTCCTTTTCAGCATCTCATTTTCCATTCTAACTTGGTCTGTATCACACAGTGAATGTTCAGTCACTTGTATTACTGCTCATATTTATTAAGCAGTATTATTAATACTTTTTTAAAAAATATCGGTGTATCAGAAAGAGTCTGAAATGTTTTGAAAAAACCTTTTTGAAAGGATAACACATTATCTCTAATAATAAAAAAAGGAAGACATGCTTATTTAATGAAAGTTTCAACAAAATAAGTCAGGTGATGTTTGGCATACTGACCTACAAACCAGACTAATAAAGAAGCCTGAACAATAACCATTCTGTTCCTTTTTCTTAGGTTTTTCTAATCTTATATGTGTAACTTCCAGCTGTGCAGAACAGGTCACTCTGCAGTACACTTGGAACTGGGTGCATTTCACTAGTGTTTCAGAGAAGTAAAGTTTATTATTCTAGCAATGAGCCACATCACCTGGCTCTCGAAGCTTCATCATTG
The DNA here is from genome assembly GCF_964273445.1 of Streptopelia decaocto. Classification (NCBI taxonomy): domain Eukaryota; kingdom Metazoa; phylum Chordata; class Aves; order Columbiformes; family Columbidae; genus Streptopelia; species Streptopelia decaocto. The sequence continues at coordinate 97,651,335 of NC_138656.1, read as the reverse complement.
TGTTTCATTTTTCATTTCTCCCTGTATTTGTGAAGGCAAAAATGCATGACATTTCTCAAGTTCCTTCTAAAGGCACAATCAATTGAAGCACAATCCTTGAGTAGATAAGATGACAATTTGTCCCTTTTATACATCTCACACACTTCTTGTACTACTTCCTGTTCATCTTAAGTGCTTGTACACTTATAAATGCATATGTGTTCATACATAAATGTCTACTGCACATACACAGTTAATGGCAAATAGAAAGATTTCAGATTCCAAATATGCTGTTCAGCCAGATTTGTTTAGCTGTTACTCAGAAGTTACATTTCATTCTGTGATTACAAGGCGAATGTAATCACTGCATCAATATCGTCAGAAATAGAAGATACAGTGTGTAGTCAAGTGTTTACCAAAGAAAAATTAAATTTTTTTATAAACTCATTTAAGATCACAATTTTTAGAAGATACAATGATGAAACTAGTATTTTAGCTAAAGGATTAATTCTGATTATAGTTAAAAGACTGTGGTCACATAAATTGGAAAAAAAATCTGGTTTAAATGGAATCAATTTGTCCATTATACATTTGGCTTTCCATTTGTTACTATCTAAGTACAGTATTAATATCACCCTTTAATCCAATAACTATTTAAATAGAATACAAGATTTTAAAAAGCAAGTCAATAGATATTTAAAGGGAGAACCTCTAGAATTTTTTTCCTGTTTAATAAAGTAGGATAGATCGTTAAACATGCTGTGTTAATATCTATTTTTGAAAGCTTCACCAGCTAAAGTATCATTGCATTATCAGTGCTTTGTTTTATTTTGTACTGCTTATGAAAAGGACAGTGGGAATAGGATAAGTTTATGAAAGAAAGAATCAGCAACCTAATTTTTTTTTTTTAAATCATATTTGAAGAGTTATTTTACTGTAACTACTTTACATCAGCTAAGTCTTTCCTTACATATAGAATGTCTGCCTATTCAACAGGGGTACAAGGAGAGGAGAGTGCTGCTGCGACACACTTCCTCCAGTGCTTCTGGAGGACGACTGTTTGCAGACCTGAGAAAACCGTTTTATCACCATTGAGGTTTTTTGCAGAGATTTACTCCAGATTAACTCTGTCCTAGTTTAGTGGACCAACTATTTATGAATAGCTGAACAGCAGCTTAATCTGGTTAGCATCTGAAAGTAGTTTGTGTGCTTTAGGACTGTTCAGAAAGGTGAAGGGAAGCAATAGGGAGAGAAACCTTAGAAGTGAACTTCTGATCCAAACTAAAATGTTCATGTGCAAATTAAATACGTTTTTCAAAACAAAGCTGTATTTCATCTAAGTACAGCATAGCAAAGCTGTATTTAATCTTAATAAAGCACAGAAGATAAAAATAAGCTGAACTAATATATTTTTAAAATATCTGATTTCTTTTTCTACCATGTCCCTCCCAAGCCCAACAAAAATGGCTCGCAGACCTCACTGAAAAGAGGTATGGGATTTTCAGTAGAGTTCAGATTGATACAATTTACCTTTACAGATTAAATAGGGCTTAACAGAGGTCTTTCTACTGTCTGCACTCTCACGACTATTTACAAGATCTCTAGAAACTGTGCTTTGTGATCAACTGCAATTAGACACATAATGAAATTAATTTAACAAGTCTGTAATACTTTTCAAAGCATACAAGCAGCCTTACAAGTATTATTTAGATTCTTCAGTCATGGGGAGAATATTCAAATGTCATCCACTCAATCTTTAAATTTAAGTAATTCGGATCTTTAAATAAGGGAAGCATAAGACCAGTTAAAAATAATCTACCTCATCATACTATTTTAGAGGAATCTGCATATGTATTCACCTTCTGTGGAAAAGAAAAAGAATGGCAACCTTATGCTAAGAATGATAAATTCATAAGTAGAACATTGTCTGTTCTTTATCCATACGATATAATTTTGACACACTTGTCCCTATATGGCTGGGTAGAAATTAAATTACTTAATTTGAAGAACAAAATTTTGCATGAAGAACTCAAAAGACTGGTATTCCCTGCTGTTTAAATTTGAAAAGATACATGACAATTTTGCATTTAAAAATAAAAGCGAAAAGGGCAAAAATATGTCCATTAAAGTTTCATGCATGTATTTTCCTGCACTGGGAAGTGTTTGAGGATGAGCTGTCATAGTGATTCGGTCAAGTGATTTACACTGTGGCACCATGAACTGCTTGTGCACAGAGATGCAAAGTAGGACCCATATGGCATACAGTCCATGTACTCATACCCTCATAGAAATTGATTTTCATTGTATTGAAAGAGTGGATGAAGTTTGTAATTTGGCTGCTTGAAAAAAAAACAACTAGACTTTTCCACACTTTCTCATGCAGGCTTACTAGAGAGTACCCCAACAACTTGGACTACCTCAGTTCCCTCTGCTAAATGTTATGCCCTGGATCACAGACATATGGTTGAAGGCCTTAGGCTTTTTGGAATAGACCACGTCTATCCAGCACTTCAGCTTGAATGCTCCATAGCATAGCAGACATCCTATACTACTTCATATCCCAAAAACAGATGTCCCTTTAAAATCATCCTTTAACTCATCTGCACACAACACTCCACTGTCATACAGGCGAGTAATCAGTCCTGCTTTCTTTCCAGGGACTTCTATCCCTATCCTTCTTAAATGAAAAGGACTAGAAAACCCTTTCCATCTCCCAAGCTGGGCCAGCTGGCAGGATAAACCAGAAACTCCTCCACAACCTGCACAAGCTCAAGAAGTGGGCTCATGTGAACCTAATGAGGTTCAACAAGGCCAAGTGCAAGGTCCTGCACCTGGGTCGGGGCAACCCCCAGTATCAATACAGGCTGGGGGATGAAAGGAATGAGAGCAGCCCTGTGAAGAGGCACTTGGGGGTACTGGTGGATTAAAAACTGGACATGAGCCAGCAATGTCTGTTTGCAGCCCAGAAAGCCAGCTGTATCCTGGGCTGCATCAAAACAAGTGTGGCCATCAGGTTGAGGGACCTTCTTCACCTCCACTCTGGTGAGACCTCACCTGCAGTACTGTGTCCATCTCTGGAGCCTTCAGTACAGGAAAGACATAGACCTGTTGGAGAGGGTTCAGAAAAAGGCAACAAAAATGATCAGAGGGATGGAACACCTCTCCTATAATAAAGGCTGAGAGAGTTGAGGTTGTTCAGCCTGGAGAAGGCTTTGGAGAGACTTATTGCAGCTTTCCAGTACTTAAAAGGGTAATGGTTTCAAAGCAAAAGAGGAGAGATCTAGACTAGATACAAGGATGACATTTTTTATGAGGGTGGTGAAGCACTGGCAGAGGTTGTCCAGACAGGTGGTGGAAGCCTCATCCCTGGAAACATTCAAGGCCAGGGTGGACGGGTCTCTGAGCAACCTGGTCTAGTTGAAGATGTCCCTGCCCATTGCAGGGGGGTTGGACTAGATGACCTTTGAAGGTCCCTTCCAACCCAAACTATTCTATGATTCTGTGATTCTATGTTTCTATGGTAATCCTACATAGATCCCAGTTTAGGTTACCCACAGTGCTGTTTCTTGATATCCAGTATGGTTGTTGCTAGCACAGTTCTACAAGCTTGCCAGAGTTCTGCTAATCAGAGAGTGGAAGTGAAAACAGGGAACTTGTACACTCTCACTAGAACCCAGGGGTGCACAACAAGCTCCAGAGCTGTCCAGATATGACCTCAGGAGACATTTGCGGTCTACGGTTAAATTTGTGAATGAGTTGGACACACTCTTTCTTTATCTCAACATAACTCCTTGGAAAAAAACCTCTTATCACAATGGGTACTTTGTGAATGAGAAATGTCTGCTCAGTAGACCACAATCTGAACTGCAGATGAAAGGGTTAAAACAAGAATGAGCGAGAGGAGTCACAGGGCAAAGGTTGGTGGGGCTGACTTTTGCAATAGACATCTTACTGCTGTGGCTTCCCTAGCATGTCTTAATACTTTAAGCTAACTGAATAAGCATTGCTTTTCCTACTGTGAATATTTCTTGAAATCTTTTTGGAAGCTGTAATTATGTTACTTTACTTGAAGAGTTACCCATATGCTTTGCAGAGAATATTGTATTGATAGTGAAGTTTCTACAGTATTTGTTATTTTTAGAACAGAAAATAAACAACTTAACTATGTGTTACAAGTTCACAAGTATGCTTTATTTGAAGTGACTAGGCCAGATCCTGCTCTCACGTCTGTTCTCACTCTTCAAGATTTGAATTATATCAAGCTTGCTAAAGAAACTGCTTCAGCAATTTGATAGAAAAAAACTGAACTTTCTGTTTAGTACAGATAAAAAAATCAGGTACAGATGCATAATGCAGAAGAAAAAATTATCAGAAACTCAAACGATACTGTCACTTTCTGACTAAGAAACACATGGGAAATATATCTTTTCAGTAACAGTCCTGTCCTACAGTAGTCCTGTCTGTATCACAAAAAACTATACAAAAAGTTACCAAGTCAAAGTCTCTTGGTGTTAGTATTTTGGTTTAGATTAGTGTGAAGGCAATCAGAATCTAGCTATATCACTATGAAGTGAAAAATTACAGTTAAATCCAAAGGACCTTAATAGCTTATGTGACTCTGGTATTTAAATGATGCTAAATTAACCTCCAGAGTTTAAGTCCTCATCAAACAAGAAGCTCTATACATTAAAAAGAGGGAACAAAAATAAATATACTTATAAGACACTGTAAGCTTTTCAGTGTATAAACAATCAGAAGAAAAGCACTATCAAGGTGACTTGAGTCATTCATAATGACAGTATCTAATACAATTTAAGATTTATTCAGATTATTTATAGAGAATGGCATAATTCATAAGAACTAAAAAAACCTTCTATGAACTTCCTATCCCAACAGTAATTATACTTTCTCTGTTTGGTTCAGTCATAACTACCGTAGTCCTTCCACACCAAAACCAGTCAGACTATAATATTTGGGAAAAATCAGTATAAAATTCAAAATCCATCATGAAAACATAGCTGGATTTTAGTGGTCAAATAAGCACACTAGTTACTACTTGCTGATACAAGTAAACAGAAATATTAGTAAAGAAATAAGTGATTTGGACACACAGGTAAGGGATGCCCATGGTACCTATGGAACTATGACAGTAAGTAATGTTCAGAATGCTCCAACATATAACACAGGAAGATGGCAAACCAGGCTGTTACCCCTGTGTGCTGGTCAGTGCAGACAGCTCTTATCTGTTTACTAGGCCAAGAAGATAGAATTCTTTCCCAATGACCATGAATCTCAGCTTCCTCATGATAATGTGTCATCTGTCAGTTTGAAGGATTAAACTCAACAAAGGAAATTTGTATTCACACCCCCATGAGTTCTAAAGCAGGGAAAATAAAAGTTCATCACTGATGTAATTACTTGAACAGTGTTAAAAGGTACCTAATCTATTAAGAGAGTTTGGCTAACTCACACCTCCACACGTGCTGAAGATCTGGAGAGTGCCTTATGTTCAGCTTTTTAACAAAATCTTGGCATTGTTCATTACACAATACTTTTCCAAGAACATTTTTTAGAACGTTTTCTATCCCTATTATTTTTTATAATTTTAATTACAATAAAACCTTTAAAGAATTATGCTCGCATGAACATAAGGAAATCATGATCAGACTGAAGTGTTGTGTAAATGAACTTACAAATTTTCATGTACTTACTTATGTATTCAAAAGTTAAATATTTATTCTGCAAGACAGACAGCAAAGATAAACTGCGGGACTGCAAATGCTGAGGGGCTTGCGAGTATCACTTAGGTCACACAAGTATTTCCACTCTATTCTCTCAACAAAAACTGTGTAATCCAAGTGGCTTCAACACTTTCCAAAAAGAATTGCTTATATTGTGAAATTAATGCAGAGATGAGCTAATTTGAAACTGTGCTAATGCTATGCTATATTACCGGTTACATATTAAAAGTATCTTCACAGTTTGTCTTGTTGTCATACGGACATATTTACCAGATCACTGGCATTCTGTTTTTTCAGTGATGTTTACTTCTTTGGTTTCTTCTTGTTGTTGTTTGTTTAGCTCATGTTTTGTTTTATTTATATTACATTAGGACCATATCTTTTTGTTTGAAGTCTTGAAATTCACTTTACTAACACAGATTAATTAAGGAAAAAAACTGAACTTTAATGCTATTTATGATGAAGCAGGATAACTACTTCATTTAAAATGGAATTTTAACTTCAAATACATTCATCACCAAAACAGGGAGTATTAGAAATAAAATAATTTGAGATACTGCAGTGTTAACTTCTTGAAGTAAACAGATACCTTAAAAACATTTTGGTTTTCATTAAGTTTGCACACCAATCCATATAATGCCTATATATGCTGTTACTTGCCATATTTTGAAATATTTATGGACATTATTTATAAAATAAGACCATTAATAAATCAGCATTATATCTTGATTTATGTCTTTACTTTCCAGCATGCTGCTAACACAAAAATAGCACACAGAAATAGTAAGATATATTTTGTGAGGACTGTCTCAAAATAGTCCTGTTGGTATTTTGAGCCAAAGATGCCACAAAAGGAAGTAAATAGCTGATAATGAAAAGGAGCAACGAGCAAGAAGAAAGTGTTCCAAGTACAGGAAAAAGGAAATGATATTTCTTTCTCCTTCCCTGCTGTCGGATCTTCCTGTTTTAAATTATTTTGAACTTTTTGTCTTCTGCTGCTTAATAAATCTGCCTCGAAGAAATGAATATAGGCTTTAATCTGAACTGTGCATTTTATTTGGACTTCTCTGGGAAGGACAAATGGTTAACAGAGGAAGAATATTTTTTTTTAGAAAAATCGTGCAGAATACCATGGAAAATATCAACATTAAATGGTCTTTGTAATGAAGTGACAATGGCACATTGATCTTAAAAAAGGCTATATTCAGTCCTATGTTTGAATCATTATCTGATTTATTTCAGTATCTATTTACATTTACTTCCTGCACGTTTTCCTGAGTTTGTTAAAAGTATTGAATACTATGGGGATTTTTCACCTGTCCATCATAAAGTGGGACCAAGACTATATTATTCAAAGATCACAGAAGTGTCAATAACAATTAAGAATACTGAGAATCCCTGACCTTGGCTAGATTCATTTCAGAAACTCCCTGTAGCAGCCTTTTACAAAGCTCTGCTTTAATTTGAAATAAAAAGTGAGGTGAAAAGTTCTTTATCACATTTCCAGTGCCTGGATCCATCCAGACCTTCCTCTATTACTTCTTTTCTGCCTTTTCTCAGTGAATTTAGTGTTCATTAAAGTATAAGACTACCAGCACTGACCAAGCTACACAGACTATCCAGACTGGCAAGTTTCTTACTCCAGCTCTACTGATTCATCTTTTTCTCTTGACCTGCAAACTACCTTGCTATTCTAGTCCTTGGCCTCTCTTGTACAGAGACTGCCAATCATACCACATTTCCAGTGTTTTTTTATGAGTTGTGAAAAAAATCAAGACTAAGGTGAGACTACCCAACTGATTTTTACTGCTAGGTCTCCTGTGCAAAAAGATAATTTTTTTTTAAATTGGCTCCACAAACTTGGGAGATGATGGCAGGTTCCTGTGAATTTTTAATTCAAATTGCAGATTTCTTCTATACAGTATTTATATATATATATATACATATATATATCTTTCAAAGGAAATAAGGAAATACAGGTCTTTTATGATATTTTCTTCCTTATCTGAGGCTTTTATAGACACCTAAATCATTCAGTAGCAATTATATCAGTTATGCTTAATTCTCCCAGTTTTCAGTCAGTAGTATGCTGATAGCATGTTTGTGCATATTTGCATAATATGTACACTGCACTAAATGTTCCTTTTTTTAAATACATATGAACAGGAATGGATTTGCCTAAGATAAGGAAGGGCAGAAGCCACAGAACAGAAATCTTAAAATAAAATCTGTTATTCACCTCACTCTTCCTATCCATCTAAGTACTGAGCTGTAGGGTTCTATTCTTGAAGCCACACCACCCAAACCTCCCATGACAAGTTTTCATCTCTTGTTAGTTGGCTGCACTGCTGGTAACCAGTGTTTCCAGCTTAGATCACAGTTTAGGCTTCTCTTGGTCTCTTCTACTCAAGAAGCCAGATTCAGGAAAATGCACCTCTCCTTGTCTGCAACCCAACCAAGAAAGAACGTGTCCTAAGGTATAGGAAAAGTTAGCTAGGTCTCTTGTTACTTGATAAGTCAAGTGGGCTCTCCCACTCATATCAGGATCATATCCACCAATACATACTTACAGGCACAATTCCTCTTTGGAAGACAGATGAGCTGTAACACTGTCAAGGATGTTCAGCCAGCCCTAGATTCCAGAATTCAGATGCCAAGAATGAAAACAAATGAAACAATTAAGCTCTTGGGATTATGCTTGTCAGGTTACCTCAAAAAATAAATTATTAGCTATCCTAGCAAATCAACGTCTATAAACCAACACCATTCCAAATTTTTTTTCTTGCTCATACTTAACCATAACTATGAAATACGAACTGAAGAAACAGACAGTGAGGTGGAGTTAAAACTGTCTCAATGGCCAGGCTGAGGGTGTTGCGATCAGCCATGCAAACTCTATTTGGAGGCCAGTGAATAGTGGTGTATCTAAGGGGTCAATACATGGTCCAGTCCTGCTCAACATCTTCATCAAGGATATGGATAATGGGGCAGGCTCTACCTTCATCAAGTCTGAAGATGACACTAAACTGGGATGAGTGGCTGATATGCCAGAGGATCATGCTGTCATACAGGTAGACCCCAACAGGCTGGAGAAATGGACTGACAGGAACCTCATGAAGCTCAACAAGAAGAACTGCAAAATCCTCCACCTGGGAAGGAACAACCCCATGCAGCAGTACATGCTGAGGGCCACTCATCTGAAAAGCAGCTTGGCAGAAAAGGACCTGGAGGTCCTGGTGAACACTATGTTGAACATGAGTCAGCAACGTGCCCTTGCAGAAAAGGTGAATGGTAGACTGGGCTGCATCAAGAGAAGTGTTGCCAGCAGGTTGAGGAAGGTGATTCTTCCCCTTTTTTCTGCACTGGGGTGGCAACACCTGGAGTGCTAGGTCCAGTTCTGAGCTCTTCCATACAAGAGAGACATGGACATACTGGAGAGAGTCCAGCAAAGAGCTACTAAGATGATTAAGAGACTGGAGCACTACACATATGAGTAAAGGCTGAGAGAGCTGGGACTGTTCAGCATGGAGAAGAGGACGTTCATGGAGATGTCATCAAAGTATGTCAATACCAGATGGGAGGTGGAATGAAGAAAGTGCCAGGCTCTTTTCAGTGGTGTCCAGTAACATGACCAGAGGCAATGGGCACAAACTGATGCACAGGAGTTGTCACCTGAACATCAGAAAACACTTTTTACTGGGGGATGACTGAGCACTAGCACAGGTTTCCCAGAGAGGTCGTGGAATCTCTATGCTTGGAGATATTCAAAAGTCCCTCTAGACATGGCCCCAGGCAACTGGCTCTAGGTGGCTCTGCCTGAGCAGGGGAGTTGGACCAGGTGACCTCCAGTGGTCCCTTCCAAACTCACCCATTCTGTCAGCTTCTATGTACTAAAGGTATACTGTACCAAATAATTGTTATTTTCTAAATTAATGTAGTTTGTTAGTGATAATGGTAAAGAAGAAAAGAAAGAAGGGAGGGGAAGGGAAACAGAGAAGAAAACGAGGAAGCTAGTCTGTATTATTTTTTCCTGTTCTTAATAATGTACATAGCTTGAAAAGGCACAGCAACAATTGAGGTTCCATCTCATCAAATTAATTTATAATGTGTTTCTGCTAGTAGTAGGTCCCAAACTGTACAATTACCTGGCAACATCTGCCCCATCCTATAGAGCTGCAGCTTAAAGATTTGAAGACACTCTCTTTATGCTAGATAGAGATTTATATTTGATGAGAACTGTGCTGATATTATTTAATTCTGAAACACAAAACTATCTGAAACCTTAATTTTGAACCTACATAAGGAGGCTCCAAAGTTTCACCAAGCAGGAAGAGTTTCAAATTTACAGGAATTCTTTCCCTTTCAACTGTAAGCCACTCCATGCTCTAAACAATAGTTTCAGTAGACAGTAGTAGATAATTATCAGTGACTCTATAGCGCAGGAAGGAGGTAGTGGGGAGAGTTCCTGTGTAGCATCCATAATATCCTTCAGCAAGACGTTGACTTAGCCTAACTACACTGTGTATGCAGAACAAGCTTTTTTCATATTATGAACCTCCCTCTCATTTTTGAGTCTGGTCTGATGTTCCCTGTTTCAAATAAAACAGATTATTTAACTAGATCAGACATTCCCTATATATCTTTATCTTGCTAGATACAATTTATGGATATTACTCCGATATTCTCTTTTTTGTTGACTTATGTTACTGATTGAAGCATGCTAGTCTACCCAGCTGTTTTTGTTTGTTTGTTGTTTTTGTGGTTTTGGTTTTTTTTTTGGTCTTAGAAACCAGTTCCATACCTTTGACAGACCGTACTGCCTACAATTTTAGTAGTACCTGTTTTTGAGATCAATACGTAGACTCTATGTGTGGCCAGGCAAATGAGGTTGGAAAAACTCCAAAATACCCAGAAGGCAAGCAATATTAGTTTCCAGAATTGCTCAGCAGCTACTTACAAAACTGACGGAAATTTGTGATTTTAACAGTGTTGGAGGAATTAAAAACATGTACTCCAGATGACAGTCTGAGTCATTTCTTCATGTAGACTTTTACATAATGCCAGCTGTGAAAGACCTGAGTTGGGCTCCATGTCTGCTCCTGAGATGCAAACTAATGATAGTAAAGCAGTAATTCATAATGATCCTTTGAGCCACATGGAAATAAATGGTTTGGGTAAAGAGCTCTTAAATAAAGAAAATACTCAAGGCAGCCATTAGAAACTAAGGAATATTTTCAATCTCTTCTCGCCAGTTTGTCAATCAGCTTCAGAATGTCAGAAAAAAAAAAAAAAACAAAAAAAACCCAAAACATACTAAAACTGCCATTAATGAAAGTAAGTCAACAAAATCGTACAATGACATCTGGTATTTTAGTTGGAGATTCGTGCTCTTGAGTTAGTGTCACGAGTATGGCAGTATCTGGTTTCCCTTATATTTATACCATGCTCAGGTCCCCTGCTGGTTTATAACTCATTAGTTCAAAATTGTAGTGGTTTAAACTTATTTAAACTCATTGTCAGGACTTTCGATGTTCAGCCATCACTGTGTTAAATTACAAGAGAAGTATGTTCTTTGTGAATGCATGGCCACATCACATTTCTATCACATAGCAGAGAAAGATTTGTAACAACTGATAGTTCTTCTATTAAAAGGGCTACACTAAAGTTTTATTCCTGCTCAAGGACGAGGTACATTGGCAGAGCTATTTAAGAAATGCTTGCATGATTGGAGGATGCCAATAGAGCTACTTCTGCCATGATTAATAACTGAAACACTTCAAGAAAATGTTAGGGACAGAGTACAATGTGTTTGAAGCTAACCAAGTTCAGTTAATGTTCTCTATATAAGTACATCAAACATGTAAAAGTTCTGTGGATAACCTGGAAATTAAGAAGTCCTTTCCAGTCTCCTTAGATGTGTTTAAAATATCGTGAGAATAAGAGAAGATAACAAAATGAGCTCAATGTCTCTCCTGTCTCCCCCACTGACTTGTCTCCAAACAAAATCAAACAACATCTGCCAAATGCCAGCCTGTTCAGATTGCTAATGAGTTTAAAAATTCAGAGTATGACCGTTGCTCAGCAACTGATAAAGAATAGCAGTCACATGGTGCTATAGTTAATATACAAGAGACCTTTGCCCCTCATTTTCTAAAATCTTATGAAAAGCAGATTACTGGAAACAATATTTTTTCAAGGGAATTTACTTGCTGCTTTTTTAGTATCGTGCTATAATTTGTTCTAATTCTCATGAACACTGGGTGCTTAAGATTTTCAGTCACATATATTTGACTTCATGCATTTGCATGGAGGTGGAACTCTATTCAATACAGTTGTTTGCTGACTATTTCAATAGATAACCAGAGTTAAAAAATGAAAGTGCTTTAGGCCTCAAGAACATGCCAGTGAATTTGGCTGACAGGCTGCTAAGCTAAAACTAAATTGAAAACTATAATCAGAAGTGGAAGAGGGGGATCCGAGGACTTAGAAACCATAGTTTGTGCAGTGGAGATGTAATAAATGTCAGAGAGGAAAAGACAGGAGGGTAACAGTCACCCTGTCAAGACTGTTTCCTCATTTTATCTGGTCCACTGGAAAATGTGAAATCGACCATTAATAAATCCATCAATCAATCAGTCAGTAATCATCGGTGACAGGAGGTTATAACAGGAAAAAGAGACACAATATCATGTTATTCCACCTGACACATGAAAGAAAGACTGCAGTTATGGAAATGCTCTGTGACGGACAAGACTAATGTGCCAACATTGTGTAATTAACTATTTTGCTCTTTCTCCAATTGCGTTTATGCAGGAATTAAAATACATTGCTATTGCTAACATCATTAAGTGTCAATATTTTTACCTTAAGGTACTTCAACAAAGTATGAATGCAGATGCAGAACAAGGCTAGGAATTCGAAGGTTGTATTTTATTTTTGAAAGAGACAACATTTAAAAAACAGAAAGCTCATCAAAAAAAAGTTGAAAGGGGCAACCTGGAGAATAAAATCTTTACTGACAGCATGGAGTTTTCATAAAGAAACTACATTAGAATCACAGTGCCAATGAACACCACTTCTTTAGAACTGACTGAAAAGACACAAAAGGACTGAAAACCCTTGCTAACTAGCAGGGTAAAGGAGGTTATTAGAAGCAGGAAGGTGTTTTTAAAAAGCCAAAGCTGAGTTTAAATGAAGAAAATAACTCTGGCAGATAAGGCAGACCAAAAAATAAATTTGATAAATTGCTAGTAAAAGAGATTCAGGGGTAACAGTAAGTCTTTTATTCAAACAAATCAAGATCAGACAGCCTGGCAGAGAGCCTGCAGGTCCTCTTAATGATCAGGATATAAAAGGAACACTTAGAAAGGACATGCAATTGTACAGGATCTAAATGACTTCTTGGCATCAATGTCTGCTTTGAAAAAGCTGGGGAGGTTCCCACCTCAATACCATTTTTTGCATAGGGATTCATCAGAGGATCCATCTAAAACCAAAGTGACTGTAGAAGAGGTTACTGAACAAGTTGACAAAATTAGCATCAGAACATGACCATGATTAAATAGTATACCCAGGAGTTAATGGTTACCCCTTGAGTTCCAAGAGATCTTAAGGATTAACTAGCTTAACAATAATGCATGGCAAATGTTAGGACATTTCCCTTAAAAGAAGCGTTCTGAGGAAGATCCAGGGAATTGCAAGCCTGTAAACCTGACACTGGTACTGGACAAAAGAGCAGAAAGTACACTAAATAATATATTTAATGGACATTTACATAAGTATTAAGAAGAATCAAGAAGGCTTTTGTAATTAAAAATCTGACTTTAGAGAAGGACTGTTTTGGTGGAGCTCTTTTTTTTAAGCAGTCAACAAAATCTCAGTAATGAACAACAGTTCTTTCTGTACCAGCAACAGTTCCCCTACAGCTAAAAGTATTGCAATTTTTTGAGGAAAACAGAGCTTGAAATAGAAGTTATTTGGAAATATAAAGCATGGTTCCTCAAGCCTCCAGCAAGATTCAGTACTCCCTTATCCCTGCAGAGCTGTAAGAATCAAAGTTTAATATTATGACTTTGCTTTATACAGTAATTCAGTTCTGAGTAGTCGTATCAATTTCTACAGTTTCTCTAAACACTCTGCAGCTGAAATACTGTAACTGTGGCACCAGGTTTTGCAGGTGAAATTAAGGCATATGCAGGTTGCAACGGTTACATACTATATGAAGATCATATTAAAATAATCTATAATATAACTGCTGTTTGTCATTAAATGAACCTCAAACTTGAGTAATTCAAATAAAATCTGAAATCCAGGACAGCAATATATTTCATCTCTCAAATTCACAAATAATTTACCCATATTTTACACATGATAGCCTTTAACCATCTACACATAAAGCCAAATGTATTGAAACTGGAAATGATCTCCAGCTAACAAAACCAACATTGACAATGACCTTAAGAAACATTAGGACTACTGCAAAGGATTACTTACAATCCTGTAAAATCAGTAGCTATAAAAAATAAAGTTAGGCAGGTCATTGACAAACTTCTAGCAGCATTTTTTTATTTTTCAGAGGTGAGAATGATATGATTCCTTATCTATTGCACATCTTCAAGAGTTCTCAATAGGTTCTTTCTGCACTGCATTGATATTACACTTTGTCCTCTGACAGAGATTTTGTCCAGAGACACAGTCTAGCGCCTATTTTATAGTTCAACAGCATCTGGCATCTTCCCTGCTGTCCTCTGGTGCACTTAAGGTGAAAGCTGCTACAATGTCCCCAAGACACAAACACCAGTGACCAAAAAAAAGATGGCATTAATTTCCACTTAATAGTCAGTGAAACAAAACAAAACAGAGGATTACTTGGACCTCCACAGCAGAAAAGCATTTGGTCATTTGGAAATATGGTTAATCGGATGTAATTTAAGCTTTCAAATCAAATGTCTTCTTAGGCTATTAGTCAATGTAAGGAAACAGATCCCTATAAAGATCAATCCTGCCTATTTCAGACACCTACTTAAGGATGAGAAGAATTACCTTTCATGAGTTAATGATGACTAGGTTAGATCCAGATGCCTCACATTCTAGTTATCTGTTAGATTACATGATCTGCGCTGTGAGTAAAAAGTGAGTTTGTGGGTCCTTGTGTCAAGCCAGCAACTTTCAGGTGAGAGTTTCATCAAATTTTAGTCTGAGCATTTTACTTCAGAACATTTTAATCTGATGTTTCATCTGGGTGCAATATTTTTCATTCACTAACCTACATTACGTTAGGAAAGGCTCCTGGCCACTATTAAGCTGGTTCCCTGTGTCACCTTGTGAGTGGCTGCCTTGAACTTTTATAAAATACCAATATGTATTAGGAAATGAAAAGCAGGTAGTATGTCAATATGGCAGAAAATAGCTTGCTGCACTTATTCAGGAGAATAAAAAAAAAAAAAAAAAAAGCCTTCCAAAGGAACCCTCTTACACTTCAGAAAATTTTCTGTGGAAGTCTTCATCCACTTTTCTTTCAAAACAGTTGCAAAAATACAGGAGAACAAATGTCAGTTAAGTTCCCCTGAAAGAAAAATTACACAGTGAATTGGCCTCAGAAAGGTTATCAAAACCAGAAAATTCTGAGAAACATTATATAAAATCATCCCTCAAAACCTCATAAAAAATTTACAACCAGAAAGAAATGTACAAAGATACATGAAATAAATATATGAAAAGTTGTCATACTTTTTCCAGCATTTTAACATAACTTTGCAAGCTGGCAATTTTTACAGCTGTACTCTTATATAACTATTTATAAAAATACTGTTTACATGCAGCACTACATCTGCTACACATTATCTATTTTTAGATGCCTCATCTATTTAGTACTGAGAATTTTACAGTAATTCAAACACTTCCAAGTATTTGTCCAAAAATCATGTAAGCATCTTTGAAAACAGTATGCAGAAATTGCAGAAAACTTAAAGTGACTTCCCAATGGCTAAAAGCTTGTAGAGAATACAACACGCCTTCTCTTCTAGGGATGACTATCTTTCTCCACTCCTTTTCATGAACACAAACGAGCAATACTTCAAGTGCAACTTCAGGGACAGGGCCTACTCTGTCGGGATTTCCAAGGAAGCCAAATGTAATTCTGATTCTGTTCTGTAGCTTTCTGCCGGCTTGGCACAGGGAAAACTGTGAAAGCAGCAAAATAACAATACTGCTGTTCCAGATACATGAATAGAAGCTCAGTTCTTTGGATGCAAACCTCGCTTTGAGTGCTGGAAGATCTGAGCAGCATCCAAAAAGGGAACTACAGTAACCTTGTGTCAAAAGCACAAGGGCGCTAGCAAACTGCAGCCTGGAGGGGGACCCCTTTTCTCACCAAATTTGCTCTTGTAACTTCTGCCTGTCCCCCTGAGTATTTTCAGCTGGTTGTGGGGGTTTTTTTTGTTTGTTTGGTGGTTTGTTTTTTGTTTGGTTGGTTGGTTGATTGGTTGGTTGGTGTTTTTTTTTCGGCATACTTTGTCTATATAACGGGGGGTTTAAGATCTATTTAAGAAGAAAGTTAAATCTCTGTGTCACATAAAGTGGGATTGTAGGTCAACTATAATTTGTTATAATGGAAATGTATATATTCCTTTTCTTTAATTTCAACATTAGTTCTTACCTAAGTTCTTATCTTCCTCATTTCCTGCTACTCAAAATTATTTATAAGCTGAAGGTTTATGTTAGAACATTTCTTGTTGCTTTTTCGTATCTAATACTTTTTCAAGTGATTTGGATTATATAATTATAAGTCTTTGTGTTTTAGGGGCAGGTGTTAGTTGGTTTTCTTCTGAAATACAAATATGTGAATATTTTATCACTACATACATACAACTTCACCCTCCTACAGACGTTGTGTCCAGTGCCTAATGTCACAGCTCAGGCTCTTTTCTTTCCCCATTTCCTTTATTCACTAATTGATACAAGGATTAGACCAGCTTGTTTGGGGGGACTGTAAATATCTAGAGGGGAAGGATTTGGAAAACTGAAGTTATCTAAATACTTTTGGATCATTAGAGAGATTATTAAAAAAAAAAAAATCTGAAAAAAAATGGTCAAGAATAACAATAATAAGTGAAGAAATAAGATATTATTTCAGAGTACAATTTTAACAAATTATCCAAGGAATGGTGAGAAATGAAGAAGTTTCCAGAAGCACAGGTCAACAGAAGTTTTGACCTTTCATCTCAACACAATCCATAAAGCTTTCAGGAAATGCTGAAAATCTTAAGATTAACATTAGAGTTGGGGAGTGAAAGAGAAGTAATCTGGTTATTGTCTCCCAGAACATTTCTCTGAGCACTTGCATTGGCTATAGAATACCATAGTAGCAGTCAGAGCTCCTTCTTCATTCCTGGGAGGGAAGGTAAAGGTTTTATGCATTCAACATCTGAACGAATTTCAAAGATTTGAGACAGTTGTTTTTAAACTCTTATGGGAAAAGTTTCTACAAGATTCACTGAAACATCCTTCAAATAGACTGGGCAGGAGAAGCAAGTCAAAATTATAGTCTTAGAAAGAAAGGGCAGGCACAGTCAGTATATGTTGACTTGGGTAATGTGGAAGTTGTGATGGCAATCTCACAATATGTACCCAATATCGTGCCCTGCACTCACAATTTTCCCTTGCAAAACATTGTTTTCAGCCAAACCCAGAAGCTATAAAGCTGAGAAACTCCTCTCTTGCCAAATAATAACTCAGACCATTATTGTGATCACAGGGTATTATTTCCTCTTCAGTTTTAATTTTCAACCGTCCAACTTTTCTCCCATTACCTAAAACAAACGCCTAGTTTCGAGACACAAGCAGGTAGTAGCTACAGCATGGAAAATGTAAGATCACATGGCAACATAAATTCCCAGAAGAATACTTCTTACTCTCAGTTTGATTATTAATGCTCCCATGATCAACAACATCAAGTTTAAACAACACTTTAGTGAGGATTCTAACATTTACCTTTTCCAAATTATGCGTATTCCAGCATAGAACACTGAATTTAGACTATGTGAGTACATAGTTACCTGGTTTTCTGCATTATCATGAATTTAGAATCCAAATCCAAGGTGATTCCTGGATTCAGAAGGCATTGACAAAAAATTACGCAGGAGTTCAAAAATAATTGCCCTTCCCATGGTACCTGAGCAACACAGTTGTTTACCTTATACTGCATGCCCTTCCCCCATGTTTCCCCCCATCTCTTTTGGCCTTAAATTCTTCCCAATATTTGCTGTGTGCCCCTGTTACCTCCTTGACTTGTTTTGAATTACATCCCAGATGTGCTTTCTTAAATTTCAAATCACTGAACTTTGCATTTTTTATGTTTATCTTGAACATTCTGCATTACTGCTGCTCCTTTTTCTTCATCCTCACTCACATATTCCATTACCTATTTTACCTGTCATGAGTCAGAAAACTATTTCCTCTTCTTTCCATATCAGAGACACCTTTGTTCACAAGCCATTTTTCATCTTCCTCATTTTCACCTGAATAAGACTGCATTTACAGAAAGATTATATACTTCTCTCAGCACTACCCAAGGCTAAGTCACTTCATATGAATACCCTGACATTTTCCTTACCACAATGAGCAGTGAATGGTAGGTGCTATTTATTGATTTATGTAAATACTAATAGGAAGCTTCAAGATACTCATGTCACTGTGTTGTCTAAATAATATTAAGGTAGGTTGGTGGCAGTATAAATATGTTAATCCTTTTAAGTATCAAAGATTATTGAGTTATCCATACCTCTGTTACTGTGTAATTGAACTATGCATAATAATTTTGTATTGTGAGTGCTTGGCACTATATTGCTAGTATATTTTCATTTTTGTTAAGCTGCCTAAAATATTTGCATCAATACTTTATTAATATACTTTAAAGTAAATAAATGTATTAAATATATCTCATTTATGTTTAATATCAGTTACAGCACACAGCCACCCTACTCAAAAGATAATGTGTATCTACTAGCATACATCCATCTACAAGCATCACATTCTATTAAATTTAACCAAAATCCATATTTCTGCTGAAATCGATGCAGTTACTTGATGCTGCACAGATGACAAAATAATAGTTTAGCATGTTAACTCTCTCAAGGAAAGGACTGGATGAGTTGCATTGTTCATATTTGACTTTGCTACTCACAAATAATGTCATCCCACACACATATCAAATAAACCTTCACGCTATTTGCATTACTGCTATCCTGGCACAGAGGTTACGACAATCTCACAATGAGATACCCAATGGTTAATAAAAAAATACCTAGGTTTCAAGTAGTTTAAATCCTTAAGACAAATTTGGAACCATGCTAGCAGCTATGAATCTCTGAAATACAATTCTACAAACAGATTTATTTTCAGATCTCTTATTTTTAAAGACTAGATATAACTGTCTGGTGTGAATAAAGAAAACAGTGCATAATCATCAATGTGTTACCAGCTGTATGTTACCAACATTTCTGTGTCACACATACTATTATTCTTTTCTATATATATTTAAAGTGTAGTAGGGATGCTCCAGTTACTCCAGGTTTCTAACGCATTTGACATTTAAAGATCAAGGTTAGAAATCTGAGCAAGCCACACATTACATTTAGATTCAAATTTTTATTTTTATCCTCATTTGTAATCAGTCCAAGCCTTCCTAGCATTGATTCTTGAATGAGCTTTGCAAAAGTTGTCACAGACAGAATTACTGTAGGAATGGGGAATAAATCTTTTCATTATCTAAAAGAATGAAATTTGAATGAGTAACTTTTAGTGTCTTAATTACTATATTGAATATTCAGGCATTTTCACAGCACATAAATAATGTATATACGTGCATGAGCTTAGGAGTATACGCTGTAAAATGTGCATAAAAGAGCACAAGACAAAACCTCTGCAAAGATTCTGTCATTTATAATTATATTTAAATGCATTTCTGATGAGATAGCTTTATCACTTCTGATATTAACATTCATCAGAACTAATTGTATTTGTTAAAATGAGTCAAATTTCTTTTCTGTGACGAACAATAGTATTTTCAGTTCACATAATTTTAAATTAGTTGGAGCAGATGAGTCAAAACTCCTGTAAAAACGATCATTTTCTTTGAAATAAGAGTAACCAATTATTTAATAGTGTTTTAAACATATCTGTGAATCATCGGCACCAAGAAGTTGATATTTTCAAATTTGCCCCGCAAGAGAGAACAAAATGTTGTTATTTCAACTGCTCAGAGGAATATGTCAGACCTATTTAAAAGTTCCTGTCTTCAGTGTCTTTTGAGAAGAATAGACGTGTAATCATATATAAATACATGTTTAGCTTTAATGCTTTTAAACATCTGCCTAATATTTAATTGAAATCCCGAATAACATTTTACTTAATAATAAAGCCAGCTATAAGGCAGGTAAAAGTTTTCTTGATTTATTTTAGTCTGCTAAAGTTAGCAAGATGACTCTTATTTATTTATTTATTTCCCCCTCGTTCGAATATATCTATAAGGTATCATTATTGGCCACTGAAGGAAACATTAAGAAAATACAGCATGAAGTAAGGATTTATCACGTAATCTGCTCCACGTGTAAACTGCCACTAGATGGCAATGTTTCAGAAAATTATCTTCATAAATGCAGAGGCAGCTATAGAGTATACATTATTTAAAGGTTCAATGACTCGTTCTAAATGAATCTGTCAATCAGTAAGGAGACAATTCTTATGCATTTCTCTACACCTTTCCTCTAAAGAAGTGAAAATATTAAGACTTGAGGAAACCGAGCATCTTCAGAACCCCACATCAAGGTGGGCTTAACGGGCTGAGGGGTCAAACTGCCCGTGCCAGGCAGGGCAAAGCCAGGCTGCTCCTGAAAGAGGAATAAGATGCATCCTCAGGGATTTTGCAGCTGCTGAGTGCTGCACAATTATGAAAATCATTCTCAGCTGTGAAGAACTGATACCCACCCACTGCTGCAGGGGATAATTTTAACTAAATCAGGCTCTAAGTGTCCATATTCTGAGCCCTTTAATTTGCAGAGATGAGGAGTGTCTTCTGCAAATCTGACATGTAGATACTATAGATGAATTGAAAAAGTCTTTTGTAAATTATAAAGTAGTTATAAAATATTTTACTCACACAGATACTAATTTTAGACATATATTAAAATAAAACTTGCTTAGTGATTTTTTCACTGACACAGTATAAAAATACATCAAAAAGGATTAAACACTCCCAGGTGCTTAGACAACTGGAAACATTCTAAGTATGCTCCTAGACTACTTCTATTCAATTTACAAAGTGTTTTGCATCTGTTTATACACCAGGAATTAAAATAAAACAAGTAAAAAAAAAAGCAAAGCCTATGACAGTGTGGTTTTTTTTTCTGCTTACACTTCTTGTTTCATCAGGAAAGCTCCCCACAGGAGAAAGCAAAGAAAGCAAATGTCTCAAGAGCTGATTCTCTAAGGGCAGCACTGACAGGAGAGGACTGATGTCTCAAAACTGTGTTGCAAGATATCATCAACCAACATTGTCCCTTTATTGCATTTTGTTCCAATGACCGTGTGTTTTACACAGTTCCTTCCGAGCTCACATGAAAGGAAATCTTCTCCAAACTTTAAATTAGTGTTAGTCAACATACCTACAGAAAACACCTCGTTAATATATAGGTAACACATTCAGAAGCATTTGTGAATGTTTCCAGTCATGTTCAAGGTAGAGGATGAAATAAAATCCATAAAATATACAAATACAGAATCCACATATAAGGGTTGTAGAATACATAGAGGGGTCATTCTTCTGTATTTTGTGTGATTTGAACATCTCTCTGACTTGTTAAGAATCCTTCACCAGTTACTCGGCTAAAGTTAAAGTGCTTTCAATTCTTCAGTAAAACCACTGTGTATGTTATATATGTCATCTCCATCACTAAATATAATCTTTAAGGATTTTTTACATGTTTTATTCAAGAAAAAAATCCATCTGTGTCTATTAGGTGCTTCTTCTTAATCAGGATGGGCAATCAGAAAAAATACATTTTCAGAAATCCAAGCTGATCACTTCTCCAAGTGAATAAGAAAGCTACCAGTGAATTTAATTGGGGGAAAACAAAATCCCAAACTAAAAAACAAACAAACAAACAAACAAAAAACCACAACAAAGCACACAAAAAAACCCAAAACAAAACAAAAAACACAAACAAACAAATAAAAAAAAAAAACACACCACCACCAAAAAACACCACACAAAACCAACCAACCAAAAAACCCCAAACACCATAACAAACTTCCAGTAGCACTCAGGGTATCCTTTGACACCAGGTATCCTCAGTCTTCCCTCACATTTTTGAGACAGTGCTCAAGCAAATCACTCCTGTTCACTCAGAGAGATGTAGAGCAGGCACTCTTGGTATTAGCTTTGTATCTTTGTTTTTTATATTAGAAATTTGCTGTATGATAGCTTCCCTCTCAGAATCACTTGGCACAGGGAAGGAATCCCAGCTCACTGAAATATACCCCATAATCAGATCTTTGTCTCTCTGTCTGCCTCTGGTCTTCTTGCCTACCTAATGGATGTCAAAACAGAAAATGCTTGAGAATTTTCTTCTGTCATTTGAAAACTGAGTTGCTCAAACAGGTTCAGATGTCTTTCACCCTTACTGTATTTGCAGTAAAGGCTTTTTGCTCTTAAATGTCTGTGCACCCTCACTATAGGGACATCTGAAGTAAACATCAGCTCCCAGGTTACCACACAGATTTTTAAAGAAAACAAAACATTGTAGTTAATTTAAAATTTTACACTGTGATCTGCAATAACTCAAAGAGGTGGTAGATTAATAGTTCAGATACTCATACAAATTGGCAGTGGTGGCTAGTTTGCTGTCTCAAACTCCTCAGTCAGAATCTTATTATTAATGTCAGCCAAGAGGAGCCTCTTTTTATTGACATGTGGGTAATCACCCTATTATTCTCCGAACAATCCTTGTTCTACAGTCTGAGGTCTGAAACAAGTAAAACCTAAAACCTCAGGCTTTGCTCTAAAATAAGTACTTTTACAAGAAAATCCTGTAATTATATAAAGCAGTTGTGCAAAATGGCATGAATGAGAATATACAACTTTTTCAATTTTTTTGCTGAACTTAATACTGTCAATGTATTAAATATAGTCTGAGTATGCTTAAGACGTTGGAGATTTAGATGGAATCTGGTGTCTCTTCCTACTCAGTTTCTATATTGGAGTAAAGGTGGGAGGTGGTGCTTGTTTTCTCAGAGCCGAATGTTTCTGAGCACATGCAAGTTTAGATGTTCAGTCCAACTTCAGGACCTGAATGACTAAAAGTGTTACCAGAGTAGGCAGTGTCTGAGGACAGGATCCTGAATTTCTCTTCCAAGTCATGGTGCCTACCCAGATCTCAACTTTGGCAGAGTATGAGTAGTCTGAATTTCAATGCATGAATATATATATTTACAAAGTTATATAAAATTTACAAAATATGCAAAAAATCACAGTACTTCATCGGATGGTGAAAGATCCTCAAACAACTCACTATTTTGAAAACTTCAGTGTTGTTGATAAAACTAGTAAATAGTTTTACAAATAGAAATAAAATAATTTTTAGGCATTTGAAACTAAATATAAATAACCTCATACTTCATAATACATAACAATAAAGTAAAATAGACATTTAACTATAGAAAACACTCAAAGCAAGCTGCATGCCGAAAACCATCACTAGCAACACAAAAGTGACTTTTGTATTCCCTGAAATACATCACACATAACAGAAAGCCAACTCAGCTGAGATTCCTTAAAACGATATGTTGGAACAACTTAGCAAAATTTTTCCATACAGGCTGCAAAGCGGAAATCATTCTTAGCTGAAATTAAATAACAAACAAACAAACAAACCCAAAACCAACAACAATAAAAAACAAAACAAAAGAAACACCATTTCAAGAAGTCAAGAATAAGAATTTTTTTAAAAAGCTTCTGATACTTTTGGTCAGCAGAATCTAGGTACATTAAGGCCAATGTCTTGTTTAGGTGATATTACTGGCTTATATTTCAATTTTAGTAATGTACTGTTTTGGTTTGGGTTTTGCTCTTTCAATTTCAGTAATGTTTGTGTTACCAGCGTATAAATTCCTTGCCAGCCAAGGTGGCCATGAAAACAGTTAACTCCTGCAACTGGGACATTCTGTTGAAAATGTCATGTTTGACACGGCAGCCACAATAAGACACTGTAATAAAAAGATGTTAGCATGAATGTGTCCTGGTTTTGTTAAAAAACAAGTTTCTCTTTTAGTGAATTTGCCTGTCAGCTAAAGCCTTCATATTAACTGCATTTTCCTGGAGAACCAGACCCATGTTTTGGTAAACCTAGCAATGGAATGCAAACTTATTGTTAAGCATGGATGGACATCTCGCGAGAGGGGCGACGAGAAACAAGTAACCAAGAAACTGACCAACTGTGTATAACATTCCATTCACGTGAATACTTCATATAAAAGTGGGAGATCACAAGGATCTCGTCCCTTTCCCTTTTGCCTTTGCTTTTTCCCTTCTGCTTATGGCCGACATTAGGAGAGGACCTTGCTAGTCATCCCTGCAAACTGATGCCTAGTGAGAGACTGAATCCAGCTCCTGTTGGCTGCAGAGTCTAATCCAGGACTTTGATTGCCGGCTCTGCAGTTGCTGAGACTTTCAAGATTGGTTTTGTATATTTTGTATTATTTTCTCGATTCTTATTAGTAGCATTAGTAAAACATTGTTAATTTTTCTAACTCTCTTCTCTCTGTCCTTCTTTTCCTCCCGAAGGGGGGAGAGGGAGGGGCAAAAAGGGGGAAGTGGGGGGGGAGAGGGAGTTAACAATACATCTGCCAGGGTTTTATTGTCACCCCGCAATCTAAACCCTAGACAGAATGATATTAAGAATGACATGCAGGAATGAAATTGTCACTAGAAGATAAATATTTACTTTCAATTTGGAAAACACCTTACTCAAAACTTCACACCACAGTGCCATTCTGCTGAGCAGCTTATCGACATCCAGTGCACAGAACTGTGCTTATTCATTGGTCTAAGCACATGCAGATTTTCCTCTTGT